>NC_064630.1:430241284-430552284 GCF_023864275.1 Schistocerca cancellata
CACACGGCCCATGCTGTTAGACGTGGAGGAACTCACTGTAACCCACTTAAACTCTCGCCAACCCACCCACCTTCGGGTATGTACTCCATACTGCAGGGGGGGGGGGGGGGGGGGGGGCTATGTGGCGTCGATCCACGGATCGATAGGCCAGAACATCATATGTGTATTATGTATTATGTCTTCGAGTTGATCTTTGTTTGTATACTTCCGGGACCTGAGTTCCGGCCTAGTCTTCGACCTGTATGTTTGTCGTGTAATAAAAGTATTGATGATTAGAAGAGAGAACCGTGGTCATTACCTTACCACCTTGATATCTCCTTCAAGCCAATACTTGTAATATGACTACATATGATGACGTTAATATCATTAGCTCTTAGAGAACAGTTAAGCAGCATTTTGTCATATGTACCTTCAGTGTTTCTCTTCTCTGTATTATGACATGGACACACACAATTTACAACTATCAGAATGTATCTAATTTCTCTGTATGTTACTTACCAGATGGACCCCATGGCAACATATTACTGCCTCCATATAATATGGCGATGGCTTGGAGTGCATCACTTACCTTAACCTGATTCTTCTCATACCTCTTAGATATGCTTGCAGCTACTTCCATTAATGCTTCTGTTACTGGGTTAAGCAATCATAGAGGCATCGGGCTTCATTCTTGTTCCCTGGGGTCATCAACAGACATTGCTTATCCCTGCTGTGGTGTTTGCTGGCCTACGTATGCCCTGTTTTATTCTGATACACCATCATGTATAAGATTTAAGGTGTCGAAGTTCTCTTCTACTCTTCTTCTACTGGGGAGACACTCCAGTAGGGCATGACACAATGAGCCAATTTTTCCACACGCACAGATATTTAGGTTATGAGCCATGTTCAGGAAGGTAGTGGACCACTCCCTTGCTTGGCTCAAAATGTGTAACCTGAAGCTTTTTTTATTACATCCTGTGTCTGAGGAATTCCATCTCTGTGAATATTAAACTCTTAATTGCTAACAATTTGTTGGTGGTTCCCCAATAATGTAATGTATATTTTCGTACTGCTCTTTCTTCAGCTAATAAGATGGCTTTTTCTTATTTATTGGTCCAGGGGACATATGCCCCTTGATACAGTTAGTTCGTGTGTAGATGTGGTCCTAGGGGCTCCATAGGATCGTAGTAGGATTCCTTGCTGTACTTTTCTCAGTGCAGCAATAATCTACGCTTCTGAACCATGCACCATAGACCATAATTGCAATTGTTATTAACTCAGTCTGATTACATCCAGGAACAACTTCTTTGTCCCATATTAATAACTGAAACCATCATACAACTACCATTCCATACTACAAATTCTACATTGACACTGACTGTCCAGCATTAATTTAGGCTCTGGGAGAACTGTAAAAGTTTATGGAAGTTATTGATCCATGATCTGAGCACCAGGCTGCAGCAGCACAATGCCAATAGGTGGTCAGGTCTGCTGGCGGAATAATATTGTTCTTTCCTGCATACTAATGTAACTATCTCCGTATGTTTCAGATGGCCATCAGTGAAAATAGTCAAAAAGAAAATCCACTGGAAATGGAACAACAAGAACGTCTGAAGGAACAGCCCAGAGGGCTTATCAGCCAAGGAAGAATGGGAGCCAATGATTCCTGCCAAGATCTTGGAAGTACAGCACTGCCCCTAAGGCAGACGAATAAGAAAATTGTAGAAAAGTTTTCTGAAGGCTGTCATTCGGTTAATAGCTCGAGAATATTTAGTCAGTATGTGACATGTCACTAATACTAATGTACATGCAATGTGTGACTTAATTTACTCTGCTGGCAACAACATGAAGGTGGCGTCAGAATTAGCAGTAGACGTAGTACTACATTCTTGGATATGCAAATGATTGGTATTTCATCACAATGGCAAGAACCATATAGAAGTAATGTCACGAACGTACTATATGCAGTGAGTAACTCATTCAGAAATCACAAATGAGTGTTGTTGTTTGAGAGAATGTCATGTTATGCCCTGTGTAAAAAGGGGAAAGGAGTAACAGCACGTGTCAGAATTCAACAGCACCATGATCGTGGCCTGTGGAGACTGTGGTTAATTGTTTTGTGACACTACTGCTAGCATTTGGTCAGCATACAAGTGCAAATAGGGACTCTATGTATTCAGGAGGGCTGTATGCTGGGTGTGTCAGAAATGTTACGACATCTCTCCAGTAGTTGTGTTACAGTGACCTTAATGTTCTAAGGGCCAGGACTGCAGCAGATAAAGCATAACCATAATCAGCTCTATTATTGTGAGTAGTTAGAGAAATGTTATAATTGGTGGAGGATCTGGGATAAGGTGTAAATCTGTAAACTAATCCTGTATTTTGTTTCAGAGTTAACCCGCTTGTTGAAATAATATTCAATTTTTTATGAGAATAGGACAAAGAAGAACATGAGTAACACTACAAAAAATACTTTTGTGAAAACACAACTTGTAAAACCAACTGTTTGTAAGTACAAAATTTACTTTAATTTTACTTTTGGAAACTGTTTTTTTCATCTGCTTTGTCATTATGGAGGATAATAGAGAAATTAACAACAGTAGGCAAGTTGATGAAAATGGGGAGGTTAATGGAAACTTGGAAAACAGTGTAGATATCACTGTTAATAATGTAGTTAATCAGGACAGTGAAATCGGAGAGGATAGTAACCACAGTAGTGAATGCTCACCCTTTCTTGTATTTGAATGTAATGTACCAGCCTTTAATTTAGTTTAATAGGTTAGTTAAGTTAATGGAAGAACAGAAAAGATTGATGGAAGAACAAAAATTATCGGTGGAAGAACAGAAAAAGACAATTGAAAAATCATTTCATGAACAAAAACACTCAATTGACAAGCATAGAGTCACTCTTGATCAAAAACTTGATTTGATCAACAAAAAATTAGACAAGCATGGAACCCAGATTCATGAGACAAAAGAGAGTTTAGAGGGGTGTTGGGAAAAAGTAGATGAGAATACCAAAAATGTGTTGGCTATACAAGGGGAAATTGTTACCTTAAAACAGGAAAACAAAAAATTCAAAGAGAGGCTAGATTCCGTGGAAAATTTTGAAAAAGTTGCTACTGTAGAAGTGTTACAATTGAAAAAACACAACAAAGATTTCGTAAAAAAATTCTCAGAAATGGATCAAAATACACAAAATTTCACTAGAATTGCAAATGATAATTTTGCACAGTTAAAAGAAGATGTAGGCATTTGTTTAGGTGAAATTTCGAACCTCAAGTCTAAATTTCAAGAAATTGAAGATTCTGTTGCTGTGAAATCTTTCTGTAGTTACAGTCCATTGTGGAGTAATGTAAACATAAAAAACGTTTTCAGGGGAGAGCAATATACATCCAGGAGATTTCATGTTCCAGATTAAAGACAACTTGTCTGATAAAATGATTGATAATTTGAAAATTAATTTTTTTTAAAAGTTCTTAGATGGGCAGACTTTATTGTGGAAGAACCAAGCAATCAAACCTGAAATGTCATTTAATGAGGTAGAATGAGATTTCATGAACAAATTCTGGTCAGAAACTAAACAAGCTGGAATAAGTCAGAATTTTTGAATGGGCCAAATTTCGAACCGGGTAATGGATGCATGAAAACTTTTTGTGAACAACAGTTAAGAACTTTAGTACATCTTGATAAACCACTTGATGAAATGATCCAAATAGACGCCCTAAAACGTAGGTTACCGAGTAGGGTTCAATGGAGTCTAGTCTACGGACCTGATGATACAATTGAACAATTCCTTAGATGTATAGATAAATTGGATTTAGCATGGGAAAGAAATGACAGATGTAACAACAGACCTGATGATAGCAGGAATAACAATAACAGAGCTTTCAATGACCATTTCAATAGCAGATTCAGAAATGATGACAGAAGAAACAGGGAGAGGAATGATAGGCGGAGGCCTGAGAATATGAATTTTGAACCAAGAAATAGGCAGTGGGGGCAAAATCAGGGAAACAATACTAACAATTCTGAAAACAGAAGAAATGGTCCAGTAAACTAAGACCTGCCTCTTTCGGAGCCTGGCAAAATGGGTCAAATAGACATGGGAATTACAATCAGGCACATTGGAGTAATTTCAGAAGGGGAAGGGGAAGAACAAATAGAACATACCAAAATTTTGTTCCCAGAATACAACCTGAAGTGAGTTAAATGAAGTTTGATAGGGAATTTTGGGAAATTATTTTATCTGAAAACAAAGATGAAGAAAAAAGTAAAAATATCTGAATTTGAATTAGAAGAAAACACTTTGACAAATTTGTTTAACAGTAGTAATGCAGTAGTAGCTGTTGATAGTGATGAGAACAGGTCTGATGAGTATAGTTTAGTGAGAATGTTGAGTGAATGTGAAATGAGTGAAAATGCTGACACTGATGCTGTATGTGTAGAATCTGATCTTCATGTGCTAGGCAATGGAAGTGAGAATGACAGAGTAATTCCAGGTGAAATTACAGTAGATAATAATCAGGAAAATGAGGATGTGATAAAACAGAGTAGTCACAGTGTTGAGGTTGTTGAAGAAGTGTGTGAAGAGAGAAATGAGTTTGGTGTAGTTAATAATATCAAATGTGATGATAATGTTTCCAATGAGAATGATTCAGATGATGGTGGTAATAATGATACTGATGATGAAATGTTACTTACAGAATTAGATGGGATGGTATATGTAGATGTTAAAGTTGATGATTTGATGCTGAATGATTCTGGAATTTCTGGTGTGTGTTCAAGTAACGAGTTAGAAACTAATAGAGCAGTGCCTGATAGATTAATGTTACCAGTTGATGTCAGTGATGTTGTGTCTGAATGTGTTTGTGAAAATGGAAAGGAGATCTAATTAGTGATGGAGTACTAAGTGTAATCAATGACCGTAGTAGCAAATGTCAGTATGGTGTTCAAAAGTGTAATGTCTTAAGTGAAATTTGTCGAAGTGTATTCTCAGATGATAAAATTGTCATGAAAAATGTGGAACAGTCTCCAGGTGGTAATATGATTAGTAAATGTGTAGAACCTGTAATAAAAAATAGTGATCGTGATAAAGTGGTGAAAATAGTTAGTGACTATGGTGAAAGATGTAATCATAGTGGCCAAAAGTTTTAAACTGTAAATGAAATTTGTCAAAATGTGCATTTAGGAAAGGAAAGTTGTTTTAAAAATTTGGAACAGGCATGTAATAGTAACTTAATAAGTGAATGTGTACAAGTAGTGAAGGAAGAGAGTGTATGTGTTGAAATCAGTAGCTTGCACACAGACTTGAGGGACCTTTGCAAAAACAGTTACCTAGTTAATGAAAGTACCACAAAACTGAATGTACAACCAGCAAACATTAAGCTTGTGTTGAAGAATGTATACCCATGCTGTACACCTTGCTAAGACACATTATGAATGTTCTGACCCAATAATTATAAAAATAGCAATTGAAAGAAAATTACAACTCATAAAAAGCTAAATTAATGTTCACTTTTCTTTTCTTTTTTTCTTTCTTTTTTTGCAAACACTGACAAGTGAGAAATCAGATAACTTAACACATATGAAGCTATTTCTGTAAAATATTTTTTGTAGTTTTTGTTCATATTTATTTTATGTGTGAATATTTGCATATTTTACCTATATTTTGTCTAAACATAGAGTGGGGGTTGAAAAGAGTATATTTGAATATTTGTGTATGCTTTTACCTGGCATAGATTTGGGGTTATTTTATTTTGTTGTTACTGGGGAATGTGACACAGATGAAATTGTGAAGACAACCTTAATCACGCGTTTAGCATCATGATATTTGTTCTTGGATATCTGACACACCATTCGAAATTTATTTGTTATGCTACTTACTTTACGCAGTCAAGGTCATACTGTATACTTTAGCAAACTCTACAGTGAGTACTTCAACCCAGTGATAGTGAAATAAGCAATGAGAGGAAATTTATTTTCATTTTTGTTATCACAGAATATTTCAATTCTTTTTTTTTATGTCCATCATAAATTATGAATTAAATAGTGATTTGAGGAGTTTAAATAGTTGAGAATACATTCTGTGCACTGTATAATCAAGGCAAAATCTGGGGATGAACATCCTCTCAGAAACAGGTAGGGGATTTGTGGTACTTTCATAGATACACCATGTGGCATATGGTGCCTTGCCCCAGCCAGTGACTCCATATTTATTTTCTGGGATCACTCCCCTTTTACTATCCTATCTAGTTAGTAAGGGCAGTTAGGATCCTTCTACTATCCTAGAGTATACAGTGTGCAATTTGTAAGACAAATGTCTATAACTTGACCAGGCACCTGTGGCGACTATTGACCAAGTCGCGAGTAATATCTTTGTTTTGCCAAGCTCTTTGCGGCAGTATGTGGCCGTGCACGTAAGTTTAGACATGTGGAGAGTGACCAAGAATGTATTTAACTGTATACAGGGTGTTACAAAAAGGTACCGCCAAACTTTCAGGAAACATTCCTCACACACAAAGAAAGAAAATATGTTATGTGGACATGTGTCTGGAAACACTTACTTTCCATGTTAGAGCTCATTTTATTACTTCTCTTCAAATCACATTAATGGTAACACACAGCAACAGAACGTACCAGTGTGGCTTCAAACACTTTGTTACAGGAAATGTTCAAAATGTCCTCCGTTAGTGGGGATACATGCATCCACTCTCCATCGCATGGAATCCCTTATCCGCTGATGCAGCCCTGAAGAATGGCGTATTGTAACACAGCCATCCACAATACGAGCACGAAGAGTCTCTACTACATTTGGTGCCAGGGTTGCGTAGACAAGAGCTTCTAAATGCCCCCATAAATGAAAGTGAAGAGGGTTGAGGTCAGGAGAGCGTGGAGGCCACGGAATTGGTCCCCCTCTACCAATCCATCGGTCACCGAATCTGTTGTTGAGAAGCGTACAAACACTTTGACTGAAATGTGCAGGAGCTCCATCGTGCATGAACCACATGTTGTGTCGTACTTGTAAAGGCACATGTTCTAGCAGCACAGGTAGAGTATCCCGTATGAAATCATGATAACGTGCTCCATTGAGCATAGGTGGACGAAACTAAAATGAGCTCTAACATGGAAATTCAGTGTTTCTGGACACATGTCCACATAACATCTTTTCTTTATTTTTGTGTGAGGAATGTTTCCTGAAACTTTGGCCGTACCTTTTTGTAACACCCTGTATGTGTGTTTCCGGGTAATAAAATAGTGATTATCACATGTGGTACAGTGTGCATCATTGGATCCTGCAGTCCTACAACCCTAGAACCCATACTGGTGACCATGAATTTTGTTCGCGAGTGCTACAATGAACTTTCGTACCGCGAAGTAGTACACAATAGATTGCTTGCCGCCCACCACACCAGACACGTGCCAACTAAGTTTCCCAACGGACACTTCGGCAGGGTTTTCCAATTATCCACCGTGTGTTCGTAATGGTTTGATGCCGTTTCCAAACACACTTACCAGGTATGAACAATAACTTTCTGTTATCGTACGTGAGTCAGCGGTCGTGTGGCAGTGTTCCGTACCAACATAACATTTTTCGTGCACAAAACTTTGAATATGAACATTTTACGTCGAGTATGAACTTTCCACATATTCCGAGTGCTCAACAATGACCGACACAATGCGCTCAAACCCCAGTGACCATGTTTCCCAAGTGCCAGTGTGAACTTTCCACCCGAAACAGTGTCGGTACAAATCGAGCCGGACGGCCAAGACAGGAAATTTCATGTTTATCCCGGAACCCCACAGTTTGCACCAGCCCCCCCTCCCACTACCTGTGTCCACTTCCACTTTACGAGTGTTTCTGGTGGCACACACCGTTCCTGCTGCATCTACCACATGTGTTCAACAAACATTAGGTGATTTTAACATTTTTAATGGACCTGTAGGGGAGGGGCCCGGAAACTGTACTCAGTTGTCCTCCGCACATCGGTCGACTCTACCACGCCGGTCCATTCTACGCCTGTTGGTGTTACTTCATCAAATGCACGATTCGCTAATTTCTTGACCAAGGTCAAGCCAGCCGTGCCTACCGTGTCGCATGCCACTGACAGTGTTGGAAGCCGGTACACCACTACTGCACCCGAGCCAATTACACTGCAGAACTATGGACAAGGAGTGACAGTTTCTAATAAACAGTCATGTCCAGACTTACCCATCCACTGGCCGAAGCTACCACCCCTTCGCAAGGACCACCCACACACATGGTTTGCCTTGGTTGACCACGTCCTGCACCTACATGGCATCGCTGATGACAGTTCGAAGTTTCTTTGCCTACTATGTCACCTCCATGATGAACTGGACCTGATCTGCGATATTGTGGCTTCACCTCCCATTATGGACAAATATGCATTCGCCTGACGCACCATCCTCAAGCGACTGTCCACATCGACAGAGGAAGCTATCCGCCTCATCAGCCAAGAATTGCTGGGTTCCAGATCCCCGTCGCAGCTCTGGCGTCATCTCTGCACCATGATACACACACATCACATGTCAGATGTTACACTTTGGTTCATCTGGTTGCTCAAACTTCCTCTGGAAGTTCGAATTCAACTTCTCCATGTGACTTCAGCCCCACTAGATGCCAAACTGAAGAACATTCTGCCCGCCCCACATACTACGGCCTCAGAGGTTGGCACACCTGCGCTGTAGCTTCCATTGGGCGGTACAGAGTGTGCACGACTCACTCCACGCATGGGTGCGGACCCAACGCCGCCTGGCAGCCTCCGCCGTAACTCCTCTCACACCAGTACTACTGCAACGCCGCCACCGAAGGAACCTGCAAACAAGACCCCCCACCCCCCCTCCACCCACTGCCACTTCGACCTCAGCCAGTATGACGAACAACGCCCCGCACCATCCCAGTTGGTGTTATTTCCATTCCCACTTTGGCGACGCGACTAAGAAGTGTCATTCTCCATGCGCATTCCCAAACAAATAATGCGACCCAATTCAGGTGCTACGGGCCGCATTGCACCATACAGACGCCTGTCATTTAATACTTCTTCACCTCATGCATCAAGACACTTGTATGTGAAAGATGCAGTGTCTTGCCTTTCATTTCTAGTCAACACGAGGGCTGAGGTTTGTGTGATACCTTTGTCTGCAGGTATTAAATTCGAGCATCAGCCTTGCCCGCTGCTTCGAGCTGCCAATAAGTCCTTGATTCAGTGTCATGGAATAACTAAGTTAAGCCTTAAACTGCAAAACATTAACACCCCCTTACAGTGGACTTTCGTTTTCACAGAGGTGGACGAACCCGTGCTCGGGGTAGATTTTCTCTTAGCCCATGCACTGTCACCCTGTCTGCAACGAGGTACACTAACCATTAACTTGATAGACTGTACCACTGGTTCAGGTATCTCTTCCCTCTCAGCTGAGAGTGTCACTCTATTGTGTGAGCTAGCTAAAAACGCTGTTGCAGTACTCTCTCTTAGATCACACAATGACGAACTTTGAGACAGCAATGAAGCCCTTTGCCTACGCATCGCCGCTGTGCAAGCCAAACTCATGGATGCTCGTAAGCAGGTCACCCAGCTGTCACACACAGCCACACCCCCAACCCCTGCACTGCTTCCTCGTACCTGCCGCTGACGCCACGTGACGTTTCTACTGCCAGAGAGAAGCTCTGCCCATGACGCTACCAAATACCCCACTGAGCTCTACAACAAGGACTACCTGTGGATCACCGCTACACCTGCTGACCCACCGGCCTGGGACACACAAGTGTGTGCATTACAGGTTAGTCGTAGTGCATCGGGTGCAGGTCCACCATCCCCATCAGTGTTCACGATCAACAACGGTACTGTCCACAGAATCAATACCACAGAAGGCCCACTGGTACATGCAAAGGCTAGGCGTTTAAATCCGGTAAAACTTAAACATGCCAAAGCTATTATTCAGGAACTTTTAGATAATAAGACTATTCGCCCTTCTTCTAGTACCTGTTTGTCACCCATTCATTTGGTGCCCAAGAAAGATGACACTTTCTGCCTCTGCGGTGATTATCGGGCACTTAACACCAGAACAATTCTAGATAATTATCCCAACCCAAATATTCAAGACTTTGCTTCCCAACTGCACGGGACACAAATTTTCAGTGTAATTGACTGTCACAAGGCGTATCACCAACTGCCAATGGCACCGGAGGACGTTGAAAAAACCGCTATCATCACCCCATTCGGGTTGTTCAAGTATTTGTTTATGCCGTTCAGCCTTAAAAATGCTGCACAGACATGGCAATGGTTCATCGACTGGTTGGTCAGAAAACTGGCCTTTGCATATGCCTATCTGGATGACCTGTTAATTTTTTCTTCCTCCCTCGAGGAACATGAACCCCATTTAAATACAGTGTTCCAACTATTAAAAGCAAATGGTGTCACAATGAATGATACACAAGTCACAACTCCGCCGCACTAGTGTCACTTTTTTGGACCACGGGGTTTCTGCCGATGGCATCCGTCCCCTACCCGAACGGGTCGAGGCCATTAGTATGGTACCTTTGCCTAAAGATTTTCAGGGCCTCCGCCGCTTCCTTGGAATGGTAAATTACTACCACAAACACGTCCCCCACACTGCTGAAATACAAGCCCCACTGACGGATGCTCTCGTAGGGAAAAACACTTCAGGGTCTCGGGCGGTCACGCGGACTCCAGATATACATTGCACAGTCAATAATCTAAAGTCAGCCTTGCAGACAGCCGTTACGCTCACTCACCCCATTCCTGTTGCTCCCATCTCGGTTACTACAGACATGAGTGATACAGCAGTGGGGGCGGTACTTCGGCAATCTGTGGGTTCAGTGGTACAGCCAGTCAGATTTTTCTCCCACAAACTGTCCACTTCCCAACGTAAATGGTCAACCTTTGACCAGGAACTGTTTGCTATTTACACTGCTATCAAATATTTCCAGGACGATATCGAAGGTCGCCATCTCGTGGTATTTACCGACCATGAGCCATTGATATACACTTTCCGTAACCTAGGCAAGGACTCGTCCTCGAGACGTTTTCATCATATGGACCTCATATGTCAGTTTATGAATGACATACGTTACGTCAGAGGACAGACAATGTCGTTGGCGATTTTCTATCTCATGTGTCGGTTTTATCTTCACAACTGGACCTCAGTGAACTCCTTAAATTGCAGACAGAGGATACTGAACTCACAACATTGCACTCCGATGTTAAAACAGGACTCAAACTAGAGTTAAGGACACTTCCTGGGTTTTCATCACTCATCTGGTGCGGCATTTAAACAGGACGCATACGTCCGATGGTTCCAGCACGTCTCCGCCGGGATGTTTTTAATAGTATCCACGACTTGGCACACCCTGGAATTCGCGCCGCCACACGTCTGGTATGTGAGCATTTCGTTTGGCCTGGGGTGATAAAACAATGTTGCAGTTGGGCACGAATGTGTGTGACTTTTCAGTGCGCAAAAGTAGGACACCATGCACAGCCCCCCATGCCCACGTTTGATGTGGTAAAAAGAAGATTCCAGCACATACACATTGATATTGTTGGGCTATTATCCCCCTCGGGGCCCTTCCATTACATAATGTCTGCCATTGACTGGTTTACCCGCTGGGTAGAGGTAATTCCTCTCACTACTATCACAGACGACGCAGTGGCCCGAGCCCTTGTATTAATGTGGATCTCGCGCTTCGGCTGCCCGGTTTCTATCACCACTGACCAGGGCCGCCAATTCGAGTCTACCCTCTTCCAACAGCTTTGTGAACTGTGTGGGGTGAAACGATTTAGGATTACAGCATATCACCCCCAGAGCAATGGGCTTGTTGAATGCTGGCACCTAACACTTAAAGCTCCCCTGATGTGCCATGGAGGTGAGTGGGGTGACGCCTTACCATGGGTAATGTTAGGCGTTTGGGCCGCATACAAAGAGGACCTTGGCGCATCCCTGGCAGAAGTACTGTATGGAGAACCTCTCACACTCCCAGCAGAGATAGTCGAGCCTTCACTCCCTCCAGATCAAAGCTGCGACTCAACATTCATCAGGCATGTTAAGGAGTTAGTCGCTAACATTCGTGTGCCTCCACCTCAACAGCATTCACCCCCTGCCGTATTTCTGCATTAGGACTTGGCGTTGTGCACTCATGTCATGGTGCACGATGACACTGTTCAACCGGCAGTCAGACCTCCATACTCGGGCCTGCACAGAGTCGTATCACGACGTACCAACACGTTCGAGGTGCTCATTAATGGTGCACCTCAAACGGTTTCTGTCTGCCATCTCAAACTGGCATGGTCTCTGGGAGAATTGCTTGATAACCCACCCAGTCAGCTCCAACCCCCTGCTACACCCGCCTCACATGAGGCATCTAGCGACAGTCCACAGATGAGTGATGCTCATTCCCGCACTTTTGATGTTACCCACTTCCAATCATGTGACAGTGCTACAGGTGTGTGTGACATTCCCATATAGAGTGATACATATGATGACTCCCCCTCCTACAGGCAGCCCCTGCCTCTTCCCTGTTAGGATTCAGTGACGTATCAGGGGCCAGCCTCAGAATGGGTGATGTTGCTGCCGTGATTCTATCAAAGCTATGAATTCTGATGAAACATGTAGTGACAAGTATAAAAATTGTGTGAGGATAGTAAGAACAGATGCTATTACAAATGATGACAACATAAAATCATTCTAACGAGAATTTTCCTCAGGAGGTTGCAAGCTCATTTTGCAATTTGGGCGTGGCAAACCCAAGGCTCCAAGCTGGTGTGACGAGGTATTTTTTTTTTTTTTTTTTTTTTTTTTTTTTTTAAAGAAGTTCACTGGATAGGTGTTGATTTACTGTCAAATATGAAAATACTTTGTCACGATCTTGTCCTTTACATATGTTAGATCTAATATATAATTGGAAAAGGAACATTTATCAGAAAGAAATTAATTATGTTTGTATTACTTCTGTAATTCATCTGTGGAGCATATGGAAAATGGAATTTTATGTTGGAAGTAGTTATTGGGACAGAAGTGTTCTGATTCCCAGGATGTAAGCTTCACATAGTTTTATTTTCATGTAATTTTCCACCACTTTAATAACCAAACCATTGGTAGTCTTATTTAATTATTCTTTTGCCATCTTAATACTATAAGATATGGATGATGTTTACAACATGTCTGGTATCTGTACAAGTCATGCTTACTCCTCAATATAGATATGAGGTGTTCTTTGTCACAATGTCTACACAAATCTGAACTGTTCAATACTGCTGTATGTTAAAGTAAGTCCATGCTTTTCAATACATACAAATGTTAGCTTATTATCTGATTATTAATGAAAGCTGGTTAAGTATCTCCAATGTCTTATTGAAGATACTCTGATGACCATTAATAATTCATGTGTAATGAGTAGCAAAGGAAAAAATAAAGATTGAGGATTTGAATTCATGATATAGTTATGGTTCTTGCAAACATCTACTTTCAACTGAAGACTAGTTGATTCATTAATATGTAACTGACGAGGAAATATAAATACATTTATCATACTTTTAGATTGGCTGAACTAACCATTTTACTCCTAGTATTAACTCATTCATATTTAACCACTAGTACTTTACCTTTTGCATATGTTGGAATTTACCTTATCTGTGCCCAATGTTAATTACTGTCTGATCTGATGTTTCTACATCATGACTAATGTGGTGATGACCAAAGAGAAATCTGTCAACTAGTTGTTGAGCAGTATGTGTTCTGGAAGTAACCTGCTGGTACTTAATTTGCCAATATAAATCTGATTCTACAGTGGCATGTGGCCGTGGTGGCTCTCAGTCTCTACAAGAAGATGCTTAAAAAAAAAAGTTTGGGATATGACGACATTCAAGCTACGAGAACAAGGTGCCTTCAACAGTTATTGTGGGCAAATCCCTTTGTCCGTCCTTGTGGTTTCCTGATCTGAAATGTTCATGTCGGTTCAGTTGTTCTAAAGTTGGAGTTTGAGTTGTAATGAAATGAAGACGTTTGGTCCTACAAGTGGTACAGTCATTATATCTATGTGCATTTCACCAGTTGAAAACTGACATAATTTTTCCATGAAAATAGATGTCTGAAAGGCTAACAATTATGTTTCTTGTAAATTGCTTGACTTGTAAATTGCTTGACAACTACCTATACATGACATGCTGCATACTATAATCATCTGTTTAATCTGGTCTATCTAGATTCAATACAATGATATACATCTGTTACACGCTATATATTCCTTTATAGTAACCTATTGTCAATATAATTTCAAACTTTGAGTGTTTATTCAAATGCACTAATGCACTGCTGCTTGTAATATTTTTTGCCTATACTTAATACAATGATATACTGTTCTCAGCAATTGCTTATTATCAATGCTCTTTTCTTTTCTAAAGAAATGCATTTACTATAATCTACAACAAAATTAGAAATACTGATGTATTGACATATGCTATGATGTGCTATCACATGCAACCTAATTCTCTGTAATTATTAATTGTATTTGTGGTAAACTGCTTTCCTGTGGCATACAGCCTACCCCAGCAATTTTTAACAGCAGTATCATAACTGTAATTGATCCTATCACTCTGCTAGTGAGTGCTTATTTATGAATATTGAAAATGGGACAAAAAATTTCTTTTGTCATTGTCACACTTGACTCTGTGATGTTAAGCAAATATATTGATGTATAAGAAAGGGCTTCACATAATGTGAACATTGCAACACTTGGATGATCTGCCCAGTGAGGCAGTTGACTTCGTCCACTTTTTTTGATATGAGATATGCTGTATTCAATGCATTTGGCTACCTTATTTCTATATTATTATATTTATATAATAATTTACGTTTGAGCAGCAACAGATGTCAGAGGAACACAGTAATTCTGTACCTCGCTTTAGTAATTTTCATGTATATGTCTCAGAAATGTCATAGGTTTCAATATTATATGTTTAGGTAATTGATTATGTTTGATCAAACCCAGATACCAGAGGACTACTTATAAGTCAGCTGTTGGATCTCGCATTTTTCGCCCTTCGTTGATCAATCAATGGGGAGTGTTGGGGTTAATTTTCGGGTACTGGGAAGGTGAAGCTGTGGCAAGTCTGTTCTGCAGGGAATGCCGAACACTCTTCTCCCTCCGGTGCCATAGTGAAGTACTGGAACAGTGGGGGTCCTGGGTAGAGAGGTTTCCTGTCTTTGGGGTCTGTCGTCTTTTCTTCTTCAACTCCAACACTCCAAACCATCTATTTCAACCAAGCTATCCTTCCTTTTGTCCACATGCATATGTCTCTATTGCTGAGACCCTTCTTATTTACTGTGTCAACTTTATTAAGTGACTAAAACCTATTTTTTAGGAGGATCCGGGGAACAAGCTAGCATTTCTGCATTATTAGATATAACCATACTCTGCCATACTATATTATTTATGTATGTATGTCTAATTTTGTTGTATGTTGTGACCCAAATTGTAAATAATTACTTATGTATTTGCTTTGCTATATACTAGCATCCAAACCTTCTATTTCATTTATTACTTCTCATTTGAGTACCAAGTTATTCTGGTCTCTGCTCACATGCATAACCACATGCATAATGAGTGCCAAGTTATTCTGGTCCCTGTTCACATGCACGTGTCTCTATTTCTGAAACCCTTCTAATTTACCTTGTCAGCCTATTAAATACCTAAAGCCAGTTTTATAGGAGGAACTAGGAATCAAGCCAGCATTTATGCATTATTAGATGTAACCATACTCAGTCATACTATATTATTTATTTATGTCTAATTTTGTTGTATGTGGTCACCAAATGGATAAACATTTTACTTGTGTATTTATTTTGCTACATACCAGCACTTAAAGTTGTGAACACTCATTAATATTTGTAATTATCATGAGGTATGGCTCACTTATTAATATTTGTAATTATCGTGAGGCATGGCATACCTACACTACTCTCTATATTTATCAATATCTAAGGTTGTTGTACGTAATTCTGTTTTTATATGCACCAGCACTTGAAATTGTGAACTCACCTATATGCAAGTCTTCTTCAACTCTAACAATCTGAATTTTCTATTTCATTTCTTACTTCTCATCAGAGTACACAGCTATTCTTCACCCTGCCCATAAGTTGTTGGTGCTGTTTCAATTACTTATAAAACACAACCAATATCATGTATTAGTTATTTATATTGTCATGCAAAAATATATGCAACGGCCCTCTTATGTATCATGTTTGAATGATTGTAAAGGTGGGGAAGTGGCATTGGAAGTGTCTTGACAAATGAAAAATAGTAAGATTGGTCATTGGTCAGACACTTCATCCTAAACAACAGCCTGCATACTGCAAACTTCAAGATTATCTACAAAGCAGTCTGCGTACTGCATACTTCAAGATTCACTATGGAGCAGTCTGCGAACTGCAAACATCAAGACTATTTACATTTATGTAAAGTACAGAGATTAGTACAATCATACACTTAGGATTATTGTACTAGTTTGAAAGTTGCATGCTGGCTCATACAGTTAAGAAATAATTTCTTCTTCCCTTGTACTATTGAGTAATAATGATTGCATAATGCTTCATAAATAATTTACATTTTTAATCAAACATAGGATTTATCTCATAACATAAGTAAAATGCTTGTTCCTCCAGTTTTTTTTTATAAAATGAGGACGCTATGTACATCTGTCAGAAAAGGTTTTGTTCAACTTTCAGTTTCACAAATCCTTTTGGGGGTGTTGAAACGTAACAGCCCATTAAGGCATATTTAAATTGAACATTTCGCAGTCTAATTCAGGATCGCACATGTAAACAAAATACGTAACTCATCTATAAAAACTTATAACGGAGAAAATAACTGTTTAATCTATTTCAGTTTGAAGTGTAGAAGCTCTGTAAATGAAGGGAATAATTCCTGAGAAGGGAGTCTCCAGTAATTAATAAAAAATATAAATGTATTATTATAACTCCTTATTTGAGAGTTTATTCTCAAATGAAATAACAGACGTGTACTAATATCATAGTGTACTTACTGTTCTGAGCAGACATACATTTATATATGTATTTTCAGTATTTATATGTAAATTTTAATGGTTAATTAATCAAAAAATGATTTAAAACAATGCCGAGGGTTGTTAAGAAATTATAAATAGTGACTGCCATGTTGGCATAGGGAGTCAGTCAGGTTTTAGTTTTTGAGCAATGAGCATGTCGCTGCTCCTTTTGTATTGTAAGTATTGTTTGCCTTTGTAATAATACTTTTATATTGTTTTGAAGGTATAATAAAAAAGAATAAAACCAATACAAGATTAAACTTAATCAACTCTCCAGTAGTTGTGTTACAGTGACCTTAATGCTCTCAGGACCAGGACTGCAGCAGATAAAGCGTAACTATAATCAACTCCATTATTACGAGTAGTTAGAGAAATGTTATAAATGCCATCCATAATTTCAATGGCCCCATTATCTACAACAATACGAACATCCTCGTGGACAGTACCACGACGTCTACAGCACCACGGACTGTCAGCATAGCGACTGTTGCCGCTGCTTCCCTCTATGAGGCAGCAGCGAGAGGCGTGCTGGCAGTGAGGCACCTAATGACAACCCTGTACATATGACTGGCACCTTGTCGTCTTCTCAGGCACTCAGTTCTGTGTGTAGCTTTACAATGGAAGTATCAACGTGTGGAGGCTCTGAGGAAAGCGAACATTGCCCCAGATTTCATTCTTCGTTGTAATGTGGTCCCACCATCTGGAGTGATAGTATGACATACCATTGAACTTACAACACTATCACTTCTGGTTCACATAGTTGGTAATCAAGACAGCAACCATTACATTTATAGATGCATTAAAACCAGTGGCTCTGCCTTTGACATCTCCATGCATTATATTTCCACACGAAGCCATGTTCCCTATGCTGTCCTGACGTACCCCGGTATGGAGATTATTTTGCTGTTGCAGAGTGTTCTTCAAATCTCTCACTTATAGAAAACACTTGGTCATCAATTGTTGAGAGAAGCATATGCCTCTATTTGTCAATCACTGCAACTGATGAACAATGGGATAAAGTTGAAGCAGCATTGAAAGGCATAAGTGTATGTCATCCAAGTTGAATTTGACTCAATGTCTAGTCAGATCCCCTAGAAATTTCATAACATATTCTTTTTGTTATAATGAACAAAGGGTGGGGCAAATAGAAGTGGCCTGGAGAACAGGGTTCCAGGATGCAAAAAAACGCAGCAGAGGAAAGGAATTTCAGTACCAGCCTGACTATAGCACATGTTGAAAGTTACCACCATTCATCTCTTGGCAATTTTTAGCCCTGGTCTGCATATTCCTGAAGACGGATCGAAGGTGGACTCTTGTAATTGCTGCAGTCTCATCTGAAATGTTCTGCTACAATTCTTGAAGGACATGAGGATTGTTGTAATACACCTTAGATTTGAGGGCTTTCCACACAAAGTTATCACACACTGACGGATCAAGTGAACTGGGTGGACAGCTAGGGCTGTGACCAGCCTGGCCTCTGCTAACAAATCTGTCAGATGTGAAGATTGTGTAAATGTGCTCCAGGGTTTGGTCAGCTATACGGGCAGTTGCTCCAACCGATTGGAAGTATCTGTAGGTCTTTTTTCTCCTCCGTTAATGCCACCAAAAATGGTTTCAAAATGTTGGCAATACAACATGTCGAGGTCAGTGTATGATGAAAGAAGATCAGACCAGTAATGTGGCTTGCAGACACTGCACACCAAACCCAACCTTCTGATCATGCAATGGTGTTTCGCAAAAGTTCTGTGGATTCTCTGCCGTCCAGAACCTGTGATTCTGTGAGTTGACAGAAACACTCAAGTGAAACTAGGCTTCATCAGACATAAAGAACACATCCATGTCCAAGTCATTCACTGTTGTCTCAAGGAACAGCCACTCTCAAAAATGAAGGCACTGAGGACTGTCTGCTGGGTTTAGTGCATGAACAACAGACACTCGGAAGGGATGCATGTGCAGCTCCAGATGGAGTATTCGTTGGCATGATTGATGTGATATGTTGGTCTTTTGTGACAGGCGTTAGGTTGATTTGGTAGGACTCTGAAGCATTTTCTGGTGCCTCATTTTCTGGTGTTTGTGCACGTTTTGTAATGTTTTTTGACTTGTTCAAAACATGAACCATGGACCTTGCCGTTGGTGGGGAGGCTTGCGTGCCTCAGCGATACAGATAGCCGTACCGTAGGTACAACCACAACGGAGGGGTATCTGTTGAGAGGCCAGACAAACGTGTGGTTCCTGAAGAGGGGCAGCAGCGTTTTCAGTAGTTGCAGGGGCAACAGTCTGGATGATTGACTGATCTGGCCTTGTAACAATAACCAAAACGGCCTTGCTGTGCTGGTACTGCGAACGGCTGAAAGCAAGGGGAAACTACGGCCGTAATTTTTCCCGAGGGCATGCAGCTTTACTGTATGATTAAATGATGATGGCGTCCTCTTGGGTAAAATATTCCGGAGGTAAAATAGTCCCCCATTCGGATCTCCGGGCGGGGACTACTCAAGAGGATGTCGTTATCAGGAGAAAGAAAACTGGCGTTCTACGGATCGGAGCGTGGAATGTCAGATCCCTTAATCGGGCAGGTAGGTTAGAAAATTTAAAAAGGGAAATGGATAGGTTAAAGTTAGATATAGTGGGAATTAGTGAAGATCGGTGGAAGGAGGAACAAGACTTCTGGTCAGGTGAATACAGGGTTATAAATACAAAATCAAAAGGGGGTAATGCAGGAGTAGGTTTAATAATGAATAAAAAAATAGGTGTACGGGTAAGCTACTACAAACAGCATAGTGAACGCATTATTGTGGCCAAGATAGACACGAAGCCCACGCCTACTACAGTAGTACAAGTTTATATGCGAACTAGCTCTGCAGATGACGAACAAATTGATGAAATGTATGATGAAATAAAAGAAATTATTCAGATAGTGAAGGGAGACGAAAATTTAATAGTCATGGGTGACTGGAATTCGAGTGTAGGAAAAGGGAGAGAAGGAAACGTAGTAGGTGAATATGGATTGGGGCTAAGAAATGAGAGAGGAAGCCGCCTGGTAGAATTTTGCACAGAGCACAACTTAATCATAGCTAACACTTGGTTTAAGAATCATGATAGAAGGTTGTATACATGGAAGAACCCTGGAGATACTAAAAGGTATCAGATAGATTATATAATGGTAAGACAGAGATTTAGGAACCAGGTTTTAAATTGTAAGACATTTCCAGGGGCAGATGTGGACTCTGACCACAATCTATTGGTTATGAACTGTAGATTAAAACTGAAGAAACTGCAAAAAGGTGGGAATTTAAGGAGATGGGACCTGGATAAACTGAAAGAACCAGAGGTTGTACAGAGTTTCAGGGAGAGCATAAGGGAACAATTGACAGGAATGGGGGAAAGAAATACAGTAGAAGAAGAATGGGTAGCTTTGAGGGATGAAGTAGTGAAGGCAGCAGAGGATCAAGTAGGTAAAAAGATGAGGGCTAGTAGAAATCCTTGGGTAACAGAAGAAATATTGAATTTAGCTGATGAAAGGAGAAAATATAAAAATGCAGTAAATGAAGCAGGCAAAAAGGAATACAAATGTCTCAAAAATGAGATCGATAGGAAGTGCAGAATGGCTAAGCAGGGATGGCTAGAGGACAAATGTAAGGATTTAGAGGCTTATCTCACTAGGGGTAAGATAGATACTGCCTACAGGAAAATTAAAGAGACCTTTGGAGATAAGAGAACCACTTGTATGAACATCAAGAGCTCAGATGGAAACCCAGTTCTAAGCAAAGAAGGGAAAGCAGAAAGGTGGAAGGAGTATATTGAGGGCCTATACAAGGGCGATGTACTTGAGGACAATATTATGGAAATGGAAGAGGATGTAGATGAAGATGAAATGGGAGATACGATACTGCGTGAAGAGTTTGACAGAGCACTGAAAGACCTGAGTCGAAACAAGGCCCCCGGAGTAGACAACATTCCAGTAGAACTACTGACGGCCTTGGGAGAGCCAGTCCTGACAAAACTCTACCATCTGGTGAGCAAGATGTATGAAACAGGCGAAATACCCTCAGAATTCAAGAAGAATGTAATAATTCCAATCCCAAAGAAAGCAGGTGTTGACAGATGTGAAAATTACCGAACAATCAGTTTAATAAGCCACAGCTGCAAAATACTAACACGAATTCTTTACAGACGAATGGAAAAACTAGTAGAAGCCGACCTCGGGGAAGATCAGTTTGGATTCCGTAGAAATACTGGAACCCGTGAGGCAATACTGACCTTACGACTTATCTTAGAAGAAAGATTAAGGAAAGGCAAACCTACGTTTCTAGCATTTGTAGACTTAGAGAAAGCTTTTGAAAATGTTGACTGGAATACTCTCTTTCAAATTCTAAAGGTAGCAGGGGTAAAATACAGGGAGCGAAAGGCTATTTACAGTTTGTACAGAAACCAGATGGCAGTTATAAGAGTCGAGGGGCATGAGAGGGAAGCAGCGGTTGGGAAGGGAGTGAGACAGGGTTGTAGCCTCTCCCCAATGTTATTCAATCTGTATATTGAGCAAGCAGTAAAGGAAACAAAAGAAAAATTTGGAGTAGGTATTAAAATCCATGGAGAAGAAATAAAAACTATGAGGTTCGCCGATGACATTGTAATTCTGTCAGAGACAGCAAACGACTTGGAAGAGCAGTTGAACGGAATGGATGGTGTCTTGAAGGGAGGATATAAGATGAACATCAACAAAAGCAAAACGAGGATAATGGAATGTAGTCGAATTAAGTCGGGTGATGTTGAGGGTATTAGATTAGGAAATGAGACACTTAAAGTAGTAAAGGAGTTTTGCTATTTGGGGAGCAAAATAACTGATGATTGTCGAAGTAGAGAGGATATAAAATGTAGACTGGCAATGGCAAGGAAAGCGTTTCTGAAGAAGAGAAATTTGTTAACATCGAGTATAGATTTAAGTGTCAGGAAGTCATTTCTGAAAGTATTTGTATGGAGTGTAGCCATGTATGGAAGTGAAACATGGACGGTAAATAGTTTGGACAAGAAGAGAATAGAAGCTTTTGAAATGTGGTGCTACAGAAGAATGCTGAAGATTAGATGGGTAGATCACATAACTAATGAGGAAGTATTGAATAGAATTGGGGAGAAGAGAAGTTTGTGGCACAACTTGACCAGAAGAAGGGATCAGTTGGTAGGACATGTTCTGAGGCATCAAGGGATCACCAATTTAGTATTGGAAGGCAGCGTGGAGGGTAAAAATAATCGCAGGGGGAGACCAAGAGATGAATACACTAAGCAGATTCAGAAGGATGTAGGTTGCAGTAGGTACTGGGAGATGAAGAAGCTTGCACAGGATAGAGTAGCATGGAGAGCTGCATCAAACCAGTCTCAGGACTGAAGATAACAACAACAACAACACAAAACAGGTTCTGCCTGAAGCCATTTTCTGACTAAGGATTTCGTAGCACTCTCTGCTGGCACTTTGACAACATTAAGCTTCTCAGCAAACAACTGACCACACTATTTCCACGACTTTGTTGTCACGTAACTTTCCACAATGAACACACTCTGCTTCACTGTGAGCCTGTAAGTACCATCGTCCCCTTTGCGCTGCTCCATTCACACTGACACAGCCCACACTACGCTCTGAACCGATGTGGTTCATGTCACAGCAGGACATTTGGAGTGCACGTAACAGGGTGTGGTTATATGCATACATTCACATCCAGTCGTCTTCATTTATCTAGGCCACTTTTATTTGCCCCACGCTGCACATCCTTATGGTGTTACAATTTTAATGTGGAGCAGTGTATGAATAAATACTGCAAAATATAGCGAACAGAAGGTATCCTATGATTGCGATTTTGTTGTTGAAGTGCATCTTGTAGTTTTATCCTTGGTATAACAAACCATAACGGAAATGGTGTCTGGAGTTGTGGACACCAGCGATTTGCAGACACAACCGGCTCACATGCTGAAGGATTTACCTTGTCCCCTCCTTCGCCTTCTGAAACTGCACTCTTATCTACCGTGACAGACAAAGCGAGATATCATTAGCACAACAAAAAAGCAAATTGTTCGCATAATAATCCATATTTTCTACTTTATACACAAGCAGAAAGTGTTGTTTGGCCTCAGAATATGCCTGGCATTGAATATACGTATCCTCTGTGTCTTTGTACTATATACACAAATCAAAACTAGTTTTTCATCACCTCTTTTCCCAGAACTCCTGAAGATAGACGGTGACTGTGGATATTGTATCATAGACACAATCCCTTTGACTGTTCAAAGATGTCACTAAACCCGCGCAAAGATGTAAGTAACCATGCATGAGCGGCGCCTATTAGGCGGAGGGGGTACGACAGCCGATGAGTTCCAGTCTTCCACCACGAAGGAGGTCCCGGCTCGTGTTGTCTGAAGTTCAACGATGCCTAGGCGGTCAATACCGCGGTTCGATCGCATCCGCACTGTTACTTTATGCCAGGAAGGGCTCTCAACAAGGGAAGTGTCCAGGCGTCTCGGAGTGAACCTAAGCGATGTTGTTCGGACATGGAGGCGATACAAGAGACAGGAACTGTCGATGACATGCCTCGCTCAGGCCTCCCAAGGGCTACTACTGCAGTGGATGACCGCTACCTACCGATTATAGCTCGGAGGAACCCTGACAGCAACGTCACCATGTTGAATAATGCGTTTCGTGCGGCCACGGGACGTCGTGTTACGAACCAAACTGTGGGTAATAGGTTGCATGAACCCTATCGAACATGCCTGGGACAGACTGAAAAGGGCTGTTTATGGACGACGTGAGCCAACAACAACTCTGAGGAATCTACGCTGAATCGCTGTTGAGGAGTGGGACAATATGGACCAACAGTGTCTTGACGAACTAGTGGATAGTATGCCACGGCGAATAGAGGCATGCATCAATGCAAGAGGACGTGCTACTGGGTATTAGAGGTACCGGTGTGTACAGCAATCTGGACCACCACCTTTGAAGGTCTCGCTGTATGGTGGTACACCATGCAATGTGTGGTTCTCATGAGCATGATGCTTATTTCATCTCTGTTCCAATCTTCTGCACAGATTCGGAACTCTCGGAACCGAGGTGAGGCAAAACTTTTTTTCGTGTGTGTATTTCAAACAAAACAAAACCTAGTTCGTCAGAATGAATTTTTTAAATTTCATTTTGGTTTCATTTTAAATATTGAACACGGTTTTAGTATGTAGGATTAAAACATGACGGTATCCCACACTGCGGTTGCGGAAAACTGCTTCCTCTTCGAACATTACTAGTATTCGTACAATAATTGGTATCTGAAAAGAGCAAGCTAGACTAAAAATTATCACAAATCGTTAAGAAATTTGGACATTCTCCTGTAGCAAAGTTCAGTTATATGCTGATAAAAATTCGTATCTGTGTACACAGGTTGTAACAGGTATAAGTACAGATATTTCTACCGGTGACTGAGAACAGTGGACTGTACTACTTTTGTAAAATGAATAACGACCGCCTTCAGTCACAATAGTGAGTGTATTTCAATGCACGATCCATTTCGGGCCCTGGGGGCTCATCCTCAGGTACTTTGACAGTCTACATTTTTTTAAGATTTAGGCTAATTCTGGTCTGTTCCAGTATTGGAAACACTGTTTTGAATCACAATTTAAATAAGTGATGTTTATGTACATATATACATTTTCCATTCTACAACACAGTCGTAGCCACAAATCTTGTTTTGACTTGTGGCTGCAGTGTTTTGACTTGTAGTTACAAACGTGCTGTGGAATGGGAAGTACGTACATGTTGATTCATATTGTGCTTCAAAACAAGGTATCCCATGCTGGAGACAGATCAGACTTAACTTAAATCTGAAAAAACAATTGATGTAGGCTGTCAGAGCATCTGAAGATGAGCTCGGAGGGCTTGAAATGCATAGTGCATTGAAATAAAATCACTTTTGTAACGGAAGGCGGTTGTTCTTTATTTTGCGGAAATACGTTTATATTTTAATCATTCTACAGGGTGGTTCTTATTAACGTTTAAAAACACCCGAAGCGAAGTAGATGACGCCGAGACAAATAATTTAACATAAGACACATGGGGCAGCAAATGTCGGGAAACACCCCAAAAGTTGAATATGTGACGTCACTAGACGATGTGCCTCACTGCACGTGCAGCGGCTGGGCTCGCCGATCCTACCCCCCCGCCGCTTGATGGCAGTGCTACGCGTCACTCCATTAGGTTACTCTGTTTTCATTCTTGTATTATCAAATGTGACACGATAGTGCTTGCGTTAGTGGTAACAGGACACTACGATGAAACATTTTACATTTACGAAAACAGAGTAGCCTATCGGAGCGACGTGTAGCACAGTCCCTTACCAGCGACAGTACTGTCAACAAGCCCAACCGCTACACCTGCGAGGTACGTCGTCTGGTGACGTCACATGTTCAATATTTTTGTCATCCACGTTTCGGACATTTCCCGACATTTGCGACCCCATGTGTCTCATATTCAATTACTTGTCTCAGTGTCGTCTACGTTGCTTCGGGTGTTTTTAAAAGTTAAGAACCTTCAACATCACAGCGCGTCAGCGATCGTTGGTTAATATATTAAAAAACTAAAAACCCGCCTCGATTGCGAAAAAAGCACCTAGTGTTAACCCAGGTTTTGGCATAGATAACTACACCTTCTTCAGAACAACAATAAAACCCACAAGTGCCTAAGAAGACCTTTGACATTGACAAGTATAGTTTTTGGTGTATTATAGTTTTTGGTGTATTCTAGTGTTCATCCACCTCGTTACACAGGTAGACACAATACAAATGACTTTTCTGTTGAGAAATTTCAGTTACTTCTAACCATTTTTCAAATGTAATTTCCTCTCTAATTACTATGTTTTCTTTCTCAGTTCTCTCGCGTGGCATCCGGAGACATCCAATATCAGTGAGCAAAGTAAAGTGGAGTATGTCGTTCTTTTTTCTCAGGTATTCATATAACCTATGTTCGTTATTGTTATTTGACAGCAGTAGTTAATAAAATAACAACAAAAGCTTAAAGGCTCTTTGAAATCTTGGTTTCTTGAAATCGTGTTTCCAAATGAAAATACTGGCATGACTTTTGATGGTGTGATGGTGGTTTCACTATATTGAAGAACTGATAATATATAATAATTAATAAATATTGAACATGTGAAGCCCCTTATATACTGACTGTGCCTGGAAAGATAAGAACATGAATGCTTTAAAATGGAGATTTGCGGACACCTCCAGCCTGAGGAAGGCCTTTCGGCACCCCAAGCAATCGGTACCCAAATTCCCTGACAAAACTGGTGGCCGCAAATTTCCGGAAAACCCTGTTGTGCGCATATCTCTGTGTCCAAATTTCTCCGGCACTCTAGGGAGTCTCCGTGTACCTAATGGTGATACAGACGCGCGAGACTGGTGTGACACGTTGCGCATTTACCTGCGGGGCTGGGTAGACGACGAATTCGAGCTTGGTCTTCTTGCGGAAGGAGTCGGCGAGCCGCTGCATGAGCAGCGACGTGAAGCCAGAGCCGGTGCCGCCGCCCAGCGAATGCGACACGATGTAACCCTGCAGGCCGTCGCAGCGCTCCGAGAGTTTGCGCACGCGGTCCATCACGGCGTCGATCAACTCGGCGCCCACTGTGTAGTGGCCGCGGGCGTAGTTGTTGGCTGCGTCCTCCTTGCCGGATATCAGCTGCTCTGGGTGGTACAGCTCCCTGTACTGTCCACTGCGCACCTGGTCTGTAGATCAGTCATCTCTCACCACGTTTTTCTCTCAAGTGCGCGTGTCCACTCTCTCTCTCTCTCTCTCTCTCTCTCCCTCTCTCTCTCTCTCACACACACACACACAGACACACAAACGTACAAGTTTTCACGTAGTGTACTGTTTCCTGTTCCTTTACATGCATATTCTTTATTTCCTGCAAGGAAAGAAGCAGACAGAGCGTGTTTACCACGAAGTCATCATGCAGGGCCGCGCAGGATTAGCCGAGCAGTCTCAAGCGCTGCAGTCATGCACTGTGCGGCTGGTCCCGGCGGAGGTTCGAGTTCTCCCTCGGGCATGGGTGTGTGTGTTTGTCCTTAGGAGTGTGTGTGTGTGTGGTTTGAGGTTTTCGGGCGCTAAACAGCATGGTCATCAGCGCCCAAACGCATAGAAACAGGAACACATGCGGTGAAGGGACGAAGACGGACACCGAACAAGAAGAACGGCTAAAAGACACAGACCTGGCGCAGTTCCAAATCCTCACATACAGAGGCAGAACAAGAGGAGAAGAAACGCATTAAAAAAGGAAAGGAAACACAAGGAAAAGAGAACAGAAATCGAAGTGAAACAAGCAGGTAATCGTGACTGGCGGACCTCTTACCTAAATCCTGGGTGAGCCAGTCACCCAGCAGCACATTAAAATCCTCTCCCTAAAATCCGAGGCAACAAATTGGACAGGACACAAAACCGTAAGACCTTGACCACAGTCGTTGCGTCGTCTTGCAAAATAGAGGGCAAATCCGGTGGCAAGGAAACCACCGCCCTCTGGTCAGAGAATAAAAGACAGTCAAGTAAAATGTCGCGGACAGTAATCTGGACGCCACAGGCACTGCAGATTGGGGGGTCCTCCCGCCGGAGTAAAAAACCATGCGGTAAGGGGCTGTACCTGATGCGGAGGCGAGTGAGGATAACCTCATCCCGCCTGCATGACTGGTAGGACGTACGCCATGGCCGCGTGGTGGCCTTGACCAGACGCAGCTTATTTTCACCGACTGCCAGCCACTCCTCTTCCCATTGACGCCAAACACGAAAACGCAAAAGGGAGGTAACAGCTTGGAGGGGGATGGCACATTCAACAACGTGAGGGAGGTAACATGCATCTTTGGCAGCCACATCCGCCAGTTCGTTTCCCCTAATACCCACGTGCCCCGGCACCCAGCAGAAAGAAACCTCCTTCCCCTGCCGTTGCAGGTGCAGTAGGGCATCTTGGATGTTCCGGACGACCGTATCCGCTGGGTACAAGTGTTGCATGGTCTGAAGGGCACTCAGGGAGTCAGAACAGATGAGAAACTTAAGACTGGGAACACATCTCATCTGCTCAAATGCCCGCAAGATCGCAAAAAATTCGGCATCAAAGATGGTAAACGCCGCAGGAAGCCATAACTTGACGACTCGATCAGGGAAAACAACAGCACAACCAACAGAGTC
The DNA here is from genome assembly GCF_023864275.1 of Schistocerca cancellata. Taxonomy (NCBI): domain Eukaryota; kingdom Metazoa; phylum Arthropoda; class Insecta; order Orthoptera; family Acrididae; genus Schistocerca; species Schistocerca cancellata. The sequence goes on from NC_064630.1 coordinate 430,269,560, forward strand.
CTCCTGTTTAGAGCCATCCGTAAATACTGGTACATGGTCGGGATGCTGGTTTAAAATATTGTAAAATAAGGAGGTAAAACTGATTACCTCAGCAGTTAAGTCCCATAGGATTTCACACACATTTGAACGTTTTTGAACATCATGCAGGTTTTGTTTACTTTACTCGTCCATAAGGTGGCTCTGTTGTGTCATATTTAGACTGTCCCAAGAAGAACGTGCTACGAATCGACGACAGACCCATTTATTACTCAGTGCTATTCAGAGACATACAGTACAGTACGATGGAGCAGTACTGGTAGAGTATTTCCTGGTCGCTGCATTTGAAGGGGAGGTCCTATTCCATGGCCTGCGAGGTCACCTGACATGAACTCCCTTCATTATATCCTAGGCGAACATCTAAAGTCACTTGTGTATGAGAATCCAGCGGATACGGAGATGGAATTATTTGGCAGAATTGTAGCTGCCTGTGATGGTGATTCGCAGCACACCAAGGTACGCCAGAAACTTGTTCGCCGATGTCATGCTTGCAGTGAGATTGATGGCCCTCAGTTACAGCATATTTTGAAAGATACAGTGCAAATGGTACGTTCATTGTGTCAATCATGGTATTTAAGTTAACTAATGTAAATAAAAAAGTACACAGTAATCTGATTTTATTCCTATTATCTCCTTAAGCTGTCTTCTCCGACCACAGGTTCCCTATCTCAAATTTTTCAGTGAAGCATCCTCTATGTCCTGTTAAATTTTTACAAGCTCTTACGGAAACACCCAGTACGGGAACACGGAGTATATATATATATATATATATATATATATATATATATATATATATATATATATATATATATATATATATATATATATACTTTTTTCGCTTTGTGAAAGATGGCGCTGTAATAGTCAAAAAACCATATGGCTCACAATTTTAGACGAACAGTTGGTAACAGGTAGGTCTTTTAAATTAAAATGCAGTATGAAGGTACATCTGAACATTTTATTTCGGTTGTTCCAATGTGATACATGTACCTTTGTGAACTTATCATTTCTGAGAACGCATGCTGTTAGAGCGTGATTATCTGTAAATACCACATTAATGCAATAAATGCTCAAAATGTTGTCCGTCAACCTCAATGCATTTGGCAATACGTGTAACGACATTCCTCTCAACAGCGAGTAGTTCGCCTTCCGTAATGTTCGCACATGCATTGACTATGCGCTGACGCATGTTGTCAGGCGTTGTCGGTGGATCACGATAGCAAATATCCTTCAACTTTCCCCACAGAAAGAAATCCGGTGACGTCAGATCCGGTGAACGTGCGGGCCATGGTATGTATGGTGCTTCGACGATCAATCCACCTGTCATGAAATATGCTATTCAATACCGCTTCAACCGCACGCGAGCTATGTGCCGGACATCCATCATGTTGGAAGTACATCGGCATTCTGTCATGCAGTGAAACATCTTGTAGTAACATCGGTAGAACATAACGTAGGAAGTCAGCATACATTGCACCATTTAGATTGCGATCGATAAAATGGGGGCGAATTATCCTTCCTCCCATAATGCCGCACCATACATTAACCCGCCAATGTCGCTGATGTTCCACTTGTCACAGACATCGTGGATTTTCCGTTGCGCAATAGTGCATATTATGCCGGTTTACGTTACCGCTGTTGGTGAATGACGCTTCGTCGCTAAATAGAACGCGTACAAAAAATCTGTCATCGTCCCGTAATTTCTCTTGTGCCCAGTGGCAGAACTGTACACGACGTTCAAAGTCTTCGCCATGCAATTCCTGGTGCATAGAAATATGGTACGGGTGCAATCGATGTTGATGTAGCATTGTCAACACCGACGTTTTTGAGAATCCCAATTCTCGCGCAGTTTGTCTGCTTCTGATGTGCGGATTAGTCGCGACAGCAGCTAAAACACCTACTTGGGAATCATCATTTCTTGCAGGTCGTGGTTGACATTTCACATGTGCCTGAACACTTCCTCTTTCCTTAAATAACGTAACTATCCGGCGAACGCTCCGGACACTTGGATGATGACCAGGATACCGAGCAGCATACATAGCACACGCCCATTGGGCAGTTTGATCACAACAGCCATACATCAACACGATATCGACCTTTTTCGCAATTGGTAAACGGTCCATTTTAACACGGGTAATGTATCACGAAGCAAATACCGTCCGAACTGACGGAATGTTACGTGATACCACTTACTTATACGTTTGTGACTATTACAGCGCCATCTGTCACAAAGCAAAAAAAGTGGTCCAACTAAAACATTCATATTTCTTTACGTACTACACGAATATGTAAATAAAAATGGGGGTTCCTATTTAAAAAAACGCAGTTGATATCCATTTGACCTATGGCAGCGCCATCTAGCGGTCCAACCATAGCGCCATCTGGTTTCCCCCTTTAAGCTAGACGAGTTTCGTTCTTTGTGGTATATATATACTGGGTGAGCCAAGTAAGACGTAACACCTCTTTTATTTCGTGAACGGTTACACATACCGAAACGCCGTTTTCGGCAAATGTTAGAGCATCGAGGGGCATCGAAGTGCACATGTTTTTTTGTTTGGTTAATGTTTTAAGGGCTGGTATCAACGGAGACATTCAAGCAAGTACGTTTCTTTATGTGGAACCGTGTACCGTCCAATGCGACAGATACATCGTTCAGTAACACTCCGATTTAAAAATTCCCGCACTGTCAGATGCCAGTGTGGCGGTGCCCCATCTAGTCGGTAAATGGAGTCGTTCGACTCAGTTTCCATCTGTGCGAGAAGAAAATTCTCAAGCACATCGAGATATGCACATATCTCGATATGCTTGAGAATTTTCTTCTGTTAACAGTCGGCTGTGTCAGACACTCAGGGATGGCGCGGCGATTTGCCTTTACACAGACAACCTGTTTTCGCAATTTGGCCGTACCTTTTAGTAACACCCTGTATATATATATACAGGGCTATTACAAATGATTGAAGCGATTTCATAAATTCACTGTAGCTCCATTCATTGACATATGGTCACGACACACTACAGATACGTAGAAAAACTCATAAAGTTTTGTTCGGTTGAAGCCGCACTTCAGGTTTCTGCCGTCAGAGCGCTCGAGAGCGCAGTGAGACAAAATGGCGACAGGAGCCGAGAAAGCGTATGTCGTGCTTGAAATGCACTCACATCAGTCAGTCATAACAGTGCAACGACACTTCAGGACGAAGTTCAACAAAGATACACCAACTGCTAACTCCATTCAGCGATGGTATGCGCAGTTTAAAGCTTCTGGATGCCTCTGTAAGGGGAAATCAACGGGTCGGCCTGCAGTGAGCGAAGAAACGGTTGCACGCGTGCGGGTAAGTTTCACGCGTAGCCCGCGGAAGTTGACGAATAAAGCAAGCAGGGAGCTAAACGTACCACAGCCGACGGTCTGGAAAATCTTACAGAAAAGGCTAAAGCAGAAGCCTTACCGTTTACAATTGCTACAAGCCCTGACACCCGATGACAAAGTCAAACGCTTCGAATTTTCAGCACGGTCTGCCGAATCACTAAAGGGGCACATATCGAACATTTGTGAATGCCTAAAAAAACTTTTTGAGTTTTTGTATGTGTATGCAAAGCATTGTGATAATATCTCAAATAATAAAGTTATCGTAGAGCTGTGAAATCGCTTCAATCATTTGTAATAACCCTGTATATATATATATATATAGGGTGAGTCACCTAACGTTACCGCTGGATATATTTCGTAAACCACATCAAATACTGACGAACCGATTCTACAGACCAAATGTCAGGAGAGGGGCTAGTGTAATTGGTTAATACAAACCATACAAAAATGCACGGAAGTATGTTTTTTAACACAAACCTACGTTTTTTTAAATGGAACCCTGTTAGTTTTGTTAGCACATCTGAACATATAAACAAATACGTAATCAGTGCTGTTTGTTGCATTGTAAAATGTTAATTACATCCGGAGATATTGTAACCTAAAGTTGACGCTTGAGTACCACTCCTCCGCTGTTCGATCGTGTGTATCGGAGAGCACCGAATTACGTAGGGATCCAAAGGGAACGGTGATGGACCTTAGGTACAGAAGAGACTGGAACAGCACATTACGTCCACATGCTAACACCTTTTTATTGGTCTTTTTCAATGACTGCGATTTGTAGCATTTAGTTGTAAGTACAGGGATAAAATACACTCCTGGAAATGGAAAAAAGAACACATTGACACCGGTGTGTCAGACCCACCATACTTGCTCCGGACACTGCGAGAGGGCTGTACAAGCAATGATCACACGCACGGCACAGCGCTAGCTGCGCAGCATTTGTGCATCGCCGCCGTCAGTGTCAGCCAGTTTGCCGTGGCATACGGAGCTCCATCGCAGTCTTTAACACTGGTAGCATGCCGCGACAGCGTGGACGTGAACCGTATGTGCAGTTGACGGACTTTGAGTGAGGGCATATAGTGGGCATGCGGGAGGCCGGGTGGACGTACCGCCGAATTGCTCAACACGTGGGGCGTGAGGTCTCCACAGTACATCGATGTTGTCGCCAGTGGTCGGCGGAAGATGCACGTGCCCGTCGACCTGGGATCGGACCGCAGCGACGCACGGATGCACGCCAAGACCGTAGGATCCTACGCAGTGCCGTAGGGGACCGCACCGCCACTTCCCAGCAAATTAGGGACACTGTTGCTCCTGGGGTATCGGCGAGGACCATTCGCAACCGTCTCCATGAAGCTGGGCTATGGTCCCGCACACCGTTAGGCCGTCTTCCGCTCACGCCCCAACATCGTGCAGCCCGCCTCCAGTGGTGTCGCGACAGGCGTGAATGGAGGGACGAATGGAGACGTGTCGTCTTCAGCGATGAGAGTCGCTTCTGCCTTGGTGCCACTGATGGTCGTATGCGTGTTTGGCGCCGTGCAGGTGAGCGCCACAATCAGGACTGCATATGACCGAGGCACACAGGGCCAACACCCGGCATCATGGTGTGGGGAGCGATCTCCTACACTGGCCGTACACCACTGGTGATCATCGAGGGGACACTGAATAGTGCACGGTACATCCAAACCGTCATCGAACCCATCGTTCTACCATTCCTAGACCGGCAAGGGAACTTGCTGTTCCAACAGGACAATGCACGTCCGCATGTATCCCGTGCCACCCAACGTGCTCTAGAAGGTGTAAGTCAACTACCCTGGCCAGCAAGATCTCCGGATCTGTCCCCATTGAGCATGTTTGGGACTGGATGAAGCATCGTCTCACGCGGTCTGCACGTCCAGCACGAACGCTGGTCCAACTGAGGCGCCAGGTGGAAATGGCATGGCAAGCCGTTCCACAGGACTACATCCAGCATCTCTACGATCGTCTCCATGGGAGAATAGCAGCCTGCATTGCTGCGAAAGGTGGATATACACTGTACTAGTGCCGACATTGTGCATGCTCTGTTGCCTGTGTCTATGTGCCTGTGGTTCTGTCAGTGTGATCATGTGATGTATCTGACCCCAGGAATGTGTCAATAAAGTTTCCCCTTCCTGGGACAATGAATTCACGGTGTTCTTATTTCAATTTCCAGGAGTGTATATATGTGACCGATTTCTTAGGGTGATGATTCTACCTGTGCATGCTTGGTGTGCAGCGCCAGTGACCTGTGTGGGGATGATTCACGTTTCCCGTTAATGGTAGGAGCTGTCCGAATGGAGAGGCCTGTTGGAGTTTATGAATGTAGATGACATAACTGTGTTGCCATCTTTCATAGCTTTCATGATGGTGTGGAAATTTGAGAAGATTGAATATGGAGATGCGTTTGCACTGGACTGATATTCCCTCCCATGGAAATTGTTCAGTTGACTGCTTCTGCACATATCGCGCCTTTATTTAGTTGAAAGAAGATCGATTGTGGTGGGGTGAGCATCTAGCATGTGTAAGACATGTTTCCCAGTTCTCTAGACATGAGAAACACCTTGGTTGACTTTGCAAATTATAGGGATGATTGGAATCTGCTACATCACCGACATCGGTATATGCGAATGGAAATATCAGTTTTTTCTATTTTTCGAGTTTCCGCGTAAATGTCTTCGCAGACATGACAAGTTTCTAGTTAGTCAGTGATTTACAGCATGCCCCACCTAGCTAAAGTTTCGGGTTTGTAGAAAATAATTTCCAGTCCACATCTTTGGAATAATGTTACGTGAGTGATCGGTAGGATACTGCTGTGTACTTGATATCGAGACGTACCGCGAAAATGGTATAATATTATGGCAAACCATGCGAAAATACATGTGTTCTTGTAATCCCAGAGCCTGGAGATGGGTGTACAAAAAGCAAGCAACCAAGCATGGACCAGAAACAGTAACGCGTTTGTGCCGGGGGGGGGGGGGGGGCGGGGGGGGGGAGGGGAGGGAGAGGGGAACGAGCCTGAATTTGTAGAACTGTTCTGAGAGTGACTTTGGTCTGTTGAGGGCGCTCTGGTCACCCGTCGGGGGTGGATGACCACCAACCTTGCAGGGAAATATCTAGTGTTGTGAGGAGTATATACAGTGCTGTCTGTCTTCATGGTATATGTACGAATGATGTAAAAGGGCTGATTTTGTATGGTGCAAGATAGGAATCTAATATTCAAGCTCCTGTCCTCAGTGGAAGAGCAGTGTAATTGACTAAGAGTCTTTCTGTATTTGGCGATTTGTAGGCCACTTTGCAGGGTTTAATTGTCAGTGCAATATGGTGATCTGTACAAAATGCTCTATTCATGCACGAGACATCCTTTGTGCTGGGACGTAGGAGCGTCTACAAACTGATTCGAACAAGATGGAGGCAAGGTAGGTATGGAAAGTTCTGAGAAAGCAAGTGTTCAGAGACAAGTTGAAGCAGACCATCGATCTCTGGCGGGGATGCCATCACTCATCCACTACTGTGGCATTAGGACATCTCCAGACCTGTAGCTGTAGGATACCGAAAATTCCAGCCATTTGTTTCTCTTGTGTAAGACTGTGCTTCGAATTCTGTTTGTGTAATTGTTCTAATTTTGCCCCCTGCCACGTATTTCGAGAGAAATTTCTCAGGTGTCAAGTATGAAAAGGATTCCACTGAGTCATGCTTGCCGGACCAAAACTGGGCATCTGTGTGTGGCTTGGCAGCTGCCAATGCATCCCGACTTCTGGGAGCATATGCAGTAGCCTCCTGTGCAATCCAGTGGTTAGGGGGCGGCGGCGGGTGCCTGCACACATTGTTTGCATGTCTGTTGCATTATTTTGCGAGCAGTTCTGTAGGCTGTGCTAGCTGTTATTTGGACATTTTACGAGTCGATTTTGTGTCTGCACATCAGTGCACTGCATTATTTAGAAGCAGTTTACATGTCTGTGTGCTGTGTACTGAAATTATTTCGGTAATTTAGGAATTGTTTGCATGTCTGCAGAGTGTTATTTCAGTAATTTACGAGTAGTTTACAGGTCTGTAGGATGTGTGTCATGACCCCAAGCATGTCAGAGCGTGTGTTTTGTATTGTTGTGATAATATACTATCTAAAATCTATCCCTAAATAAATTGTTCCAAAATAAATAAAGTACACCCCTTCCTCTCTCCATCAGCCCAGCGCACACTGAGTCATTTTCCCCTCCAGACAGCCATCTTGGGTTGCCTCACGAAATGGACGACAGTGCCCTCTGTTGGTGGTACTGTGTACTAGGTCAGTTGGACTCCAGAACCCATGGGGACCACACTGTTTCCCTCCATTTTCCCCAGCCATCTCGGATTACATCACAGAAAGGATGACAGCGCCCTGTGGTGGCAGTACTGTGTACTAGGTTAATTGGACTTTGTACCCCATGGCAACCACACTGTTTCCCTACATTTCCCCCTGCCATCTTCGATTATGACACGGAAAAGAGGACAGTATCCTCTGGTAGCAGTACTGTGTACTTGGTCAGTTGGACCCACCTACCCCATGACGACCACACTGTTTCCCACCATTTCATCCCACCCCAGACCGCCATCTTGGATTATGTCAAGGAACAGATGATAGCACCCTCTGGTGGTGGTACTGTGTACTAGGTCAGTTGGACTCCGGACCTCATGGTGAATACACTGGATGGCTGTACTGGATCAAATTGGTTAAATATACACTGCACGCAAAATAAAGACTTACATCCAGCACAGGCTGAGTCCTTTTCCAGCCAATCCATAGGAAGAGGTAGTGGTCGAATGACTTAGGATAGTGGAGGTAGCCCAAGTGACTTATCTTCGCGCCATTTTCTTTGGTTAGTAGAGGTGTGTTGCATTGTTCTGATGGAATTTGAACTTTCCGCCATTTTCTGTGGGAGGGGAGGGGGCGGGGGGGGGGGTGGTCAGTAAGTGGAGGTAGCCCAATTGTCTTATCTTCCCGCCAAAATTCAAACTTCCCGCGGAAACCTGCCATCTTGGATGACGTCATCAGATGACGTCGAGGCCGCCATCTTTCATGACTCCATCGCCGCCATCTTGGATAACGGTGCTTGGGTTGACGATCGCTTTTGTCCCATTAGTAACATTATTAATGTCTGATCAGGGATCTAACAGAGGGGTGGTTGTATACAGTCATGTGACATTATTAATGTCTCATCAGGGATCTAACAGAGGGGTGGTTGTATACAGTCATGTGACTGAACATTCTTTCCAGTGCACTTGATAACAGTGTAAACAGCAGTAAGCATAGTGTGTGTTGCATCGAGGAACGTCAATTACATCTTGATTACAAGCAATGTGGGGTTCCCTCTTGCATCTTGGGATGTACAATAGCGGCACCTTTTGTTTATTTGTAGCGCTAACTTCACTTTGCAATTTATTAAGATGTATTTGACGTATTGCGATGCAACCAACACCTTTCTTTTTGTGATGTTTCATGTTAATGGTTTCGTACGAAATAATGTGGGATGTCTTTTACAAAACTTACATTATCGTTGAAAATAATATTTGCTTTTATTTTAGAATGTCTCATAGTAATTGTTTTCATGTTGAAAAAGAAGGTTTAAGTTCTATGGCACATCAGCGGCTACTACCAAAAAGGCTCACCACCAGAATTCTGACATACATACAAGGTGTCAAGTCAACAGTACCATAGCACAAATCGATCCAATAGAAATTCATGATAGAAGCATATACTGAGACAAGATATACAAGTGGAATGTTAGGTCAGAGAATGAAGTCCCAAAGGAACCAGGAACAATGTGGACTGAGGATAGAAAGAGACTTCATGGAGAAAAAAAAGAGAGAATCATAGAAGATCAGAAATAATGCTGAAATGAGACAGAATGCTTTGTATGATCCTACAGGGTCTCGATGCAGATAATAATAATGATAATAATGATAATAATAATAACAACAATAATATATACAGGATGCTCTAAAAGTCCCCTTACAAACTTATAGGACTTGTAGAAGGGAATGAGTAGATAATATTTTGAATTGGAGCCCATTTCCATGCTACAACCATTACTACATGTGACCCAGTGCATCACTTGTTTTACAGCTCCACTAATTAATAAGCAAAGAAACAAAAAGGAAACTTAATTAGTTTTAATAAACACTATAGTTAACAGTCAAACCAATTCGGGTGCGTCGCCTCTCCTTGGACCACCACAATCACCCTTGCTGATGGTGGAGGTACCCAATTCTCGAAGCCATTGCATAATTGTGGCGTAAATGATGTGCAATGGAGTCAGACGCTGTGGGTAACGGTATTGATATAAGCGACGAGCAGCACTTCTATTACTGTGAACGTCGCCATACAGGAATATCCTGTTGGTGAATCCTGCAAACTTGTACTCAACCACATTGCTCTAACACTCACAAACATGTGAAAGAGGCTCGAACAAGGTCAGAGAGGTAGGATAGACGTTAGATGACATCATCTGCTCCGACCTAAGCACCCCCATGACGACCAGTCTATTCCAAACCTACCCAGCAAACATGTTTTCAAACGGCTCTAACACGGAAGCGGTACGTTTCCGTAAATGAGATCCAGTTCAGAATACGAGGGACATTTGAAAAGTCCGTGCAAAGTCCGAGAGATGGCAGCACCGGCGCATATCGAGGTCGTGTTTAGTTAGTAGCATCTTTGCAAAGAACGCACACCAAGTTTCAGCCATATTGGTCTATTTCTTTGTGTTTGGCATTCGTGTACGTCAAAGAAGTCGAGTGATTGTGGAAAAATGGACGAAGAAGAATTTCGTGTGGTGATCAAACATTACTTTATCAAAGGCAAAACGGATCAGGAGACTAAAGAGAAGCTTGATAAACATTACGGTGACTCTGCACCTTCGATTAGAACAATTTATAAGTGGTTTCAAAATTTTCGGAGTGGCCATATGGGCACAAGTGATGCTGAACGTTCTGGACCCCCTGTGGAGGTTACGACTCCAGAAATCGTTGATAAAATCAATGATATGGTGATGGATGACGGAAGATTTAAGGTGCGTGAGATTGCTAGTGCTGTGGACATCTCGAGGGATGAGTACATAATATTTTGCATAAACATTTGGACATGAGAGATCTATCTGCAAGATGGATTCCGTGATTGCTCACGCTTGACCAAAAACGGAATCGTGTGATGTGTAGCAAGGATGGTTTGCAGCTATTCATGAAGAATCCGCAGGACTTTAAGTATCGTTTCGCCACTGTGGATGAAACATGGATACATTACTATACTCCTGAGACCAAATAACAATCTAAACAATGTGCTACCAAGAGAGAGTCTGCACCAAAAAAGGCGAAGACCAGTCCTACAGCCGGAAAGGTTATGGCGACTGTCTTTTGGGATTCGCAAGGGATAATCGTCATCGAATACCTGGAAAAGGGTAAAACTATTACAGGTGCATATTACTCATCATTGCTGGACCGTTTGAAAACCGAGCTGCAAGAAAATCGCCGGCAATTGGACCGCAAAAAGTCCTTTTCCATCACGACAATGCACCAGCACACACCTCAGCAGTTGTGGTTGCAAAATTAATGGAAATACGATACCAACTTCTCCAGACTTGGCTCCCTCAGACTACTATTTGTTCCCCAATTTCAAGAAATGGCTGGCGGGGCAAAGATTTTATTCAAATGAGGAGGTGATTACAGCAACTAATAGCTATTTTGCAGACTTGGACAATTCCTGTTATTCGGAAGGAATCAACAAATTAGAACAGCGCTGGACGAAGTGTATAAGTCTAAAAGGTGACTATGTCGAAAAATAAAAAAGGTTTACCCCAAACACATAAGTAGTTTTTATTTTTGCACGTACTTTTCAAACGCCCCTCGTATTGCCTACTCACTTCCCTCTATAAGTCCTGGAAGTTTGTAAGTGGAATTTTAGAACACTCTGTATGTGGCCATACTATGCACACAATGGTATTTATTTACTGTTTTATTACTTTATTTAGACACCATAATACCTAGACTACCAAAACGATCATGTTCGACAATGTTCTTGGGTGTATTACGTGTTCCATGTCCAGCATGGTCGAACATGATCGTTTTGGTGGTCCTGTTGTTATGGTGTGGAGAGGCATAATGTTTTGTGGGCGTACTGGCCTCCAATCTTTGAACACAGCACACTCGAATGATACTGTACTCCTTCATGTGCATCTCTTCAAGGGTGAATTCGGCACTAACTTTATATATTTGAATGACAATGCGCTACTACATCGAACTTCGCACGTGGAGGAGTCTTTGGAACGAGACGATATTCGGCGAATAGATTGGCCTGCCCCTTCCCCAGGCTCAAATTACTTCGAGCACATATGGGAAACATTGGGGAGACGTACTGCAGGACGTCCACATGCACCAACGACCATCCAGCAGTCGTCAACTTCGCTGGTGGAAGAATGGAACGCTCTATCTCAAGAACTTCTGACCAATCATGTCCAGCATGGGAGCATGTTGCAGAGCATGCACTGCAGTCTGTGGTGATCACACACACTATTAAGAACCATGTGCTGCCTTTTGTAATATCCAGGGGACCATCATGAATCGCAGTGACTTTAGTGTAATTATTGCTTGTGAATAAAAGTGGCATTTCTTTTCGTCTCATTGTGTATTTCTTTCAGTTACGTTCTGTGCTATACTTTAGCGATTCTTTCTATGTACGGTTTAAGTTCCATCGAGGTATGTTACTTAGCAGTGACACATCACCCGAAAGTTACTTTCCTCCTTAAGTTTTGCACATCATGGTACGTACGATACATAAATTTGTTTGCAGTGCAGGGAACTTCAATGACGAATGGTAGAACTTAACAGAATATGATTGTGAAGCATGCCTGAAACGCAATTACCATAACACTAAAATAAGGCTCAATCAAAGCATCGAAATTAAAAAAAGACATTGACGGAAATAAAATTTCACCATTAAGCGTCAGTCCAATATTTATCTAACTTAGTGGTAGTGGTCATCAAATACAGGGTATTAAACTTTCATTCCAATTGGAAACTGATTTTCCTCACCAGATCACCATGAGGTGTGACTTCCAGGATCACAAATACACTCTTGTACTCGTTGTGGCTTGGAAGTATATGGCTTCTCATCTTGGAGGTTTTCCTTGTCATACCAGAAACACATGCTGTGTCGTTTCATATAGACTGACAGCTGCTGACTGATATGAAAGCATACGACTGCCCATTACATCCAAGACATGCTCTATGGGTCAGAAATCAGCTGCCAGGCAGACTAGTCAATGCATTTATGGTGCGAACTGCTGTGTGGGGCCTTGCATTATCCTGCTGGAATATGCTATTTGGTGTCTTTGTCACGAAGCGTACGACAACAGACTGTACCATTATTTCCATATACTGGTGAGCACGGAATCTTCCTTGAAAAATAATTCTCCACATCTTGGCTTCTGGAGTTGGAGGGAATCGCTGATCCCTGGAATCTTATATCAGATCGTCTACAGAAGGTTGGCATTAATCTGGCTATCACTGATAAAGGTGAGACTCACACGACTGAACATCACACGAGGGCACTCAGTATCCCAGTTGACCCTGGGTCTGTATGTTGCAAATCTCTGTTGTCTGTGGTACGGTGTGAGTGGTAAGCGACACATATCAATTCGAGATCTCAAACCAGCTTACAGCAATCTGCTCCTGACTGTTCATGGTGACACCGCCTGTAACCTTTGCCCGAATTTCAACTGTGTCACCCATCTACTCATCAGAGCCAATCTAGTCGTGGTGTAGCCCTTCTGGAAGGACCTACGCCTTCTCTTCTTGCCACAGTGCTATCCCCAGTCCAACTAGTCACCACTTGTTCTGCAGTTATGGCACTACAGTCAAATGCCTGTGCGATCTGTCCGTATGATACTTCCAGGCCCCTCATGCCAATGATTCGATCTTTCTCAAAGTCCGAAAGATGGCGATAAACTGCACATTCCCGACCCCTGGGCAAGTTGTGTTGTGGCCCAACGTTAGGCACACTCAATAGGCACCATGTACTCAACCATTCATCATCTTTCGGCGTAGCGTTTAGGTGTACTGAAAATAAACTCGTATAAGTATGAAACTTCAGTCAGCGTATCCCACAGAAATGGACAAGATAGAGTGTCAGTTTGGTAGAGTTTGGTCAAGGTGTTCAAGTGTAACACTTCCCATTTCCGTTACTGTAGTACTAATTAACAATTAGTCGAAGAGCCATTTGATTAGTTTTGTATTTAGCGTGCTAGAAAACGGCTGGAAAAAGAGGAAAATAAAATAAAAAGGTAAGTAAAAACGGATGAAAATACTGTCTGTAAAAAACAATTTTCGAGACTATCATTATATATGCGTTGCGTGACAAAAAAGTGAAGCATTCACAATGGGAGGAAGAAACGAAACTTCACAGTTTGAGATGATATGTAATGATTACAGAATAGAGTCAATTTTACAAAGAACTTGGCAGTATAATCCTACTTATCAGTATGGCGTTGCACTCCTCATAGTTTTGATGCATACACTGATTCAGTTGAAAAGAATATCATAAAGTTTCTGTATTCTTTCTTGAGGCAAGCTGGCCTATAACTGTTGTAGATGGACATTGATTTACTGGATATTTGAACTGGGTTGGAGTTGACGTCCAAGATAGTCCGACACATATTCTGTCGGGGACAAATTTGGGGAATTTTCTGGACACCACTGTACCTCAACACCGCACAGACAGTCCGTAGAGACAATTACCATGTATGGACGTCATTGTTCTATTGACAATTGGCACCACCATACTGTCGGATGAGAGGTAACACATAAGGACGTACGATGTCCATGACATACCATTGTACTGATCTCTCTCATTACCAGTCATGACCGAAGTCATAGCCAATGGCTCCCCACACCACGCTGCCAGCAGTAACTGCAAAACACTGGAAGAATAACGCCCCTTACAGGTCGTCTCTTTACTCCCCGACGATGGTCATGAGGGGTAGCACAAAACCACCATTCATCACCAAACACAATGTGACACCATTCATCAGCAGTCCATGCTTCCCAGTCAGGCGGCATCTCCGTGTTCTTCATAGTGATCATTCAATATCTAACGCTGTTCAGCTCCATTATATGAAACCATATCAGGCCCGGTAACAACACTAAACATTAACAACATTAACGCACTTTGTTTGCCGTTCTACATGTTACAGAGAACTGCAGCTCTAATCATTTACATACCCATCAATGATGTTTACATGTAGGAAGCTACACTGACATCCAGCCATGTCTTCTGGGTGGTTCACTTTGTTCGTAAGGCAGCATATATTAAAAGGAAAGATTACTGTCAGCGTGCGGGCAGTTCTGGTTTATGGCAGCGAGACACCGGCAACCGAGGATTGAACAGCAAACATTGGAGAGATACCTCTTGAGATTTGTCAAGAGTAAAGGAAAACTAAGCAATGTATGAGGGAACAAATTGGAATGAAAGTCATAATTATGACTGTAATGAAAGGCATGTTGTTGGGAAGGACATGTAACTTAGAACATTTATAGTAGACGTAACGAGAAGTTTTTTCGTAGTGCTGGAATTCAGCACGGTGACGACTACTCAATCAATATAAGGCGGGTAGATAACATTAGTGGACATGCTGGAGCAAACCGGCTGCATGTACGTGGTGACCATGACGCATGGAGAAGTCTGTAGGAGACGTTTTGTCCAGCAGTGAATGTAGAATGGCTAAGGAGGATCTTGATGACTGCGTATCTCAGAATAACCTATAAATAACGTATTCGAGATTAACAGACAACACTAACGTGTGGCTGTGAGGCTTACGTAGTCAAAAGCCAAATGAGAAAAGAGCTTCCTGTATGCAGATGACTTAGCCCTGGTAACTCAGAGTATAAAGTTTGAGACTGTGGAACAAAATCTCAGCATTGCCCTTGAAGTGCTTTCAGACTACTATGAGGAAAGTCATCTCCGGCCAAATCCAGCGAAAAGCAAAGTTTGCGCCTTTAATTTGAAGAACAAATAAATCTGCCGGAAGCTGCGTATGATTTTGGAAGAAAAACAGTTGGAACATTGTAATGCTCCAGTTTACCATGGCATTACCTTGGACCGCTCTCTAACCTTCAAGACACATAACATCAACGTCAGGGAAAAGGTTTTATCACACACATTTTTGCTTCATAAGGTAACTGAGTCTAGATGGGTGTCGAGCCTCATAAAGTAAGAGTAACTGTCCCAGCACTCTGCTACTGAATATGCTAGTCTTGTGTGGCATAGATCTTCTCATGTAAACTGTCGATATTGCCCTGAATGGAACCTGTAGAGAATCCACAGGCTGCTTGAAACCAACACCAACCCAGAGGCTGTATCATTTGCAGACATAGCCCTGCCCGATATCAGATGTGGCCGCTAATATAGAGCGGCAAAAGGTTTGTGACATCTCAGCACATCCCCTTCATGAACATCGGTCACCATGAGCTCGTCTGAAGTCCAGAATGAGTTTCTTGCAGTATTCTGCTCTGCTTCAATGAGATCCCAGAAAAATCAGGAGTGAACTATGGAAACAAGAGTATCCTGAACACGCGGAACATATAAAAAAAGGAAGAAGAATTGCCATTTGGTTATGAAGTTTCAGTAGTTGCAGGAGTAATAGCCCGCTTGATTGACTGATCTGGCCTTGTAATATCAACCAAAACGTCCTTGCTATGCTGGCACTGCGAACGGCTGAAAGCAAGAGGAAACTATAGTCATAATTTTTACCGAGGACATGTAACTCTGCTGTATGGTTACATTATGATGGCATCCTCTTGGGTAAAATATTCCGGAGGCAAAATAGTCCCCTATTTAGATATCAGGTCGGGAATTACTCAGGAGGATGTCGTCATGAGGAGAAACAAAACTGGTATTCTACGGATCTGAGTGTGGAATGTTAGATCCCTTAATCGGACAGGTAGGTTAGAAAATTTGAAAAGGGAAATGGATAGATTGAAGTTAGACGTAATTGGTATTAGTGAAGTTCGGTGGCAGGAGGAACAGTACTTCTGGTCAGGTGAATACAAGGCTATAAATACTAAGTCAAACAGGGACACTACAGGAGTGGGTTTAATAATGATAAGAAAATAGGAATACGGATAAGCTACTACGAACAGCAACAGTGAATGCCTTATCATAGCCAAGATAGACAAGAAGCCCACACCCACCACAGCAGTACAAGTTTACATGCCAACTAGCTCACAGATAAGGAGGAAATTGAAGAAATGTACGATGAGATAAAAGAAATTATTCAGATAGTTAAAGGAGACTAAAATTTAACTGATTGGGGACTAGAATTCGATATTAGGAAAAGAAAGAGGAGGAAAAATAGTGGGTGAATATGGACTGAGGGAAAGGAATGAAGGAGGAAGCCGCATGGTAGAATTTTGTATAGAGCATAATTTAAACATGGTTAACACTTGGTTTATGAATCATAAAAGAAGTTGGCATACGTGGAATAGGCCTGGAGACACCGGAAGGTTTCAGATTGATTATATAATGGTTAGACCGAGATTTAGGAGCCAGATTTTAAATTTTAAGACATTTCCAGGGGCAGATGTTGACTCTGACCACAGTTTATTGGTTATGAACTGTAGATGAAAACTGAAGAAATTGGAAAAAGCTAGGAAATTAACGTGGTGGGACCCGGATAAGTTGAAAGACCCAGAGGTTGTCGAGAGTTTCAGAGGGAGCATTAGGCAACGCTTCATTAGAACAGGGGAAAGGAATACAGCAGAAGACGAATGACACGAAATTTTGAAGCAGCAGATGATCAGGTAAGTGAAAGGACAAGGCATAGTAGACATCCTTGGATAACAAGGAAGATATTGAATTTAACCGATGAAAGGAGAAAATTTTAAAATTCGGCAAATGAAGCAGGCGAAAGGGAACACAAATGCTTAAAAAAATGAGGCTGACAAGAAGTGCAAATGGCGAAGCAGGAATGGCTAGAGGACAAATGTAAGGATTTAGAGGCATATTTCACTAAGGGAAAGACAGATACCGACTACAGGAAAATTGAAGATTCCTTTGGGGAAAAGAGAAGGAGTTGTATGAATATCAAGAACTCAGACAGTAAACCAGTCTTAAGCAAAGAAGGGAAAAATGAAAGGTGGAAGGAGTATATAGAGTGTTTATACAAAGGAGATGAAATCGAAAACAATATTATAGAAAGAGAAGTGGACGTAGATGAAAATGAGACGGGAGATATGATACTGCGAGAAGCAGTTCACGGAGCTCTGAAAGATCTAGGTCGAAACAAGACTCTGGTGGTAGACTATCGTCCGTCGGAACTGTTCCATTCTGCTGTGCAAGATGTATGAGACAGGCGAAAGATCTTCAGACTTCAAGATGATTGTTGTAATTCCAATTCGAAAGAAAGCAGTTGCTGAGAGGTACACTATGTGATCAAAAGTATCCGGGCACCCCCAAAAACAGACGTTTTTCATATTAGGTGCATTGTGCTGCCACCTACTGCCAGGTACTCCATATCAGCGACTTCAGTAGTCATTAGACATCGTGAGAGAGCAGAATGGGGCGCTCTGCAGAACTCACGGACTTCGAATGTGGTCAGGTGATTGGGCGTCACTTGTGGCATACGTCTCTACGCGAGACTTCCACACTCCTTAACGTCCCTAGGTCCACTGTTTCCAATGTGATAGTGAAGTGGAAACATGAAGGGACATGTACATCACAAAAACGTACAAGCCGACCTTGTCTGTTGACTGACAGAGACCGCCGACAGTTGAAGAGGGTGACAATGTGTAATAGGCAGACATCTATTCAGACCATCACACAGGAATTCCAGACTGCATCAGGAGTACTATGACAGTTAGGCGGGAAGTGAGAAAACTTTTATTTCATGGTCAAGTGGCTGCTCATAAGCCACACACCATGCCGGTAAATGCCAAACGACGCATCGCTTGATGTAAGGAGCGTAAACGTTGGACGATTGAACGGTGGAAAAACGTTGTGTGGAGTGACGGATCACGGTACACAATGTGGCAATCCGATGGCAGGGTGTGGGTATGGTGAATGCCCGGCGAACGTCATCTGCCAGCGTGTGTAGTGCCAACTGTAAAATTCGGAGGCGGTGGTGTTGTGATGTGGTCGTGTTTTTGCACTCCTTGTTGTTTTGCGTGGCACTATAACAGCCCAGGCCTACATTGATGTTTTAAGCACCTCCTTGCTTCCCACTGTTGAAGAGCAATTCGGGGATGGCGATTGCACTTTCAACACCATTGAGCACCTGCTTCATAGTGCACGGCCTGTGGTGGAATGCTTACCGGCAGTAACATCCCTGTAATGGACTGGCCTGCACTGAGTCCTGACCTGAAGCCTATAGAACACCTCCGTAAAGAATGGATTCCCATTCGCCAAGAAATCTTCCAGCACCTAATTGAACATATGCCTGTGAGAGTGGAAGCAGTCATCAAGGCTAAGGGTGGGCCGACACCATACTGAATTAAAGCATTACCGATGGAGGGCGCCACGAACTTTTTAGTCATTTTCAGCCAGGTGTCCGGATACTTTTGATAGCATAGTGTATGAGAGTTTCCGCACGATCAGTTTAATAAGTCGTGGTTCAAAATGCTAACATGAGTTGTTTAAAGAAGAATGGAAAAACTGGTAGAAGCCGACCTCAGAGATCAGTTAGGATTCCGGAGAAATGTAGGAGCACGCGAGGCGATACTGACCCTACGACTTATCTTAGAAGGCAGGTTAAGGAAAGGCAAAACTACATTTTAGCATTTGTAGACTTAGAGAAGCTTTTGACAATGTTGACTGGAGTACCCTCTTTGAAATTCTGAAGGTAGCAGGGAAAATACAGGGAGAGAAAGGCTATTTATAACTTGTACAGAAACCAGATGACAGTTATAAAAGTCTATGAGCATCAAAGAGAGGCAGTGGTTGAAAAGGGAGTGAGACAGGGTTATAGACTATCCCCGGTGTTAGTCAATACGTACATTGAAACAAAAGAAAAATCTAGAACAGGAATTAAAGTTCAGAGAGACGAAAGAAAAACTTTGAAGTTGCCGATGATATTATAATTCTGTCAGAGACAAAGGATTTGGAAGACCAGTTGAATGGAATGGAAAGGAGGATATAAGATGAATATCAACAAAAGCAAAACAGAGATAATGGAATGTAGTCGAATTAAATTAGATGATGCTAAGGGAATCAGATAAGGAGACGGCCGGCATGAGTGGCCGTGCGGTTCTAGGCGCTACAGTCTGGAGCCGAGCGACCGCTACGGTCGCAGGTTCGAATCCTGCCTCGGGCATGGATGTGTGTGATGTCCTTAGGTTAGTTAGGTTTAATTAGTTCTAAGTTCTAGGTGACTGATGACCTCAGAATTTAAGTCGCATAGTGCTCAGAGCCAAGATAAGGAGACGAGAAAGGTGAAGTCGTAGATGAGATTTCTATTTGGGTATCAAAATAACTGATGATGGCCGAAGTAGAGAGAAGATGAAACGTAGTCTGGCAATGATAAGAAAAGCATTTCTGAAGAAGAGAAATTTTTAACTTCGAATATAGATTTAAATGTTAGGAAGTCTTTTCTGAAGGTATATGTCTGGAGCGTGGGCATGTATCGAAGTGAAACAAGGATGATAAACGGTTTAGATAAAAAGAGAATAGAAGCTTTCGAAATGTGGTGCTACAGAAGAATACTGAAGATTAGACGGGCTCGATCACGTAACTAATGTGGAAGTACTGACCAGAATTGAGGAGACAAGATATTTGTGGAACAACTTGACCAAAAGAAGGGATCGGTTAACAGGACGCTTTCTGGGATATGAAAGGAACACCAATTTAGTATTGGAGGGAAGTGTGTGGGGGGAGGGCGGGGGCAAAAGTCGTACAGAGAGATCAAGAGATGAATATAGTAAGCATTTTCAGAAGGATGTGAGTTGCAGTAATTATTCGGAGGTGAAGAGGCTTGTATATGATAGAGGAGCAGGGAGAGCTACATCGAACCAGTCTTCGGAACGAAGACCACAACAACAATAGCTTGTCAGGTAAATAATTTGTCCACGTATATTTCATATTCTCTGTACTTAATATGGTGCTACAGAAGAATACTGAAGATTAGATGGGTCGATCACGTAACTAGTGTGGAAGTACTGAACAGAATTGAGGAGACAACATATTTATGGCACAACTTGACCAAAAGAAGGGATCTGGTGACAGGACGCATTCTGGGATTTGAAGGGATCAGCAATCTAGTATTGGAGACAAGTGTGGGGGGCAAAAATCATACAGGGAGACCAAGAAATGAATACAGTAAGCAGATTTAGAAGGATGTAGGTTGCGGTAGTTATTCGGAGGTGAAGAGATTTGTATAGGACAGAACAGCAAGGAGAGCTGCATCGAACCAGTCTTCGGAATGAAGACCACAACAACAACAGATTATCAGGTAAATAATTTGTCCACGTGTTTTTTATTTTCTGTATTCAATGTCTGCTTTTATTTGGTACTTTTGACACGAGCAAAGGAAGAAGTATGGGTGGTGGTCGTTGAGTCCGCGTACAGTGAAGTGAGGTGCTCCTATTGCTGTTGGCATGCCTAATAAGATACTGTACAGGGGCATGGGATTTAATCCATGATGTTGATAAATAATCTGGCGATTGGTAACTTATCCTATCATGTATTTTCTGCTTGCTTGCCAAACACTAAATGTGAAAATTTCTTCTCTCGTAAGGAGTCGAACCGCTTGCCTTCGAATCTAGTGCTTTAATGACCTAGGCTATAGAGGCAGAAGAAACTGAGAGCCATCGTGGTTTGGAAAACACTGAATCAGAAAGAAAAATGGAGATTTGTGGTATTCATGTTTCATCTAGGAAAAGATAAGGAACATTAGTGTTCAGCGTCCCGCCGACCACTAGATGATCAGAGAGGGAGCGTAAGATTGGATTGAGGAAGGAAATTGGTTGTTTCCTTTTGAAGGAATAATTACTTTTCCCATCAGCGATTTGGAGAAATACCGAAAAACCTAAATGGTGGCGTCACTTCACTCAGGGTTTCATGTAAAACGGGGTGGGGGTGGGGGCTTTGTGGCACGTGAGCGCCCTGGAGGCAAAACTTAAGTATCGTCTTTAATAAGTTCAAACTACTTCTGCTGGCAAAATAATATAAATACTGGTAAGTCTGTGAGAGGAATAACGTATTTTTAAATTCAAACTTACATAGTTAAAAAACAATATACATATATATTTAATAATTGAATCATCTTACGTTTTATAACTTGTGGAAAGTGCTAACGATCTTATAGAGCTTCTTCGTGCCATAAGATAGAAATAGTAATCATGAGCCTTCTTTTCCTATTAGGTATGTTTTACGATGAGTTTATTATCTGTATGGAGTCAGAGATCAGCCAATACGTGGCATGACAAGATATATTTTGTTTTCAAAACTGACTGTGTAACAAATGGTGAACAGTTATGGTGTGAAGCCTTATGTTTCGGCAAGATTATGGAAAAAATACATTGTATAAGGAACTTTGAGACGAGCTCCACACGTAAAGACAAACAGACATATCACAACAATTACAATCATTGTATGTCAACAATAAACTTCTTTATGACAGAAAGCGCGGCATACGACAGAAAAAAAATGTATTTTCTTGAAGATGGGGTTTTAATATATCTGAGAAAACGTAAAACGAATTACAACAGATCTTTTAGGTATTTATCAACACAAAGATAAGAAGGACTAAATAGTAACCACGGTAAATTATCGTAAGAATAAAACAGATCTGGATTGAGGATGATAGCATAAATAATTACTAACATAGTTAAATACCGGCTTTGGATATATCCTCGAACTTTTTGTACACTTTTTATATCTTCTATTTAGTGCCGATTGTTGCTGTAGGCAGTTCTGAAAATTCTGGGGATACTACTGATGGAGGAGGTGCAGTAATTCAAACACTGTACCCGTAGTCGGGAGTTGCGGAGTTCATATTCCCATCCGGCAATCCCCATTTAGATTTCCATTAAGCGCTTAGGTGTACGCTGAGATGATTTCTTCGATTAGTCTGAGATTCTTACCCACCCATTTCCAACTGCTACCGTTCTCTGTCTCTTATGACCACGTTGTCCATGGAACTACAGACGTATTCCCTTTGGCGAGAAATGTGATCTGCCTTATTTTGAATCATAGCTTCTGCAATAGACGTTTGTGCGATAAAATGGTTCAAATGGCTCTGAGCACTATGGGACTTAACTTCTAAGGTCATCAGTCCCCTAGAACTTAGAACTACTTAAACCTAACTAACCTAAGGACGACCGTGGCGGTCGCGCGGTTCCAGACTGAGGCGCCTAGAACCGCTCGGCCACAATGGCCGGCTTTGTGCGATAAAGCGACTTTTTGCTTGACTGCGCATATTTTGTCAAGGGAGACCATTAAAATCTGAACAGAAAGCCCTTTCACCTGTTACTATGAATGTTTTTTTTTTCAAAAGGTAGTTTTCTATGCTGCAGTATTCTTGATCCGTGAGAGTATGGTTCTTATTTTTAATTTCGCAGTATATACATCGGTTCACTATTATTATACTGGAGGTTACTGTGTCAAAAATGTGGCATAAGTGGACACATATTGTTTTAGACCCAACGATTTAGCTTATGAGAGAAAAAGAGACGAAGAAAAGCATACGTATATCAGTGCCCAACAATCAGATACCAGTCGTCGGCTCAGTGTTGCCAATTTAGCGACTTTGTCGCTAGAAATGGCGACTTTGCCTTCGTCTTAGCGACAAAAAAAACTTTTTAGCGACAAAAATTATTTAGCGACTTATCTGGCGACTTTTGGAGTACTGACGACTTTTGAAGTACAAATCAAAACTATTTTGGGCCAGTATTTTCATTAACAACACTAACATTTAACTATAGAATGGGTACTACACTGACTTTGTTCTAGATTTACTAAGTTAAATTAAGTTCTTAGCAGATCATGTAGCAGTGTTCAGCATTTAGTAAACCTGAATGCGGGAACTGCCTACAGAGATAGAAAACCTTGACTATAGAACAATTCATTATTCATTACCCACTAGCTTGTTATCGTCGATACCGTATCCATCTATATAATTCTTCAACTTTTGAACTCCGTTTATTTTTCGAATTGACAAAAAACATACGTAATATTAAGTATAATAAAATACATTTCTTCCCAGCAACCTCTAATTTTTCGAAATGTTAACTCGCAGTCAAATTATTAACACATGCACAGTGCTAACATAAGAACGATTCGGTGGGGGTATCTCAGACATTATTACGTTTTAAACAATGAACAATAGGACTGATATCGAGTTACCGAGTGAGTAGATTTTTTCATGACCTCTAGTTCACCTGAGTTTTAATGTATTTTCAGTGATTATAAATTCGTGAAACTTATGTTGTGGTGGCTTACATAATGGATTTACTGCAGAAGAAAAGCAGTACGCTCAAAAATATCGGGACGCGTGGGAAGCAGAACCTGAATTCAATGGGTGGCTGAACCCAGTCGTTGGAGACTTATCCAAGGCAAGATGTCTAGTATGTGCAACAGAGTTTTATGCTAAATTGTGTGGTATCAGAAAGAATTCGAAAACTATTAAGCATAAACAAAAAATTGATTTAAAAAAAACACAAACCACCTTACCTGTGAAAATTGTTCCGAAAACTACAGTTAAAATAGCAAGCAGAGAGGAAGACTCCCTTTCTTTATTTATTGCTGAACATTGTTCTATTTTAGCAGTAGATCATTTAGGAATACTGTGCAAGAAGGTGTTTTCCGGTGGTGAGGGCGCTAAAAACATGCAGTTACATCGTACAAAGTGCACTAACATTATAACTGAAGTTTTGGCTCCATATTTTACACAATAATTGGTTGAAGATATAGGTGACCAAAAATACAGTGTACTAATAGATGAAACCACAGATGTATCAATATCTAAAATGCTAGGTATCGGTACTATAGTGTAAAGAACCAAACCATTAGATCAGCATTTCTCAAACTCGCTGTAGTAGAAACTGCTGTTCTTGTGAATTCTTTGAAAGATCTCAAACTTCCAATCGCTAATATGGTAGGAACTGGCATAGATAATGTTTCTGCAATAGTTGGAATAAACAATGGCCTTTTCGAACAACTCAAGAGAGAATATGGTTTGAAGCATTTGGTAATGATCCGTTGCATTTGTCACTCTCTTCAGCTTGCAGTTTCGCACGCCTCAGTGAATACCAACTACAGTTCTGTCAGAGCATGAAACAGAAGAGTTATTCGATCTTCTGAGTGACGACGATGATTAGCTCACATACCGGTATGTATATATTCTGTAACCTAATTTGAGTTCTTGCTTCCTTTTGTTACGAATATAGTTGCATATTTCTAGTATATTTGACTACTGTGATTGAAACAACAATTTATGTGTTGTGTCAATTATGATAACATGTTTAATTAAACGTTAGCGTATTTTATATGTATGTTGTTGCAAGCGATGCGTCATTTAATTAAGACAATATAGCAATTAGGGGCACTTATGCAGTTTAGCAGGTACGGAAAAAATTTTTCATTTTTTTTCAAAATTTGATCGATTATAGTCAAATTTGATACGGTGATTACGAATACGATATTTATTTTCGCCCCAGTCAATTATTTACATCAAAAAAATTGTTTTAAATTTTTTTTAAATTTTTTTATTTTTTTTATTTTTCAATATTTTGTCGATAAGCGCGGCACTGCCGATGACGCAACATTGCGTAATACACTAACTAATCAGTATTTTCAAATCATAGGCGGCCGCTGCCGCGGCCGCATTCCAAAAAAATAACTCCCAACCTAACCTCAAGTGGGCTACGCTACAGATCAATTTATGCAGTTTAGCAGGTACGGAAAAAATTTTTCATTCCAAATGTATCTGGCTTGGAGAGCTTTGTGGGTGAATATGTAAAGTTTGTTGGTGATTGTACTTTGTATTTTCATAAATAAAGTTATCTGTAGCGTAGCCCACTTGAGGTTAGGTTGGGAGTTTTTTTTTTTTTTTTTGGAATGCAGCCGCGGCAGCGGCCGCCTATGATTTGAAAATACTGATTAGTTAGTGTATTACGCAATGTTGCGTCATCGGCAGCGCCGCGCTTATCGGGCAGAAGATATCGCCGACGGTCAAGGGAAAATGAAAATGGATGTTATATTCGAAATCAGCGCATCAGAATTCACTATATCGACAAAATATTGAAAAATAAAAAAATTTAAAAAAAATTTTAAACAATTTTTTTGATGTAAATAATTGACTGGGGCGAAAATAAATATCGTATTCGTAATCAGCGTATCAAATTTGACTATAATCGATCAAATTTTGAAAAAAAATGAAAAATTTTTTCCGTACCTGCTAAACTGCATAAGTGCCCAATTAGGTATGAGACAATTTTTATTAATATTTTATTGCCTCCCCCCCCCCCTTACTGGCTTATTGCACCATTCACAGCACGAAATTTTCAGTACACCCCTAGTAACATCAGTTTTAGAGACTTTCTAGCGACTTTTGATATTGAATCTAACGACTCGGGTTTTTTAGAGTTAGCAACACTGGTCGGCTTTGACCAGTAACGTAGGGAACGTGCGACAAACATCATGAACAACATGTTGACCCCAACAACCTATCCACCCGTGAATCAACACACACACACACACACACACACACACACACACACAGGCGCGCGCGCGGTATAGGAAACAGAGCGGGGAAAAGAGATTTGATCATTACCTATGACCGTAGGTTCTAAATCCAACATGATGGCTCTCGGACTGTGCCTCCCGGCTTCATTTTCAGAGAAGAACGAATTGTGGCAGTTATTTGAATTCGACTGACTGTCTGTAATCTTCATGGTGCCATTAGGCGTCACACCGTGTTCTAGGCAATAGAGCTCCCAACACATATCTCCCATCTGCACTCCTGCTTGGCCAATGTGTATTGAAATGCATTCCCTCTGAAAGTAAATTGAAGTTATGTATTATAGAAATCGCCAAATAGCAGTCACAACTTGATTTTACAGTAGTTGTTTCAATAAACTTACCATATTGACTATTTTTGTGACTAAAGGTGAAGAATAAAAAATAATTTTTATGTAATTGAATTGAGAAAAACGTTACGAAAAATTTTGTTGGTGTGGGGAATATGAGTTGAGCAATATTTTCACTGTTTCAATTTTTTCGTTTACATTGTTTTTTCCTTGAAACCAGAGATATGACACTAGAAACTACTCTATGGTTCTCAGGTTACGTGCCTTGACCATTTTCTTTGGTGCAAGATATTTTTCGCTTATTTTTGTATATTCACATCTTAGAATATAGTATCAAAATTCTTGTTTCCTTCTTAACTCTCTTTCAACATTCACTGCTGTTGATTTATTCTGAAAATAGTCATAAGATAATATTGTTAATGTAGCGCATCTTCTCATTTGACAGAAACGAATACGAAGAGAACTACTATTAAGAATGAGGTAACAACGTATTGTGCGTTTCAGTTACGCAGGCTGTTCGGAAATTCCCGTTACAAATTTCTAGGACTTGTAGAAGGGAGTGAGCACAGAATATTTTGAATATTACCGTTTCCGTTCTACTACGGTTTCAATTCAGAGCTGTAACTCATCCACTTCTGCTTGAGGAACTGAATTAGGCACGACGCAATACAGTTATTAGGTAACAATTCGAAAGGAAAAATAACGAAACATCCACTTACCACTTAAGCCCATTTGATTGTATTAACACTTAGACATAACATGGTTACATTATTCCAAAACAAAAAAGAACCCAGCGTACTGTACGTACAGAACAGTACTGATGCGTTACAAAGTGGGTCGATGTCTCTTCAGCTTCCAGTGCATCAGCCGGATCTCGTGCCCGCAGGTCTTCTTCTATCTCTACAGGAATCTCGTAAATTAAAGTTTTCATACGACCTCACAAGAAGCAGTCTGTAGGAGTTCAAACCTGTCTATCCTATTGCGTACCAGAACAAGCAATTAAGAGACTTTTTTCCCTCAGCAGACGAGGAGTCGTTCATACCTGAATTGAAACAGTCATAGAAGGGAACTCCTCTCTACACGTCCTAGAAGTTTGTATCGGGAATTTCCGAACAACCTGTAGACTTCGTTACTGTTACCTCCTTGTATGTTCGTCAGTCGCGCAACTACGAGTACGGCTGTTACAGTAATTTTTATTGTAGGTTTACTGATTCCTCCGAAACTTTTTGGTTTCATACCGTAACGAAATAATTGAAACGATTTTTCCAAAAAGTTTAAGAAATCATTAGCAAATAACATTGCTTTTCGGTAAGTGTCGTTCACAGTTGCCAATACAATTCGCGGAAAGTTATCTGTTTAATAGTTAGCTTACACCGTTGTTTAGAAATACTTTCACTACTGCCACGAGTATTCAGGATAAATCAGCCCGTACAACTGGCCTGTAGCATGAAAGTATTTGTGATTTGCGAACAGTTCGAACACTCAGCATACCTGTCACAGTAAATTAAGAACACGGCAGCATTCATTTTGACTGTAAGGGAGCAACAGTACTGAACGAAAGCGACAGATGGAAATGGCGTGTGGCTAGGGCCCCCCGTCGGGTAGACCACTCGCCTGGTGCAAGTATTTCGAGTTGACGCCACTTCGGCGACTTGCGCGTCGATGAGGCCGAAATGACGATGATAAGGACAACACAACACCCAGTCCCCAAGCGGAGAAAATCTCCAACCCAGCCGGGAATCGAACCCGGGCCGTTACGTATGACATTCCGTCGCGCTGACCACTCAGCTACCAGGGGCTGACAGCGACAGATTGAAACAGTTTAGTGGGCAGAGACTAGAACCCGAACTCTTGATTTACAACTTACACTGTCTGAGAGAGAACTAGAGAGCAGACTCCACAGCTCTGAAAGAAATTTCGTCTGACATTAATGTTTGCGTCAACTTAAAACTGATACTGATTACAATAATAACACGACTAATATTGCGGAAATCAGACGGTAAAACCAAGGTAAACGACATGCTCATGTGAAATACTCACATTGAGAGTGTATTGGAAAAGGATGTATTAGTCGCCGAACTAATATATTTTACACGCTGTCACACTCTTGAGATGGACGGGGTTGGGGAGCGAGCTGCTATACCAAACTTATGGGCTCTCGGACGACGATGCTTATTTTTGCGTTATGGAATCCATCATATAAAGAGGAGACGGTGTAGCAATGTGACTAAAGAACAAATTAGTGTATGTTTATTTTTTACCTCAATAATATACAGGCTGGTATGCAAAGCTTAAGAACGAAACTAACTTTCGTATGACGTGTCACTGTCAAACTGAACTGCTACAGTTTAGTATAAAAGGCAGCTGAAAGAAATACGCAATGAGACGAATAGAAGTACCACTTTTTTCAAAGATAACAATTACAGTGAAGTCACCCCGATTGATGATGGTCTCCTGGACGTTAGAAACGGCGGGAAATGATGCTTAATAGGGTGTGTGATCATCACAGACGGTAAGTTCGCACATTGTCATCCATACAAACGAAATACGTGCCGAGTGCACCCCTGAAGAGACTCCTGTGAACGTGTCTCACAATAACATTGACCAGAGAGAGAATCGCGTTCAGAGAATTGATGTTCAATACGCCCATGGAACATTATGCCTCCCACCACAGCATCTGAACCACGTAAACGTTTATGTTCGACAATGCTGGGCGACAGGTGGTAACAAGTTATGAACCCTGGAACATTGTGGTTGAAATGGCTCTGAGCACTATGGGACTTAACAGCTGCGGTCATCAGTACCCCAGAACTTAGAACTACTTAAACCTAACTAACCTAAGGACATCACACACATGCCCGAGGCAGGGTTCGAACCTGCGACCGTAGCAGTCGCGCGGTTCCGGACTGAGCGCCTAGAACCGCGAGACCACCGCGGCCGGCGAACATTGTGGAACTTGATCGTTGTTGTTATGATCTGTTACCGTCTATGTGCTCTGAATAAGTATCCATTGTTTTTAATAATCAAATATTTCATTTCTATAATAAGGTGATGGCTGCATGGTATGAACGCCAAGTGTCAATATCAACAACAAACTAAAATAAAAGACGAAATACATATTCATACAGTTAAATACAACGTTTGAAATTACTTGTAAAACAGCGATAATGAAATTTACTTCGGTTTCCACACTTTTTAATTGGAATCGATGAACTGAGGGTGACAAAGAAAAATCAGATGTGCTGAACTCCCGTTTTCTAATATTCCTTCACTAAAGAAGATTAAGGAGTACTGGCCCTACTTAAGTCTGGAACCTCCAAAAAGATAAGTGATTACTATTCGCTCACTCCTTGAAGACATCCAGCGCGTTGGTTGGTGTGGAGTCTAGCTGAAACGACACAAATCGAAGGTACTCGACCGTTGCTAACAGCCTTCCCTCGTTGCAAATGTAGCCTGCATTCGCACGCAGGCGACACTGACTTAGCATGTCGTCTGCTTTTATTACGAAGACGAACGTGAGACACGTTGTTTACTAGACAAGAAACAAAAGCCAGACAGTGGTTGTGTTTTATGAAATCAACCATTTTCTTCTCATTGTTATAAGGAAATATCAGCTACTACTTGTACAGATAGTAAATCAAGAGGCAATTATGAAACCTGATAGTAAAAATAATCACTGGAAGTTATTGATATTGAAGACGATGTGTATATGTTTTACAATTACTATAAAATTTGGCTGAGCAGTTTAAAAAGTTACAAATTTTTTCTGCTTTCTTCTCAATTGGAAAAACGAATATTCTGCTGAGTCAGATTTAATTGGAAGGTTAGTAATCAAATACCGGTAAATATCAACAGGTATACGAAACTGAGAAAGCCCTAATGAATGTGGGTTTGCGATATGACGGCACACAGCCATTCCATTACGTAAACTACTTGAATACTGCGTCATCCAGCATATCTGAAATCAGAACTATGTTGTAAACATCGCAGTAGTCACACCCATTATACACGTAGTTAACGTTACAACATAATCACGGTTTCAAAGGAAAGGGGGGGGGGGGTCTTGATGCTCGGTTCCTATTCCAGCTAGAATCATGGGGTAAAAGGTTGTTGGTATAGCGTGGACCAGCGGTAATCTGTATAACCATTCGAATATGTGTTACTGTAGCTTGCAAAAGATGTTAATTGGGCTGAAGTTAATGCTCAGCTAATGGCACCATTTGTACGCGCACCGTTCTGATTTTATGTGCAAATACATGCCTGAGAGGCGCATCACTTCTGTATTTTAAACTTGTACAAATCAGTAAAAGATTTGGACTATGGTAGATAAATGGATAAACTAAAAATGATATTTTATATCTTATAATATTTATGCGTCGTTAAAATACGGTGGTTTAAGTCGAGTTAAATGTAACAAGCCAAATTCGTTCTTACGTGAACTGAATGCGTGAAAAAGGCTTAAAGTGATTCAGACAATTAAAAAATGCGTTCTTAGGATAAAATTCAAATCTCATTTTCAAAAAACAGCTTTATTTTTATGAGTATTTTGGGCGCACCACTTCTATGTTAAAATTACTTGCAAAAAGACGTTTTTCTGAGAGTTTTTTGAAGCGCAAAACTTCTGCACTTTAAAGTTGTTCGAATCAGCTTAAGCTTTGCGCGAAGGTAGATAATGGATAAAGTAAAAATTAAACATTTTTATCCAACAATCCTTATCCGTTCTTGAGGTAAATGTAGCACGTAAAAATTGTTCTTATTTGAACTGAATGTGCGGAAACGATTTAGAGTGATTAAAATAAAATAAATAAAATTCAAAACTTGCTTTCAAAACTCGAGCTTCATTCGGATTTTGTGTGCGAAAACACTTTTTTTGATGCTCGCCACTTATATTCTTCCACCTTGTGTGACTCGTTTCAAATTTTGTGAGAAGGTAGACAGATACGTATAATTATGCTTCCGTAGTTGCTGTAGAATAATCTAAGGAATTGTGTAGAACGTCTCATTTTCAATATTTTCGGTATCATTGATCTGTGATACGATTTTGATGCAATCACTGAATGATGATGTGGGTGATTTAGCGTTTTCATAATTAGTAACATCGACAGATGCGCTTATGAGATACACATCTTTTATATCACTTTTCGTTTTGCCGAGTGATAGAGGGCTTAACAAATTCTTCATTAGAGCTGCAGCTTTCGTGCCAACAGTATGTTTCTTTTTTGCCGTATTTGGCTATGGAAACAGTACTCGGTGAAAAACTGTGTGGCTGCATGAATCAGATTTTCTTCTGGGGCAGGTGTATCTACTCTTATCACAGAAAAGAAAATGGAAATTTGTGGTAAGTTCTGTGGGACCAAACTGCTGAAGTCATCGGTCCCTAGGCTTACACACTACTTAATCTCACATTCTAACTTAAACTAAATTATGCTAAGAACAACACATACACCTATAACTGAGGGAGGACTCGAACCTTCAATGGGGGCAGCCGCGCGAATTGTGGCAAGGCGCCCTAGACCACACGGCTACCCCGCGCGGCTTATCACAGAATGTAGTGATGTTTGAACTGTGGGTGAAGCGTGGTAAATAGCTGATTTGGGAATGAAACAAAAAAAAAGAACACTTACAAATCTACATTGTTTATTTTCTCCTGTTGGACGGTAATGGAAGTTTGTAATTACATGGTTTAAACAGTATATCTGACAAATGTCTGGCGGCCGGAGTGGCCGAGCGGTTCTAGGCGCTTCAGTCTGGAACCGCGCGACCGCTACGGTCGCAGGTTCGAATCCTGCCTCGGGCGTGGATGTGTGTGATGTCCTTAGGTTAGTTAGGTTTAAGTAGTTCTAGGGGACTGATGACCTCAGAAGTTAAGTCCCATAGTGCTCAGAGCCATTTGAACCATCATTTGACAAAAGTCTATCTTCACAATCCACACACTGCCGCAGTAGTTTTCTGAAATTCTCATGTACTCTTTCAAGCATGTCTTCTCGTATTCTTGCAGTTTCAGCCTCAATATTGTTCTGTAGGTCTTCCAGCGTGTTGGGACGGTTGCAATACACCTTTTTTGACTTCAGGTAAACTTAAAGAAAAAAAATCGCATGGAGCTAAGTCCATCCGAGAGATAAGCCTTCCAGGAAGCGTTTGCCTCAGAAAATTCATGGTAATTCCCGCCGCGTGTGCAGGCAGTGGCACCGTCTTGTTGAAACCAGGCATCCTGTAACTGCATTGCCTCGAAAATCGGCTGGAAAAACTCTTGCAGCATAGTTAAGTAATGATCCGATTTCACAGTTACAGCACGACGATTTTCCTGGAAAAAGTAAGGGCCAGTGATGCCTATTCGTGATATGGCGCACCACACAGTGACGCGGTCTGAGTGCAGGGATCTCTGGTGAATTAGCCTGGGGTTCGTGTCTCTCCAGTACCGCATATTCTGTTTGTTTACACACCCACTGAGGTGAAAATGTGTCTCATCAGAAAAGAACACATTTGCGTCACGGGATATGGTTGGATGCATGTCTTCACAAGATGTTCTTCATGTTACATAATCTCGTATTGACAATTGCTGCACCACACACATTTTATACTGGTGAAAATTCAGTTCATTATGAAGAATCCGGTGGAGAGAACGTCTTGAAATGCGAAGAGCAAGTGCGTGTTTCCGAGCTGAGCATTTCGGAGATTGCAGCACTTCTGCTCTAACTCGTTCGAGATTTTGTGGTGTTGTAACGCTTTTCTCACATCCTCTTCGTACAGATGACACATCCCCTGTTGTTCTGAATGCATTTACCAAGTTTAAAATGGATTGTCGTCCAGGAACACGTCCGCGTGGGGATACTGCAAATCGCAAACGAAAAGCACGTTGCACTGCAATGATAGAGCGGGAATTCGAGAAATACACTTCAACACAAAATGAGCGCTCCTCACGTTTCCACTCCATTATCGCAACTGAACAACAACAGAATACAACCCTCCCCTCTGTCACTATAAACGACGTCCAATCTTCCCTCTATTCGAGCAACAGCGCCGCCACAACGTGAATTATGAAAAACCAATTTACCGCGCTCCACCCTGTACTAGTCTGGTGTTTCGAATTATCTTTATCATTTTTTTAGGTTAAGTGACCATTTATGTCAGAATCACTCTTATTTGCATTCGAAGTTATCGTCGAAAAAATCGTGCATACTACTCCCCAGTCATTATTTTCTCTTTTTTAAACAGGGTATTTGGTTTAAAAATCACTATTAAATGTGCATTTAGTTTTGACATTTTGCATTTGGAAAAAAGGAACAGATTGTTGATATTGGGGTTTTGGGCGCTTAACAACGTGATTGTTTGCGCAATTAATACGTTTAAAAGAAGTAGGCAAGAGATACAAAAAAACGATGAAGAGTAAAAAATCTTTATAAACATAAATGATACAAACTGACGTAAGTCGTTGTAATGCAGCGTCTAGACTTTATATTTGTGGCACAGATGTGTGGAGTAAAATGTACACATGCATAATTGGTTTGCCACCACACAACTCTGCTGGGTGGGGTGGTGGTTTGGTGCATGTGGTCGTGGATTGTCGGTGGCTTCTCGTTGTTCCTAATAAAGAACTAGACAAAATAATGTAAAGTTATCAGACGGCCTGATTTGGCTGAGGCGGATCCGGTTTTTGGAGTCCTGTCCCAACCGGGTTCAGCCGGGATGCATAAATGTTCCAGTTTTTACAAATCAGATTCAAGTCGTGGTCATGGGATGTTTCGGCATGTAATTCTCACATTATTGCCAGTGTAAAAGTGTTTTACACTTTATTTCCATATCATATCCCAAACCTAACATACCGCATTATAGAATGCGTTTACACGACCTGTCTGCTGATGCGTTCAAATTCGAAACCTTCAATAAAATTTGTGCTGAAGTTGGTATTTCTGAGATGGATTTCCCTAGCTGTATCTCTTTCGTGATTGTTTTGTTGGCGTGCATATTGTAGCGTTTACCGACTGTAACCAGCTTCGCAGTGCCCAAACCTCACTGCATTTTCAGTTATGAACTGCAAGAGAGGTAAGTAACGATTCATAATTTAGTGTCATAAACAGTTAACTCTGCTTTTAATTAACCCTCAACTATGTGTAGTAATGGGTGAGTTGTGGCGCCCTGGCAATATTCAAAGTTCGGAGTTGGCGTGGCTGCGCGGGGGCCCCTCGGCAGGCCACGCCCCGGCAGCAATCGTGGTGCCGAATGTTACCTGAGCGTAAGGGGTAGCCCCAGTGCGTGGTCAAGCAGCATGGCTGGGAATTCCATGGTGACGCTGTGTCGATGCAGGAGACACGCCGAGAATGCCAAAAATGGCGGACTTTGTGATCCATCATGGCAGACATTTCACTGTTCATATGGAAAGTAATAGTAGCCAATGAAACTTCCTGGCAGCTTAAAACTGTGTGACCGACCGAGACTCGAACTCGGGACCTTTGCCTTTCGCGGGCAAGTGCTTGGTAGAGCTCTTGCCCGCGAAAGGCAAAGGTCCCGAGTTCGAGTCTCGGTCAGGCACACAGTTTTAATCTGCCAGGAAGTTTCATATCAGCGCACACTCCGCTGCAGAGTGAAAATTTCATTCTAATAGTAGCCAGATGAAACATGATACCTCAAAAAGAAACATGTGCATTACTATTATTTGCACGACAATTTTGATGGTTTAATCAGATTTTCAATGTCTTTAATAGTTTAAAGTTTAGTATCTGACTGTAAATCAAAGTGGCCAATTACTATCGATCATGGCTGGCCATAAGTACTCCACAGTGATACGAAAAAGCGGTATCAGTAAGATTAGAAATATATGTATTTGTCTATGTCTTTGTTTATATCCGATATATACTATTCACGAAGAAATTTATTAAATATTTACTGAGTTTTAGAAAGCACAGAGACATTAGGCTACAAGCCTACCTTTCGTTCTATTCCTTTGATACATGTTTATTTAATTTGTTTATGTGTCTAATAATGTGTGTTAGAGCGTGTTTATGGTCCAACGATAGGAATATTTATTTAATTTCAAGTTGTTTAAATGTAAATCCAGCATTTCGTATGTGTTTAAATATGTTTGTGAATGTACGTTGGTGTGGAGACATGGAGGGAGTGCTTGTAGCCAATCACAGCGCTCGTTACGAAGGGAGGCGACTACCGAAGTGAATGGAGGGGAGTTCTGAAGAGTGCGGCGTGAGGGAGAGCCGCACAGGACACGAGGAGTCCGGGACTACTCGTATACGGCACGGCGGACGCACGGTCGCGAGAAAGACTTGCAGAGTGTGGAGCGGTTTGCGGGTGATCGCGGGAGATAGAAATACTTCGGAGTGTCGACTTGCGAACGTGTGAAATTTCCGTGGTTTCTACAGTGGAGACGTAGTATGCGTTTAGAAGCGAATATCTCACAAGGTGTGTTGTCGTTCATAATTAATTACTTGAAGTAGGAATTTATTGTTTCCCTGTTATGCAACTTATATTTTATTTAATTGATGGACCATCTAACCCAATAACTGTTTTTCATAAATATACCGCATTAGTATTTCTACTATCGTACTCATCATTTAAAGTCGTTAAGATAGTACCTGCAGATTCTATTTAATTGCAATCTTTCATTTATAAACTACGATGTTGCATTAAAAATTCGCAATTCCCGAGTAATAGGAACGTTCAACCATTTGGTTCATGTGTAGATTGTAAACTGTAGACTCAGAAATATTTGGCCTGTAATGCGTCAACTACGTACCCCAGCCCCTAGACAACGAAACTAGCCAAAATTTTCAATATTTCAACTTTGAATCTGAGGGTTCGTAGTTGAGGGCCACCACATTTCATCAGTTTTATTTTGAAAGCCCACAATTGTGGGCTCGTCGGGATTTGTGTCCCGCAAAGTGGTAATTCCTTTGCTCTCTGCTATTCAGCGTACTATGCAAAGTGTACTGCCTTTGCAAAACCAGTAGAGATGTATTATGTAGAGTGAACCTCTCACAAAACACAAAGTGAGATCGGCTTTTTTCTCTCAAGGAGGTTTGTGGAAGCAGTGAAATTACGCAGTAATTTTCTCAATTAACACATGCTATTTATAGAGGTCCTAATCTACCACGTTAAAGGCAATTATCGTGGGGGCTCGGAGTCTAAATAAGTTGAGTGCAGGGAACAGTAGCGGTTAGCGCGTTTAACGGACAGCGGTATCGGAGACGGTTGGAGCACGCGGTACCCGGCAGCAGCTACAACTAACTACATCAGGCGATTTCTCCAGAGGCAGATGCAGTACAACAGCAGTACCACGATAGCATCTTCAAGTGCTCCAGGGCAGTCTTCAGTGTCGTCTTCCACTACAACCGACGGCATCATCATGGCAGAGGGGACCATCTCAGATCAGATACGTGCCTGTGCAAATAGAGAAATAGTGTTTGATTCTGAAGTTCAAGTTCAATTTATAGATCTCGCGAATATAAAACAGTTACTCAGTATGAGTAATTCTATAAACAAAAGTGAGCCTGTTATTCCGAAATCTATGCACTAAAGTGTAACTAGTAGGAATTCAGGCAAGGGGAATGAATGTGGGGGAGATATGATATCTCAGCTAATGCAAATGATCCAGGGATTGGGAAATAATATGAATACAATGGCAAATAATATCAGTACAATTGAAACACTTATGGGTACAATTTGGACTGATATGGGTACAATGCGAACTGAAATAGGTTCCACCGTGAAAGACGAAGTTGAAAAAAATATGGGTAACCTTGAAAAAGCAATTGATGGTAAATTAAAATGTGTCCGAATGGATATGGGGAAAATTACAGACGAAGTTGTAATTGCAAAATCAAAAATCGAATCAGTGGAAAAAGATCTTGGAGAAAAAATGGATAAGTTACAGACAGAACTTGGGGGCAAGGTAAGCGACTCTATAAAAGCGCAAGATGCTCATAAAAGCGATATAAATTTAGCAATTAGTGACATTGCCAATCGTGTAGGTGAGAGGGAGAAAGAAATGGGCAAAATTAATCGTTGAATTGTGTTGTAAGTGCTACTTCTGTGGAGAGTGGACAAGTTGTTGATGTTGAGTGCTTATGTAAGTACTGCCACACCTGGCATGGTAACACTGAAGGACATATTGAACATCAGTGTTTTAAGAATTATGACGGTTACAGTGGAGGTATGGAATATGATGGAGCTGCACAAATATTTCAGAGGTCGGTGCCCGTTTATAATGTTAGATATACGAAATACCTAGGTGATGGGGACTCTAAGGCTTTCAGTAAAATTAATGAGTTCAATGTTTATGGTGATACCTTGGTAACGAAACTGGAGTGTTGTGGACATGTGCAAAAGAGGATAGGTGCTACACTGAGGGAGCTACGAAGAGAAATGAAAGGAAATTTGCTGTCTGATGGAAAATCTCTGACTGGCTGAGGCAGATTGACAGAAACTGAAATAGACGTTCTTCAGAGTTATTATGAACTGGTCATTAGATGAACTGCACCTCTGAATAATGTTACATCATTGAGAAAAGCTGTATGGGCCATCTACTTTCATAGTTTGTCCACAGATGACCACCTTGTTCACGGACTTTGTCCTAAAGGAGCAGATTCTTGGTGTGGTTACCAAAAAGCAAAAGAAAGGGGTCAAATATACCATCATAAGCGTTATCTTCCTGAGCCTGTTATGGATGAAATAAAACCAATTTTTAGAGACCTGAGTGACCCTTTTTTGCTTAGTAAATGTCTTCATGGGGGCGCTCAGAATACAAATGAAAGATTCGACCATTGCATATGGGAAAGATTACCCAAGAATGTTTTTGTAGGACTAAATACATTAAAAGTTGGTGTAGTAGATGCAGTGATATGCTTCAATGATGGAGTGATAGGAAGGTTGGAAGTCCTGAGAAATTTAGGCATGAAATGTGGCTCTAATATGGAAGATCAATTGCTTGCGTGTGACAGACAACGGGTGCACGTAGCTGAAAGATGCGCTCTTCAAGTTATCAAAGAAGCAAGAAGTGCTAAAAGGAATGCCAAGAGGAAGCTTGAAGATAAAGAAATGCTGCAGGATGACGACTATGTTTCAGGAATGTTCTGAGGCACAGTTTGTTTGGACTCATATCTTCATTCGCAATTTCCCACAAGTTGTATTTTTCAGAATTCAGGTACAAATATTTCCTAAAGTTTATAAAGCATGCTCTAATTTTTTTCTGTAACTTGCAGTAGTCCATACTTATGTAATTGACCTAAGCTTTATTGCAGCATCAACTAAATCATAGAAAAAATAACATTTTCACTAAAAAAATTGTAAAAATTAAAATCTAAGATGTGTTTTTTTATATTTGTAATATACATAATATATGGAATTAAGTAGGTCTAGTACCTCAGCTATCATGTAGTGTACATTTGGTAAAAATTTGATCTCCTTCAAATATATAACATTGGATAAAATGATACCTCAATTTGAGGATTGCATCAGTTTCGTTGTAATTTTTTTAATAACCCTAATCAGGATCAAAAATATTCAAAATACTTCAAATTTGCTTAGGAAGTGTTCTGCATTACCTGATATCAACAAAAAATCTATAAAACATACACATTATAAATAGTGCCTGAAATAAATAGGTGTTGATTTTAACGAACTGGCCAGTGGCGCCAACTGCGAGTTAACTCGCAGGAAACGAGTTTCTGTATAAACCCAGTTACAAAAGCATTCGTAACAAATACGTATGATTTATCGGTTTTGGGCGTCAGGAACAGCTACAGTAAGTCATCTGGACGCGATGACAGAGAATTTTGTATTCGCACTTGGAATAAAGTTAGAGAAGAGTGCACGCAGAATTTCACACAAATATTTTAGTTTCAGGCGAA
This sequence comes from Schistocerca cancellata, assembly GCF_023864275.1. NCBI lineage: Eukaryota > Metazoa > Arthropoda > Insecta > Orthoptera > Acrididae > Schistocerca > Schistocerca cancellata. Next base: position 430,308,872 of record NC_064630.1, read on the forward strand.
AAAGGTATAATGTGTGTCGCTAATGGTAATGAAAACAAAAGTTTTTTAATTGTTAATATGTCTTAAAGCAGAGGTTTTTAAATTTTTTGTCCTGGCCTGGTTATATTTTTTGCCTTCCCTTCCTGAACCGCTGAATTGTCTTTTACTGTACAGTAGAACATTTGAAAGAGCTAACGCCCCCACCGCTAGTTCTTCTCCTGCCTCCAGATTGACGCCAACACTTGCGAGAAAACAGTTTTTGGCACAGAGGAGATACATTACTGAAGTACGTGAGCTCTGCGTGAGTAAACATTGTTAGCCCTACTGTCAGCCCCACAACCCGCACAGGTGAGCTTTAAAAAAAAGTGATTTGGCATTACAGATATTGTTATTTTCATATACAGTACTGGTAAGTAGCAAAGAATATGAAATTAAATTTAACTTGTTATTGCCAAGCAGCTACAGTGCAAAAATTGTTAGATATGATCACGTTGACAACAGTGAGAAAATGAGCACAACATTTCTAATGATGCCGCCAAGACCCCAACACCACTTGTAGGAGGCAAACAGCCTAAATTCCCGCGTGGCTCAAAATGAAGCAAATTAAAACACTTTCTGAAGTCTACACAGTATAAATTGTATTTCAAGAATCAACTTTTAACAATAACATGATAATTACAGTTTCACAGTTGTATTACTGTCCTCTATTAGTGAGAAGTATGTAGTTGTTTATTTTTAACTATGAACACCAAATTCGGTTCAAAAGACGTTATCTTTATCCTTAGGACTGGTTCAACTTCCAGTCGGTTTACATAGGCCTTTTTATTTCCTCAGGAACACCAATGTTGAAAATACTAATTCACACTTATGTATCGAATCTAAAGGCATTAGAAATTTCATCGCTTGTTCTGCTGAAGCGGGATATCTCAACGACAAGATACTTAAAAATCTGTCACACGACAGCACAGTTAACGAGTCAGTATTTGAATCTGACGATTTACAGGATTCTAAATTGACTGAAAATGGATTCCTTATCCATGTTCGGTTGCTTTTGATTGAAGGAAAATATTACTTCAGTTTAGTGTCCACTGTCCGGTCCTAGCAAATGCTACTTGAGAAGAGCTACTGTATTGTGCGTGGATGAACCTATGTTGTACTCTCTTTGAAATTCTCTTAACTTTGTGAGCTTCAGTGTTAGGCCAAACGCAGGACGATCGTCAGTAAAGTAGTATCTTAACGACGCTTAATTTCGTTATTTACAAGAATAAATGCAACTTCTATGTAATATGCAACTGTTATATAAGTCCCTTTAGAAACAAAGTTTTTTAATTAACTTACTATTACTAACATGTGATTATTTAATAAAGTACATAATTGTAAACTGTCAATTACCATAAGAAGGTATCTGTGCCACCCCGTGTTTTTTTTTTTTTTTTTTTAATGTCCCGGTGCCGGATCGCGACCCTTCAGTTGGGGAATGCTGTTTTGTAGCGTTCTTCCACGCAAAAACTTGGTGTTTCTTCACAAATTGGGCAAAAATCTACGAGATAATTGGTAAATGGCGATTAACGATAAGGTCATTTAACAAGTACACAGACGTACACAACTCATCTGGAAAATGTAATTTCCATTTCTTTAAGGTGTAAGACGATATTATTGTGCATCTGAGCTGAGCTTTGCACTCTTTACGTCAACTACGAAATAATTCGCAGGAACTATTTTCTCGTCAATAAATGTTTAAAAAAAAAATCGGAGACAGATGGACTACAACTGAGATGACGAATCAAATTGTACGAACCATTTAACATGGATTCTGGGAGCAGTTCATTCATTTTGGCCTTGGCTGTCAACGTGTGAAAAAGATGTAAATTAAAGTCTTCGAGAATGAATGTTTATCTTATACGCCTGACCAACGATGATAATTTCTTTCTGTTGAAGTTGCTCGTTTAAGCACTTATAAAGCTGGAAAAAACAGGAAATCATATATATATATATATATATTCATCAAAACAATTGTTTACAAAAATAAATAAATAAATAAAAAGGTTGTCTGGTAGACCCCTCTGTAGTAATTGAGTTTCTGTAGATATCCATAGATGGTAGATGGGTTAAATCAAAATTAAGCTAACAAACCCTTATACACTGTCATTTATTTACTTTTAACACAGGTATCCATTCGTAATAAAAAGAGGGCGAAAAAACTACGATGTCGTTGCACGAAATGTGGAGAAGAGTTTTCTGTTTCTCATGGAGGGATGTACAACATAAAGTTTCACTTGAAAACGGCCAAACACGAGTGCCGGATCTTCGAGAAGTTTAACAGACCTCTTTCGGAAAGTTGTTCCAAGTGACCACCATACAAAATGTGAAGTCATAGTTGTTAACGTGCATGCTCCACACTGTCGTGACAAACTGCAGCGAGAAATATGCAAATTGAATTGTATTACTATTCTTTCTGAGGCATCCAATCAAGAAAGCACAGAGCTCTTTCCTGTACGTGTTCGATATTTCTTGCCACTTGAAGGCATATGTGTGAAAATTCTCCAATTTAAAGAGCAGCATGATGATGATAAGACTGTGCCATTCTGTGGGGTCAATGACAACATACTTTGGTGGACAGTCTCGAAGAGGGACAAACAATATTTTCCACACATCATTGGCGTAGGGTGTGCAGCCATGCCATAACGACAGCTGCAGATTGTTTACCAGTCGATGTAGAGTGTTATTCACAATATTTATTATTAATTCAACATATATTCTGTGCGTGCAGAAAGAATAAGAGAATTTTGTACATTTTTAGATATAGAGTACAAACAACTACTTGGATACAGCAGTACCAGATGGTTGGTCCTGATCCCAGCCATTGAGAGAGTTTTACGGCTCTGTAGACCACTAAAGTCATATTTCTGAGTGAAGAAAAATGCCCAACAATAGTAAAGAAATTTTTTGAAAACCCATACTCTGAAGGCCTCCTTATGCTTTTACATAATCAAGCGTCAACTTTTCATGCAGCAGTATTGAAGATAGAAGAGAAGGCCAGCATGTTACATACTCTGAGGTTGGAGAGGCAGTTAATGATTTAAAAGTGAATATGAGAGGAAAACGAAAAACCAGATTCATGCAACATGTTATAAGAAGTGCTGTAAGCAAACTTGAATCTGAGGGGGACATAAACGCTATTAAGTGCACTGAAACCATTTGTGCATTTTATGATAACAGTGCACAATACAGTGAGCAGTGGACAGATGGTTTTAATGCCTTTTCGGACTTGTAATGGGTTCTTTTAAGCGATGTACCTACATGCCACGAATCTCTCATAAATGTATTGTCAAACTGTAACATCAATGACAATGAATTATTTCAAGAGTGTTTTAATATGGAGCAGTTTGTCACTCCTCAGAAAATAGACATATGGAACGTAGAAAAAACTGACACTGTATTTGCGTTGGGTACAGATGTTTCAGCACTTCACATCGAAACGAATTCCGTGTGAGAATATTTCAAGGATTGCAGAATTTGCGTTGTGTCTTCCATGTAAAAATGCAGCAGTCGGGCATGTATTTTCTTTGTTGAGTAAGATATGGACACCCAAGAAAACTCAAACGAAAATAGGGACTTTGAAATCAATTGTGGTGGTTAAAATTAATCTCTGAAATATAGTTGTTCAGAATTCTATGACTTTCTAAACTTAAAAGGAAGAAAACATTTGCTAAATAAAAGTCATTCAGCACAGAAATATGAGGGCATAAGCAACTGAATTTTTAAAAGTTGTATATAGTTATCTAAACATATGTTTTTTTAACTATTAACATTTTGATGCATCATTATTATACAGGAACTGAGAATGTGTCTTCCATTTTACATTACATTTGTCATAAAATTGGTCCCCAAGGACACCCATATTATAGTTTGTAGGAGGCTTCTCAATTCGTATCTGTAGCGCCATTCATTGACATATGGTCACGACACACTACAGATACGTAGAAAAACTCATAAAGTTTTGTTCGGCTGAAGCCGCACTTCAGGTTTCTGCCGTCAGAGCGCTCGAAGCGCAGTGAGACAAAATGACGACAGGAGCCGAGAAAACGTATGTCGTGCTTGAAATGCACTCACATCAGTCAGTCATAACAGTGCAACGACGCTTCAGGACGAAGTTCAACAAAGATCCACCAACTGCTAACTCCATTCGGCGATGGTATGCGCAGTTTAAAGCTTCTGGATGCCTCTGTAAGGGGAAATCAACGGGTCGGCCTGCAGTGAGCGAAAAAACGGTTGAACGCGTGCGGGCAAGTTTCACGCGTAGCCCGCGGAAAACTGGCTCATGCCACAGCTGGAGACCGACAGCGCCGACTTCATCTTTCAACAGGATGGTGCCCCACCGCACTTCCATCATGATGTTCGCCATTTCTTAAACAGGAGATTGGAAAACCGATGGATCGGTCGTGGTGGAGATCATGATCAGCAATTCATGTCATAGTCTCCATGCTCTCCCGACTTAACCCCATGCGATTTCTTTCTGTGGGGTTATGTGAAAGATTCAGTCTTTAAACCTCCTCTACCAAGAAACGTGCCAGAACTGCGAGCTCGCATCAACGATGCTTTCGAACTCATTGATGGGGACATGCTGCGCCGAGTGTGGGAGGAATTTGATTATCGGCTTGATGTCTGCCGAATCACTAAAGGGGCACATATCAAAAATTTGTGAATGCCTAAAAAAACTTTTTGAGTTTTTGTATGTGTGTGCAAAGCATTGTGAAAATATCTCAAATAATAAAGTTATTGTAGAGCTGTGAAATCGCTTCAATCATTTGTAATAACCCTGTATATATATATATTTCCCTGAAATCTGTGGGGTGGTGGGGGGGGGGGGGCGAGGGGAATGGCCTCCCTTGTCCTCCTCTATGGGCACTTACGTTGGTCTCAGCTTCAGCTTCTAGAAATACGCTCAGCTTAAATAATGTACAGATATAGGAGGGACTCTACGCTTCCTTGCTGCTAATTTTTTAATTACATATTAGAAATGGAAGAAACCCTCCAGATATTTTAGGTATTTGTAGAGTACTGTGTGTTTTAAGTTAAGTTTTCCCTTGCTTCTGCTTTACAGCTCCTTTAGCTGCAGTCAAAGATGAGCGAATGCACATTGTTAAACACCCACTGGGCTTTGTTGGAGAACGATTAGCATTCATGATTCGTTGAGAACTTATTCCATCATCCAATTTAACTTCGGCTCACATTATTTTATGAACCGCTAATGCTGAAATACGCTATCCAATACCAATATCATTCCATGTCTCTTTGGGCTACTCCACTAAATTCGATCTGATACTTGATGTCGGATCCTATCTTTGGAGTCAGTGTATGCTATATCATGCTCCTTACAGGGGTCATCCAACAGATTAATTCCCTTATCATGTCATGCCAACTACGTCTGTAACTTTGTACATACACCACAATTATTAGATGTCGCAATATGCAGTTCATCTGGGAGTTTGTCAAGTAAAACCACATCCGTATATGATGTGCCTCATTTCACTCATGCTGCAGAACTGTTTGGTTTGCTGTTTCATGCACTCTGTTATATGACATCGTGAAATCGACCCAGCTATTGACTAATGATAGAAACATGAGGTATTTAATCAACTAAGTATTTCCTTTGCATCTAACGATATGCTCTAAGAGCAGATCATCCATTTCCCTAGTTCTCGTTAGTTCTTCTGTGTAGAAACTGCCTGCTATATCACTTCTCTACAATTTTTCAAGATATATGTGTGTCTGGTTTTGCTAATCGCACAGTGCAAACTGTAAATATCTCCATCGAGCTGTTTCGCAAATATCTGAAATACAAATCTGTGTTTACAAATTAAAACGAAATCTCCAACATTAAAGTTCTGTTAATATGGCTCTACCGTTTTAATGCAGTTGTATACTGTATTTGGAAGATTATTGTAATGAATTTGCGTAGATTTCATGTTTATTGTTCGATTATTTGTGGAAGTATATCAATCGATTTACATGACTCATTCAGACTGAATTGCTTCCAGGTATGGCCTTTTATTGTTCTGTCCTTTTGTTCCATGACTGTATACATCTGTGAGAAAGTGGAATAATGGTGTATTCCCTGTCTGTGCATTAGGGTTTTATAGTACTGATTGTAAAATTCTGCATCATGAGCTGTCTGTAAATTGTCTGGAATGCAATACATATCAGTTTGAAACAGTTGTTCAAATATATGACTGCCTTCTCAGTCTTTGTTTTGACAGGTAATGCCTAATAAAAGTTTGAGTAGGTTTCAATGAACATTAAAATATATTTGAAAGCTTTATTCTTGTACACATACTGCCATAATCTATATGATACATCTGCCATAAATGTTCCAAATCTCTAATTATAATATGTCTAAGTGAACATTTTCATGGGCCGCTTTCCGAAGTTCTTCACCACTATTTTCATAATTACTGAATGTTGCACCTTTGTTGAAGCTCAGAAATAAATGACATGTTCTCATTTGTATGCGCTATAATTCCCACAGAAGCTTTAAATAGCCTATAATCCCGTCAGCATAATTAGAACGATTGTTCAATTTCTTATGCTGAAGGTCAGTTGTGGTACCCTTAGTAGCATAACTACCATCCAACAAAGGTTTCATAACACTAATGTATGTCATGCTGTAGTTGTTTTTTTATGTTCCTGCCATCTCACTCATGTGCCTTGGACATCCATCGTATTTATGCATATGATTTTAAATGTTTTGGCTTATAACTTTATAAGTCAGATCCTTTTTTTAAGAATATTAGTAGTAATTAAGATGGTGTTGATTCAAACTCTCTTTCTCTGAGATGCATTTCTGGTTAGCTTTAATAAATACACTCCTGGAAATGGAAAAAAATAACACATTGACACCGGTGTGTCAGACCCACCATACTTGCTCTGGACACTGCGAGAGGGCTGTACAAGCAATGATCACACGCACGGCACAGCGGACACACCAGGAACCGCGGTGTTGGCCGTCGAATGGCGCTAGCTGCGCAGCATTTGTGCACCGCCGCCGTCAGTGTCAGCCAGTTTGCCGTGGCATACGGAGCTCCATCGCAGTCTTTAACACTGGTAGCATGCCGCGACAGCGTGGACGTGAACCGTATGTGCAGTTGATGGACTTTGAGTGAGGGCGTATAGTGGGCATGCGGGAGGCCGGGTGGACGTACCGCCGAATTGCTCAACACGTGGGGCGTGAGGTCTCCACAGTACATCGATGTTGTCGCCAGTGGTCGGCGGAAGGTGCACGTGCCCGTCGACCTGGGACCGGACCGCAGCGACGCACGGATGCACGCCAAGACTGTCGGATCCTACGCAGTGCCGTAGGGGACCGCACCGCCACTTCCCAGCAAATTAGGGACACTGTTGCTCCTGGGGCATCGTCGAGGACCATTCGCAACCGTCTCCATGAAGCTGGGCTATGGTCCCACACACCGTTAGGCCGTCTTCCGCTCACGCCCCAACATCGTGCAGCCCGCCTCCAGTGGTGTCGCGACAGGCGTGAATGGAGGGACGAATGGAGACGTGTCGTCTTCAGCGATGAGAGTCGCTTCTGCCTTGGTGCCAATGATGGTCGTATGCGTGTTTGGCGCCGTGCAGGTGAGCGCCACAATCAGGACTGCATACGACCGAGGCACACAGGGCCGACACCCGGCATCATGGTCTGGGGAGCGATCTCCTATACTGGCCGTACACCACTGGTGATCGTCGAGGGGACACTGAATAGTGCTGTTCCAACAGGACAATGCACGTCCGCATGTATCCCGTGCCACCCAACGTGCTCTAGAAGGTGTAAGTCAACTACCCTGGCCAGCAAGATCTCCGGATCTGTCCCCCATTGAGCATGTTTGGGACTGGATGAAGCGTCGTCTCACGCGGTCTGCACGTCCAGCACGAACGCTGGTCCAACTGAGGCGCCAGGTGGAAATGGCATGGCAAGCCGTTCCACAGGACTACATCCAGCATCTCTACGATCGTCTCCATGGGAGAATAGCAGCCTGCATTGCTGCGAAAGGTGGATATACACTGTACTAGTGCCGACATTTTGCATGCTCTGTTGCCTGTGTCTATGTGCCTGTGGTTCTGTCAGTGTGATCATGTGATGTATCTGACCCCAGGAATGTGTCAATAAAGTTTCCCCTTCCTGGGACAATGAATTCACGGTGTTCTTATTTCAATTTCCAGGAGTGTATGTACCTAGTCTATATGTCTGCATGCTGCTAACTTTGTATGTCCTTTTAAAGTCGTCATTTGTGTGTTGTTTACTGAAATTGTCAATCGTATCATCATCAGCCTCTTTAATACCATGTGCAAGACTCATTTAGTGACTTCAAGATTGGTTGAAAAGTTTCTTTGAGGTTATGACCCTGAAACAGTTGTCTGATTCATAACAATTTTAATTTTTGACGAATTGCCATTGCCAATTTGTTAATTTTTTTTACATGTTGCTGTGCACTAAATAGACTTAGTGTCTGCGTACAGCTTATATCTGCATCTTCAGACTAATTAGGTGAGAGTTCATTTTTTTTCTTTTTCTCCTTGGATTCAGTTTCATAGGTCTTTGCAGTCTTCTCAGTTACATTGTCCTTTACAGTCAATGTATTCTGTAACCCCAAAGGAGCTTTAATATGGATGTTTAGCTTTTTCAGATTTTTAGCAATCGATTGAATTTTTGCATCTACATACGTAAAAAACATTCTGTCTGTTAACACTCTCAGGTTTAATATTCAATGTTGTATCAAATTTGTCTCTAGTACATGTTTAATGACATATTTACATCAGTGTCTCAATACTTATATGAGATTCACAATTTGTATACTGTTGATAGGTTCTGGAAGCAACATATCTCAAGCTTTCTGTAGGAAATATTCATACCTGAGTACTGTAGGCGATGCATTGTGTCATGCATTCCTGCTCTGGGCTGTGTGCTAAATAGACTGATGTCTATTACATCCACTTCAGAAAATTATATTTTGTGTGTGTTTCCAATATAACTGCGCTTACTGTGCGACTGTTGCTTCAAGTTTATTAATTCGTTCATTCATTTTACTACTTTCACGTAATAATGTTGCCAAACGATTTTTTATCACACTGATTTCCTGCATCAGTTTGGCATGCCGTTTAAGAATATTCATTGAATCAACTCTGGTTCATTTATATAAGTGAATCATTCTCACATACTCGTCCATGATGTATGGACATTTTTACACTGATTTTGTTTTAAATACTCTTGTCAAATTCGCCTGCAGCTAGTGTCATCCAATTTTCTAATTTTATCAATTACTATGAAGCCATACTTATTATTATACCACCAGGCTGAATCTGTTCAAATCCTTTCAGATTCATTAAAAGTCATATCCCAGCTGACATGACAGTTATGAATATGTATCAGGTTCAACTTGTCCTGTGTAATAGCTATAATAATTTTTCTATTATCTCATAGCAATTATACAGGTATCCTTGAATATATTTGTGAAATATAGAAAACATCAGTTGTTTTATGCTGTTCAGACAAGAGTAATTTCTTATATATTGTTCCTTTTCAGTAACCACATTATCGAAAATGAACACTGAATTCGTTTTACATTGTCTGGAAGTCGGACAGCGATGCTACCAATATATTTTGCAAATGTTACTTCGTTAATATTATCCATTGTATCCTGTAATAATTGATATTAAGGCTGGAATATCGTTTTGCAGAATACAACCTGTTCTGGATGAGATAGTAGCATCATTCTTATATTCATTTCACCACAATCTAAAAGACCAATAATGATTGCACATATGTTGTCAGGTAGGAATGAGCCAGTTCTATTACTCCTTTTTTCCCTACAGTATCACATGATCAGTTGCAACTATTAACTCTTTACAAAGAGGTTGTTACATCTATACAGACATGTTGATGTCTATGCAGTTACATTAATATGTGTGAATTTTATAGGAATAAAAAACAACTCATGACTTTCTTCATCAGTTATAAGCATTTGCAAATAATTGGATAAATAACTAAAGTTAAATATGATTTCAGGTCTATAACTAAATGTAGTAAATTAGGTACATATACATTGCCACATGTTGAGGTAGAATACAACTAAAAATGTCTGGTTACACTATCTTCAGTGTGACTGAAGCCACAACAAGCGAGTGCTATTAAATCCTTCAATAGATTTATATCCAAGTAATATGTTCACTGATAGCACACTGCATAGCATATCTTGTAAACATTAAATTATTAAAAGTCCTTTTTGAATGTGTATGTACTTGTTCTTTTTAATATTTTTATTGATTGCTAAAAGTCTCCTTCACAAAGTGCATGGTGTTCCGATTGGGATGCTGGGGTTCAGTATCTTGGCTAAACACTGCAATAATCGTAAAAGTGCACATATTCATCGATGATAGCATCACTTTACTACTACAAAACTGAGGATTTTCAATTATCAAAACAGGGTTAAACTGCTTACACAATGGAATTCCACAAACGACTCTTCTTGAGTTGTTTGTGTTAAGAAATGCAAAGTTTAAACATTGTTACTGCTGGGTCATATTGTGGTACTATCTCCTTCATCAGTGGGTACTTGCAGATATCATCTGAAAATTACAGCAATGAACAACTAATCAGATATGCATTCATCGCTAGTATATAACAATGTAATAACTACATGATTCATGTTGTGGTGGTTGTGTCAATGGATTTGTATCACCTGAATTACGTTGTGGTGGCTTTTTCAATAAATATTCACAGGTATCAACTGAAACCACAACAACAGTGAATAACATTGATAGTATGTATGAATGACTGCAATACTTACATGACTTTGAAATTTTATCTATTTGGAATATTACTAATACTACTAGTAGTGGTAGTAGCTTTATCGATCTGTAGGTCTCTTTTTACAAGGATATAAGACATGTCAAAGTATTTACAAGTTTAGACCAATTTAAAATAAGCTGATTCATATACACATACGTTTACAGACTTCTAGTTAGAGCCAATCATTAGACTTCATCCTGGTATACAATACTTGCAATAAATAACTTATTAAATAATGTAATGCCATACCGTTCCCTCATATCTCACTACCAGTCACTACACACACTATACACACATCGTTTCATGACACTTTACTCACTAAAAACACACACACACACACACACACACACACACACACACACACACACACACACTGGTGATATCTGGGAGATTATCTCTACTGCAACTTCCCATTTGGTATTCTGAAACAGCATCCCTCTACTATGAGTGAGATGTTGAGTTCAGAAAGAGGAAGAGGTGTTAGTATTGTGCTATGCATAGCATGGGGGTAAGTTTTTCTAGAAAAGGAAAAAAAGGAAAAAACATAGGGTGGAGGTGTTATGTGGGATGTTGAATGTTTTATGACCATGAAACGTCCCCTTAGGACAATTTATACACGACTGTGCTTAAACTGACACACAACCTTTCAGAAATCACTTACCTCACAAAAATCTTCATTACTCAAACTACTGCAATACAGCGAGCGCTACTACTGCCAGCTAAATAAAAGATTCAAACTACAGAAGGCACTAACTACTGATAGAGATAGTTAGCAAATGAAAGATTTTAATAGAGAACAAACACTGTATTTACCTTAATAATCATAATATATATAGCAGTTCAATTTCAAAACTTCCGCCATCTCTCTCCCCACATCCACCACTGCTGGCGGCTCACCTCCAACTGTGCAACGCTACGCACTGTTCACATCCAGCTGCCGCTGCCCAACACTACAATGGCAGACAACAATGCAAACTAGCCACAGACTGCACACAGTACAGCCAGTGATTTTCATACAGAGCGCTATGTAACGTTGCCAATAAGAAAACATAAACAGCCTACTTACATAAAGAAAACATAAACAGCCTACTTACATAGCCCCCATGCTCCCCACAAAAAATTTTACATAATATTTTTGGGCAGAGGCCAATAATGATTTGAAAAAATTTTTCATAATTACAATAACAAAGATATCAAATGCACACACTTATTTATACAATGTTGGTCAAAAGCTAAAATTTTCTCACAGTCCATAAAGACAGTCCTGATCATTCATCACAGTAAAACTGCCGTTTCTTTTGTCAAAGTCCGAGCAGTAAAAGACAATTGCACACGGAAGTAGTGGATGTCCATGCAGTCTTGAAGAAGTAGTGTTGTCCTTCCAACAGAAAGACAGTGCTGACTCTTGACATGCTGACAGGTAATGGGCTACAACAGAGCAAACCCACAGCAGAGTCAGTCGAAGTTGATGAATATTGGTAGGTAGGTCATCACAGAGTAGACCCACTGTAGTCCTGGTAGAGATTGTGGTATTGGTGGGCCACCAGAGGTGCAGACCGACTGCAGTCCTTGTAGAAATAATGGTATTGGTGAGTCAGCAAAGGTGTAGACCCACTGTAGTCCTTGTAGAAATAATGGTATTGGTGAGTCATCAAAGATGCAGACCCACTGCAGTCCTTGTAGAGATGGCCAGCAGCCATCGGTTGTGACTGTGTGGGTGCACAATCACCGTTGAAGAGTCTTGCAGTAAATATAGCAAGTCCATAACCACCACTTGTGCACTCGCAAAGTTTTTGGAATTGTCCTTAAAACCAGCAATGCTGTTATCCAGTCCCTTGCTGAATTATTAACACACGTGCAAACACTAACAGTCCCTACTTCTCACATATTGTCCACATACTATGACCAACAGAAACGTGTGTAGTGAAATGGAACTTACAAGTTACTTAATTTGATTAACTGGTGTCAATTACAATATTATAACATGAGAATACAATTACAAAGGTACAAAATACATCATTAAAGAACATAAGAATTCAGATAACATTTGTAGTGCAGGCTTTACAAAAGAATCGAAATAAACATATACATCAGTGTTACAGGAATTATGACATAAGTAAATACATAAACGATCAGAATAACTTTTGAAACATCAACTTTACACATGAGCATTAAAACAAAACAGAATAAATAATGTCTAAGCATCTTTACAAGGTAAATAACATATTATTAATGCCAATTATATTTGTGGAGAACAGTATTCCTCATCATAGTGAATGTAGCTTAATATTAGAAGAAAAAATTCTATGAAACTACACAGAGACAGGAAGATAACAAATACACAAGGGTACACAAACACATAGTGGGATAACACAAAAGGAAAGGACAGGGTTCGTTTTCAGTGTAACATTTGGTTTATTGCAGTATTTTGCAAACAAAACTTTCTTTGCTTCTTGGAGATCTCCCTTCATTCATCATTATTCCCAAAAAGTCCTATCTATACCTCCTTCCTGTATTCTATTTATATTTCTTTCAAAATAATTATTTCTCATTGTACAATACTCATTTTGGCCCAAATCTTTTTCATACAACTTCGCAATGCATTCTTTACCTATTCTCCATAGTCAGTTTCTTATATAGTCTACCCCTCTTAAGCTAACTTAAATCTACTGAGCTCAGATGCTAAACTAAGGGACGAGGCAATGCAGCAGCACAAAAAACAATTAATATAAACAGCAATGAAAAAAAATGCAGATTTGCGAAGCAAGCAGCATTAAAAAAATTAGCAAAGCAATTGTAATATTACAACTAATATAAGGCACTGTGCAGCAAACAAGGAAAATTAGCTTAGAAGAGTAACACAAAGTCAAATTCAGTAACACTATGCCTGGCAAACAGCAGTAACTTATACCTAAACATGACATAGCTCAAGCAGAAAAAATATTACAGTAAAAACAACAATGCCGATAAGGGAAATGTATATTCACATCTTAATGTCTATGTAATTAAAGTGGTGCACCACAACAACTTATTGTAAAAAAAAACATTACCATGTACTTGAAAAGAAAATTATGTGTCCAGTTACTGTTACTAGTCCCTTCTTATTGTTCTTTCCTTTCAAAGTGCTCCTTTTTTAAAGAATGTGGATTACAAAATTATTATTTAATAGATCTGTTGACAGAAAGTGTTCACATTAGCAAATGCATTTTATTTTATAAAAGCAATGCTGCAACACAGCTGGAAACCAGATATCAAATGAAATAAGCAATTACGCAAACCAAAGCATAAAAATATCATTCAATAATCATGTGACATTTCATAAGTTAGTAGAAATTCTCTCAACTCTCATAGAAAGACGCTTGTCGTAATCAGGTGTGCAGATGTAAAAATATTTCTCATCATTTCATTAGGCATTTCAGTAAATATCATAAATTACGAGCTCCACAGTATGCCTTCAACAAGGAAATGTCAATAGCGAGGATAATGGCCTCCCTTTTTTTTTTCTACCCGTGCTTCCGGAAAGGCACACCCTAATGGCTTGTTCTCCAGGTGTCTGACACAGCTGTGTGCCGATGACGCACGTGCAGTAATCACATTCCTCATATATGGTAGCATCATCTTATTGACATAAACATACCTCAACAGCATAATACACATCGTCGTCGTAAAAATAACATCATAACACCTCAGTCAACTCTCAAAAAAATCGTAGCTTTCTGCAATAATTTGAAACCATAAAAAATATTCTCTGCTCATTTCAATAGTGTCATCTGCCTCAAACGTACTTTAAAAATCATGATCTCATACCGAATACATCATTCAAAGCTCTCATAATATCACAATGGTTCCGAAAAAATATGAAAAGTTCACACAGTACAGACAAAATACAATTTCGTAAGTGTGAAGTTATCCAACGGTGTAATTACGTAAACATGTGTCACTGACGTAGTAAAAAACATGTTTATCTCTCAGTTAAATGATCAGATAGCTGTATAATTTATGTATGAGAGAAATATGGTACCGATGTGTAAAGTTGTATAAGCAAATACCATATTAGCTAGGGCTCCTTGTGCTTGCCAAACACATGGTACACAAAGTAAGCATGTACCCCCCTGAGGATTAATGTAATTATACCCTCAGGTGTTACAGATTACAGCAATGGAATGAAATGTATCACGGAAAACTTTCTTTGTAATTCAAAAATCTTTAAAAATAAATGTTTTAAGTACAAAATTAATCACTGAAATGCGAGTCCTGTAGCGCTAAATGTGCATCTTGTTGTAAGATAATCTCTGTGGAAGTGTCGTAGTTATTTTCCTCTGAAAGCTAAGTTCTGCAGAAGCCAATGTACTTACCTCATGATAAACAAAAGTGAAATGCTTGGCATAGAGATATCTTAGTTATTACGTTTATTGTTGTGATGAAGAAATTACTGTGCTGTAACGTATTGTTGTGCTACGGAAAAGGCTGTCTCCTTGTAGCCATACCACAAAAGTCACCACTAAAACATGTCTCACTTTATAGAAGAATTCAGAAAAAACAGTGCAGATATAAAACAGATACACCGCAAAAGCAACATTGTAAATTGTCACGCATTAGCAGCGTCGTGATAAAATCGTGTAGCTGTCACATAAACTAACCACTGTGTCATCTGGCATTTCACAGAAAGTACTTTAATTCAGAATGTATTTTCAAGTAAACCAAAATGTTGCATTAAAATCTCATTAGCAGTACTGGTAAATGTTCTAAGTATGTGAGCCTTATAGTCGTTACGTAATCGTGCAACTAACAAGCAAGTATGTACACACACAATAACACTGTGTCGTCTGTTCGCAATAACAATGCATTCGTAATTTCTGTTTAAATAAGTTCTCTTGGTTCTTGACTGGATATTTAACTTTAAACATTGTTGCATGGTAACAGTTTCTAAAGCATACTAGTAACGTGAAGTGAAACGTTTTATGGCAAAGACAAAGTTAAAAAGCAGATCATCTTTCAATAAACGGTTTTACATGTGATATGTGGTGTAAACCTTTACTCTTCCCAGTACGCAGAGTTCCAACTTCAACGCAATTATCATGTGGTATACGTCGGATTCTGTAAGGTCCATTGTAAACTAGAAAGAATTTGTGACTCAAGTGTTTCTTCTTATGTGACAATGAATGAGCTTTAATGAGAACTTTCTGACCAATATATAATTTCTTTGCATTTGCTTTACCGTGTAGTTTTCTCCTTTTGTCTGCTGCAGATTTTATATTTTTAAGAGCCAAATCAATTATGTCTTTGTGTCGAAGTTTACGTGTATTCGGGAAAGGTACAAGCTCTCTGATTCTGTTCGGTGGTTCTTCATTCTTTAGTACAAGAGTAGGTGGTAAAGCAGTGGAGTCATGAGGCATTTCATTCAGCACGTTTTGAAATAAATGTAAATATCTGTCCCAATGCTGATGCTTTCTGTGACAATAAAGTCTGCAAAGCTTATTTATTTCTTTCATAATCCATTCAGACGGGTTACAATGTGGTAAGTACAATGAAATAAAAACAGGTTTGATTTTATGATTCCGAAGCTTGCGTGACCAAACAGCAGATCTGAATTGCGGTCCGTTATCTGAAATGACTTTAGCAACGTGACCAACTTCACGTAAGAAATTTTTAACAAAGGCGTTGGATACAGACCGTCCAGTGGCTTTACGTAACGGAGTGAGAGAAACAAATTTTGACGTAAGTTCAACAGCGACTAGAACGTACGAAAATTCATTCGATGTTCTGACAAGGGGTCCCAAGAGATCAACAGCAGCAAATTCTTTTAATTTAGAAGGAATAATAGGAAACAACGGAGCACGATGTGAGATAGTAGATGGTTTCGCCTTTTGACAAAGTTTACAAATAGACAAGACTCTTCGAATTCGCTTTTCCATATTGTTAAAATAACAAGTTGTTCGAAGAATATGATAACATTTTCGTGGACCAAAATGTGCGTAGCTAAGATGAATGTACCAAATGAGCTTATTAACAAAATCGTCTGGAATGCAAAGTACCCATAGCTTGTCATCAACAGTGCAGCGCTTGAAGAGTATGTTGTTTCTAACCAGGTAGTAATCCCGAATCTGAGTGTGTGTCTTTTCATGCCATTTACTTTTGATGTCTTTCCAAATCGGATCTTTATCTTGTTCATGAGCAATGTCCTTTAAAGATGTGGTGATGAAGTTTTCAAAGGCGACTTTCTGAATGTAAAGAATACTGAAATTTTTCTCAAGGTTGCCTTCTGTGTTACTTTTCTCAAGCCCAGCCGGTGCGCGTGACAGCGCGTCCGCAACAATGTTCTCCTTGCCGGGAATGTAGACTATTGCGAAGCGGAATTCTTGCAGAAACAATGCCCAACGTTTTAACCTGTCATGATTTAATTTTGAAGACATAAGAAATTGTAATGCACGATGATCACTGTATACTTTTACGTGCTTACCAGAAAGAAAGAAACGGAATTTGTTAAATGCCCAAACGATAGCTAAAGCTTCTAATTCAGTAACGGAATAATTTTTTTCAGATTTTGTTAGCACTCGGCTAGCAAAAGCAATGGTTTTCTGAACAGTAATGTCATCTTCTATGGCTTCTTGAAATAAATGGGCACCAAGACCGACTTTGGAATAATCCGTGCTACGCAGAAATCTTGTGACAGATCTGGATGAGCTAGTATTGGCGCGTGAAGTAACGCTTCTTTCAGAGAATTGAATTCCAACTGTGCTCTTTCGTCCCAGTTCCAAATAGTATTTTTTCCAGTGAGAGAACAAAGTTTTGGTGTAACTACAATTTGCATATTCAGAAAACGACGGTAAAAATTTACGAGACCTAGAAAACTGCGGACTTGTTTTTTTGTGGATGGAACTGGAATGGCTCTGATTGCTTCTAACTTATCAGGATCCGGCTGAATGCCTTCAGAAGAAATAATATGTCCCAAAAACCTCACCTTTGACCTACCGAATTCAGACTTTTCCAAGTTAACTGTAATTCCAGATTCTGCAAAAATACGTAACAAACTGTTGAGGATGCGGTTATGTTGTTCCCATGAAGCTTCTGCTATTAGAATATCGTCCACATATACGGTGATGTGACGTTTTAAGAACTCAGGTAATATGGAATTTAACCCGCGGATGAATGCTGCCGAAGAAATGTTCAAACCAAAAGGAAGTTTCCGAAACTGATAACAAACGTCGAAACAAAGGAAAGCTGTGTATTTTCTGCATTCTGGATGAAGTTCGATCTGATAAAAGCTGGATCTGAGATCAATGGAAGACAACACTTTTACACCATTAAAATTTTGAAGAAGTTCTTCCATCGTCTGCGGCCTGTCTGTTTCAGGAATGATGATAGTATTGATTTGTCTCGAATCTAAAACAAGCCTGATCGATCCATTCTTCTTCTCAACAACATGTAATGGGTTGTTGTATGAGCTTACTGCAGGCTCAATAATGCCCTCATTAAGCATAGATTGTATTTATGTTCTAACACGGTCCCTATAATGTGCTGGAATTACGTATGGTCTAACACAAAATTTAGTATGCTCACGAACACGAAATTGGTATTGAAATCCCTTGATTGTTCCTGTTTTGTGAGCAAAAACTGTGGAATGTGCTTGTAAAATCTCAAAAAGGTCCTGCCTATCAGTGTCATTACAATTCTCAATTGTTTGAATTTTATTCTGAATTAACTCATTATTTTCAAACATGCCGTCGATATCATCCCTGTCAGTACTTGCAGAGTGATTGTTAATGTCTAGTTCCGTAGAAAATTCCGAACTGTTTTCTAACAGAAGGTAAAGCCGATTAATTTCCTCATCATGGTTTGAGAGCCAGTCTTCAAATTTCAAAGCTATTGACTTACCTTCTTTCTCTAAACTTATTTCAGCATCGTGAAAGCTTAAGATTGCTTTGTATTCATTCAAAAAGTCTACTCCCAGTATAATTTCCGTCGACAATAATGGAACAATAAGAAAGTTCATAGAGAAGCTGTGGCTTTGACAAAAGAATTCTAAGTTGGTTTGTTGGCGTACATCTACACTTTTTCCAAAGATTGCACCTTGTAATTTAATCTTACGTAACGGAAGTGTGGGGCAATCGTTCGATTTGTTGCACTTGCTAAAAGCTGTTTCACTAATTACTGAAATGGGACTACCAGAGTCAAGTACTGCCGTAAATTTTACGTCATTTACTGTAATGTGAATCACAGGATATGCAATGTTGTTACGTGTTACGTCATGTTCCTGGAGTAAGATGTCCCTAATGTCTTCCATTTTTACGTAATTACTAGCTACGGCAGCTGTGTCGCCAGTTTCATAAGTACGTCTTGTGGCTGCCAGCGGTGTGAGTCATTGCCTATTGTCTCTTTGTTGGCGCGCGTCGTTATTGGGATTTGGAGACCTAACTTCTACAAATTCACCATGACGAGAATCCCGCCAGTTCTGATGCAGTTCAGGTCTGTCGTTACGATCATATCGTCTATCGTCATGTCGGTAGATTCCATAGTTTCTTTCTTGTCGGTCACGTGGTGGAGAATTTCTCCCTGAGTCGTAACTGCGCTCTGGACCGTTGCATCTTTGTTATTCTGTCTCCCTTGATAATAATTGTTTTGGTTCCCATATTGTCTGTTTCTCTGATTGTCTCTGTGATAGTCATTACTGCGGAGAGGTGATCTTTCCCTGTAATTATTACTGCTCTGCCAACTGTTGTCATACGGGTGGTGTCTGTTTTGGTCACGATTTGTGTTGTGAGAATAGCCTTGTCGTGTCCAGTTATTATTTCTTTCATCGCGGAATTGCGACGGATGTGACCTGTAGTTGTTGTGCTCCTGTTTTCGCATTACGCGATTGTCAGTGTCAATTTCTAGTTCTTGTAACAGTCCCTGAAAAGCTTCAATGTCGTCTTTGCAACGTCCTGCTAAAATAATATGTCGTAAATGTTCAGGCAGTTTGATTAAGCAAATGTGGATGAGTTCTGAGGGGCTGTATGGGTTTGAAAGATACTGATTCTTATGCAACATGTCTTCAAAATATTTCATAAGACTGGAAAATTCAGATTGTTCGAAACGTTTCATCATTATGATGCCATGTTTTATTCGGTCTTGTGTAGCTTGAGACCAATATGCTGAGAGGAAGGCATGATAAAATTCTCCTTCACTGTGACAATCGTGAATAACCGATCGCATTCTTACAGCTGGTTTATTCTCCAAGTAGCCACACATAAATTCTAATCTGTGTTCTAATGACCAGTTGGGAGGAAAACAATGAGAGAATTGATGGAGCCACGCTTGTGGATGAATGTCGTTGGCAGAATTCTTAAATGTTTTGAATTTATGTGTAGTAATGAACAGCTTATAGTCAAAGTCATCGGGTCGGCGAGTAGCATATCGGTCATTGTTACGTCGTGTCGGCGGTTCCATCTCAAAATTCGGTCCACCTTGCCAATTCCTTTCATAATTACCGAAATGCCCTGTGTTATTATTTTGTGGCTTTTCCGTATTTCTAAGTTCCTCTTCCCGTGTTGGAGCGCGAGTGTCCTCTGAAATATGTAATTCTTGTATCACCTGCGTCAACTGATCTTGTACTTCCCGGATTTCTCTTATGTACTGTGTATTGATTTGATTTTGATTTTGTTTGAATTTTCTTATTTGTTCATACTCTTCTGTGTCAGTAAAGGCTACAGGTCTTGTGTCATTCAGATCATCATCTACCTTTGTAGATAAGTTAGTGATCTGATCCGAAAGTTCGGCTACTTTCTCCGATAGTGTACTTATTTACTCCATGTGTCTTTCTGAACCAATTTTCAGGGTATCTACTGCGTCCTTTAAATTTTCCTGAGTTTTTGCAAGTTGCGTAACTGAATCGGTAGATGCAACTGAGTCAATTTTAGCTTGCAAGGTCTCATGATTTTCATGAACAATAGTTTGCAGTTCTTTTATGGCTGCTTCGTGATTCTGTAATGCATTTTCATGACGCGAAAAAATAGGTTGGAAATGCTCACAAATTTGTGTTTTTACGTCATTACAGATTTTTTGACATTTCGATTCGATGTTATGTAACTCAGTAGTTAAATCTTCACGTGTTTGTTCAAGTGTGGTGTCTAACTTTTGAAGATTTTGTTCCATTGTGTCTAACTTTTTAAGATTTTGTTCCACTGTGTCTAACTGTTGCTGTGTTTGTCTCTGATTTTGTTCCATTGTGTCTAACTTTTGAAGCTTTTGCTGTGTTTGTCTCTGATTTTGTTCCATTTGTTGCATTAATTGTAATAACAATGCATTAGTGTCTGGAATCTGTTCCTCTACGCTTTTTGGCAGTGCATTTGCACCAGCAACATTCACATTTTGACAAGCAGAAAATGTGTCTTGACTCATTTGAGAAAACGGTGAGGACCCAAAACCTAAGTCTACAGTATTTGCAATATTGTGTTCTGTCATTTCGGAATCCTGAGGGGAGCTGTTGCCGACCGATCGATCGATAATGCTTCCCTGTTGACTAATTGTTTCACTGTCTACACCATTGTTTGCAGCCCACTCCATTTCCCTATGTACAATTACCAGATTACTACTTTCAACATTAGTTAATTCATTACTCGGTGGCGCTAACACACTGCTTTCGTCTTCACTGTCATTTCTCAGTTTACCTTGGAGCCTAGTATTACGTTTTTCACACGCCATTATTGTCACAATATTTCACACGACAACACAAAAAAAACACAATTTGAAGAGCAAAAATAAGAGAACACATTAACATAGAACTGAAAATAAATCTAGTTAATTGCAAGCGCAGCTGCGAAATACTTGGTGCAAATCTACATGCATGCCACAACTGTTTTACTGTGCAACAATGAAAAACCACAACTACCAAGGAAATTCTCTCTATAATTACGCGCTAGCAATAAACAAAAGCTACACTAAATACACAAACTACAAGAAAAAAACCGAAGATTCCAGTGAGGTATCCTAGGCTAAGGGTCGACATATGAAACATCCCCTTAGAACAATTTATACACGACTGTGCTTAAACTGACACACAATATTTTTAGCGCAACGCAATCTGACTATCAAAGATCCCTGCAAAAGAATGGCACTGAGTAACATTAAACTATACCTTTCAGAAATCACTTACCTCACAGAAACCTTCATTACTCGAACTACTGCAATACAGCGAGCGCCACTACTGCCAGCTAAATAAAAGATTCAAACTACAGAAGGCACTAACTACTGATAGGGATAGTTAGCAAATGAAAGATTTTAATAGAGAACAAACACTGTAATTACCTTAATAATCATAATATACACTCCTGGAAATGGAAAAAAAAACACATTGACACCGGTGTGTCAGACCCACCATACTTGCTCCGGACACTGCGAGAGGGCTGTACAAGCAATGATCACACACACGGCACAGCGGACACACCAGGAACCGCGGTGTTGGCCGTCGAATGGCGCTAGCTGCGCAGCATTTGTGCACCGCCGCCGTCAGTGTCAGCCAGTTTGCCGTGGCATACGGAGCTCCATCGCAGTCTTTAACACTGGTAGCATGCCGCGACAGCGTGGACGTGAACCGTATGTGCAGTTGATGAACTTTGAGCGAGGGCGTATAGTGGGCATGCGGGAGGCCGGGTGGACGTACCGCAGAATTGCTCAACACGTGGGGCGTGAGGTCTCCACAGTACATCGATGTTGTCGCCAGTGGTCGGCGGAAGGTGCACGTGCCCGTCGACCTGGGACCGGACCGCAGCGACGCACGGATGCACCCAAGACCGTAGGATCCTACGGAGTGCCGTAGGGGACCGCACCGCCACTTCCCAGCAAATTAGGGACACTGTTGCTCCTGGGGTATCGGCTAGGACCATTCGCAACCGTCTCCATGAAGCTGGGCTACGGTCCCGCACACTGTTAGGCCGTCTTCCGCTCACGCCCCAACATCGTAGAGCCCGCCTCCAGTGGTGTCGCGACAGGCGTGAATGGAGGGACGAATGGAGACGTGTCGTCTTCAGCGATGAGAGTCGCTTCTGCCTTGGTGCCAATGATGGTCGTATGCGTGTTTGGCGCCGTGCAGGTGAGCGCCACAATCAGGACTGCATACGACCGAGGCACACAGGGCCAACACCCGGCATCATGGTGTGGGGAGCGATCTCCTACACTGGCCGTACACCACTGGTGATCGTCGAGGGGACACTGAATAGTGCACGGTACATCCAAACCGTCATCGAACCCATCGTTCTACCATTCCTAGACTGGCAAGGGAACTTGCTGTTCCAACAGGACAATGCACGTCCGCATGTATCCCGTGCCACCCAACGTGCTCTAGAAGGTGTAAGTCAACTACCCTGGCCAGCAAGGTCTCCGGATCTATCCCCCATTGAGCATGTTTGGGACTGGATGAAGCGTCGTCTCACGCGGTCTGCACGTCCAGCACGAACGCTGGTCCAACTGAGGCACCAGGTGGAAATGGCATGGCAAGCCGTTCCACAGGACTACATCCAGCATCTCTACGATTGTCTCCATGGGAGAATAGCAGCCTGCATTGCTGCGAAAGGTGGATATACACTGTACTAGTGCCGACATTGTGCATGCTCTGTTGCCTGTGTCTATGTGCCTGTGGTTCTGTCAGTGTGATCATGTGATGTATCTGACCCCAGGAATGTGTCAATAAAGTTTCCCCTTCCTGGGACAATGAATTCACGGTGTTCTTATTTCAATTTCCAGGAGTGTATGTACCTAGTCTATATGTCTGCATGCTGCTAACTTTGTATGTCTTTTTAAAGTCGTCATTTGTGTAATGTTTACTGAAATTGTCAATCATATCATCATCAGCCTCTTTAATACCATTTGCAAGACTCATTTAGTGACTTCAAGATTGGTTGAAAAGTTTCTTTGAGGTTATGACCCT
This sequence comes from Schistocerca cancellata, assembly GCF_023864275.1. Taxonomy (NCBI): domain Eukaryota; kingdom Metazoa; phylum Arthropoda; class Insecta; order Orthoptera; family Acrididae; genus Schistocerca; species Schistocerca cancellata. The sequence goes on from NC_064630.1 coordinate 430,332,598, forward strand.
GAATCAGTTGTCTGATTCATAACAATTTTAATTTATGACGAATTGCAATTGCCAATTTGTTAATTTTTTTACATATTGCTGTGCACTAAATAGACTAAGTGTCTGCGTACAGCTTATATCTGCATCTTCAGACTAATTAGGTGAGAGTTCATTTTTTTTCTTTTTCTCCTTGGATTCAGTTTCATAGGTCTTTGCAGTCTTCTCAGTTACATTGTCCTTTACAGTCAATGTATTCTGTAACCCCAAAGGAGCTTTAATATGGATGTTTAGCTCTTTCAGATTTTTAGCAATCGATTGAATTTTTGCATCTACATACGTAAAAAACATTCTGTCTGTTAACACTCTCAGGTTTAATATTCAATGTTGTATCAAATTTGTCTCTAGTACATGTTTAATGACATATTTACATCAGTGTCTCAATACTTATATGAGATTCACAATTTGTATACTGTTGATAGGTTCTGGAAGCAACATATCTCAAGCTTTCTGTAGGAAATATTCATACCTGAGTACTGTAGGCGATGCATTGTGTCATGCATTCCTGCTCTGGGCTGTGTGCTAAATAGACTGATGTCTATTACATCCACTTCAGAAAATTATATTTTGTGTGTGTTTCCAATATAACTGCGCTTACTGTGCGACTGTTGCTTCAAGTTTATTAATTCGTTCATTCATTTTACTACTTTCACGTAATAATGTTGCCAAACGATTTTTTATCACACTGATTTCCTGCATCAGTTTGGCATGCCGTTTAAGAATATTCATTGAATCAACTCTGGTTCATTTATATAAGTGAATCATTCTCACATACTCGTCCATGATGTATGGACATTTTTACACTGATTTTGTTTTAAATACTCTTGTCAAATTCGCCTGCAGCTAGTGTCATCCAATTTTCTAATTTTATCAATTACTATGAAGCCATACTTATTATTATACCACCAGGCTGAATCTGTTCAAATCCTTTCAGATTCATTAAAAGTCATATCCCAGCTGACATGACAGTTATGAATATGTATCAGGTTCAACTTGTCCTGTGTAATAGCTATAATAATTTTTCTATTATCTCATACCAATTGTACAGGTATCCTTGAATATATTTGTGAAATATAGAAAACATCAGTTGTTTTATGCTGTTCAGACAGGAATAATTTATTATATATTGTTCCTTTTCAGTAACCACATTATCGAAAATGAACACTGAATTCGTTTTACATTGTCTGGAAGTCGGACAGCGATGCTACCAATATATTTTGCAAATGTTACTTCGTTAATATTATCCATTGTATCCTGTAATAATTGATATTAAGGCTGGAATATCGTTTTGCAGAATACAACCTGTTCTGGATGAGATAGTAGCATCATTCTTATATTCATTTCACCACAATCTAAAAGACCAATAATGATTGCACATATGTTGTCAGGTAGGAATGAGCCAGTTCTATTACTCCTTTTTTCCCTACAGTATCACATGATCAGTTGCAACTATTAACTCTTTACAAAGAGGTTGTTACATCTATACAGACATGTTGATGTCTATGCAGTTACATTAATATGTGTGAATTTTATAGGAATAAAAAACAACTCATGACTTTCTTCATCAGTTATAAGCATTTGCAAATAATTGGATAAATAACTAAAGTTAAATATGATTTCAGGTCTATAACTAAATGTAGTAAATTAGGTACATATACATTGCCACATGTTGAGGTAGAATACAACTAAAAATGTCTGGTTACACTATCTTCAGTGTGACTGAAGCCACAACAAGCGAGTGCTATTAAATCCTTCAATAGATTTATATCCAAGTAATATGTTCACTGATAGCACACTGCATAGCATATCTTGTAAACATTAAATTATTAAAAGTCCTTTTTGAATGTGTATGTACTTGTTCTTTTTAATATTTTTATTGATTGCTAAAAGTCTCCTTCACAAAGTGCATGGTGTTCCGATTGGGATGCTGGGGTTCAGTATCTTGGCTAAACACTGCAATAATCGTAAAAGTGCACATATTCATCGATGATAGCATCACTTTACTACTACAAAACTGAGGATTTTCAATTATCACAACAGGGTTAAACTGCTTACACAATGGAATTCCACAAATGACTCTTCTTGAGTTGTTTGTGTTAAGAAATGCAAAGTTTAAACATTGTTACTGCTGGGTCATATTGTGGTACTATCTCCTTCATCAGTGGGTACTTGCAGATATCATCTGAAAATTACAGCAATGAACAACAAATCAGATATGCATTCATCGCTAGTATATAACAATGTAATACCTACATGATTCATGTTGTGGTGGTTGTGTCAATGGATTTGTATCACCTGAATTACGTTGTGGTGGCTTTTTCAATAAATATTCACAGGTATCATCTGAAACCACAACAACAGTGAATAACATTGATAGTACGTATGAATGACTGCAATACTTACATGACTTTGAAATTTTATCTATTTGGAATATTACTAATACTACTAGTAGTGGTAGTAGCTTTATCGATCTGTAGGTCTCTTTTTACAAGGATATAAGACATGTCAAAGTATTTACAAGTTTAGACCAATTTAAAATAAGCTGATTCATATACACATACGTTTACAGACTTCTAGTTAGAGCCAATCATTAGACTTCATCCTGGTATACAATACTTGCAATAAATAACTTATTAAATAATGTAATGCCATACCGTTCCCTCATATCTCACTACCAGTCACTACACACACTATACACACATTGTTTCATGACACTTTACTCACTAAAAACACACACACACACACACACACACACACACACACACACTGGTGATCTCTGGGACATTATCTCTACTGCAACTTCCCATTTGGTATTCTGAAACAGCATCCCTCTACTATGAGTGAGATGTTGAGTTCAGAAAGAGGAAGAGGTGTTAGTATTGTGCTATGCATAGCATGGGGGTAAGTTTTTCTAGAAAAGGAAAAAAAGGAAAAAACATAGTGTGGAGGTGTTATGTGGGATGTTGAATGTTTTATGACCATGAAACGTCCCCTTAGAACAATTTATACACGACTGTGCTTAAACTGACACACAACCTTTCAGAAATCACTTACCTCACAAAAATCTTCATTACTCAAACTACTGCAATACAGCGAGCGCCACTACTGCCAGCTAAATAAAAGATTCAAACTACAGAAGGCACTAACTACTGATAGAGATAGTTAGCAAATGAAAGATTTTAATAGAGATCAAACACTGTATTTACCTTAATAATCATAATATATATAGCAGTTCAATTTCAAAACTTCCGCCATCTCTCTCCCCACATCCACCACTGCTGGCGGCTCACCTCCAACTGCGCAACGCTACGCACTGTTCACATCCAGCTGCCGCTGCCCAACACTACAATGGCAGACAACAATGCAAACTAGCCACAGACTGCCTACTTACAGCCACTATTATTATTATTTATTTGTATAACTTTTTCTACCAAACCCTTACTCTGTTTTATCTAAGTAATCCTTCAGTGTATTAAATGTATTACATAACAGGTACTTTTTAGCTGCCTTTTTAAATAAGTGTATTTTTGCAATTTCTTTAATCTCTTTTGGTAATTTATTGCATAGTTTTATTTCTTGGTAGAAAATGCTGTTTTGAGTTTTATGTTAATTTTTATCTTGGTAAATGTAATTTGAGTCCAGCTCTAGTTCCATGGTCATGGACAGAGCTGTTTGTGCAGTAATCACCAATGTTACTTTTGATGTGTACAACTGACTGGTAAATGTATCCCCAGTGTTTTGAACAGACCTTTACAATGAGATCAACTACTATTTTTGGTTATTATTCTTATGTCTCTTTTCTGGAATTTGAAAATTGTGTTCATATTTTGTGCTTTTGTTCCCCCAAAAAGAATGCCATAGCTAAGAATTGAGTGTACATGTGAATAATATGTAACTAAAAGACACTGCATGTTAAACACTGATTATAGTATTCTAAGGGCATAACATGCTGATGACATTCTGTTTGCAAGTACCTTTGTGTGTTCACACCACTTCAACTGAGAATCGATATTCATTGCATTCGTAGGACACAAGGCTTTTCTACGCATATAGCTCCATCTTCTACATTCGAGATTGTAGCAATCGGTCGCGATCGCTGAATAACAAACAACATTACGAGACATTCTGCCTACAGTCTGTCAGTGTACAAAGCCACATTTTCTGCTGAAGGGGTGGCCTTGTGGTAGGCGTCGGCGCCTGTTCCTGTCCTCGATTTGTTCCTCTAGACACCTTCTACAACCCCTCGAAGTTTGTCGTAACTTTTCTGGACTACCCTGTACAAGCTACTCACTTCTCCAATACACTTGTGGGACGGCTAAGCATTCAAACTCGAAGCTACTTCTTTCCGCTAATTACATGGCTATCACCATCTTGCTGTTATGGGTTATGAAAAGGCATTTTGGAATATAGTGCCCGGAAGAGGTCATCCATCTCACCTCATAAATACTATTAAAAGTCTATACCCAAACAGAAAAATTGTTGTAGATAAGGGAAACATAATCACCACACCAATGAACACAAACAAAGGTGTACAACGATTACGTTGCACTTTACCAACACATAGACACATGTATGACATCTTCAGTAAAAGGGAAAGTTGAATTAAAGTAAGTATGTTTAAATAGTGACACTAGACTAAATGTAATTTTATATGCATATGACTTAACTCTAATTGCAGAGAACAGAAAGCCTGTCAGCTGGGGGTTTATAAGTTGCAGTAGAGAGACTAAGATTACCAGCTAACATTGTCCATAATAAAATTACTTCAATAAAAGCAGTGTTGAGTTAGTTATATGTTCCATTGATCAAGCTCACAGTAACAATGTGGAACATGTCAAGTACATAAGAAATGCACACATGAATCTAGGTGTCTTTTTAAAAGCTTAAAATTTTTATTAACGACCCCATTCTCTTAAATGGCACAAAATGCATATATTGTATCTATAGATTTATTTATTCCTATTCAAGAATTCGTCTGTGGTATAGAAGGAGTCGTCAAGGAGATATGATTTCAATTTATTTTTGGACTATTACTGCTGTCTGTCAGACATTTTATTTCGTCTGGTAATTTACTGAAAAGTTTTACAGCAGCATATTTTACCCCTTTCTGCGCCAAAGATAGATTAAGTAGAGGATAGTGTAAGTCTTTCTTTCATCTGGTATTATAACCACAAATGTCACTGTTGTTTTAAAACTGGTCCATGTTGTCAAAAACAAATTTCGTTACTGAGTAAATACACTGTGAGGCTATTGTAGGATTTCCTAACCTTTTAGACAGATACCTACAAGATGTGTGACATGAGTCCTACACATTATTCTAACCACTTTCTTTTGAGAAGTGAATTCCCATTGCCTAAGTGTTGAGTTACCCTAAAATATTATTCCATATGACATCAGAGAGTGAAAGTATGCAAGGTATGTTAGCTTACTAATTTCTACATCCTCAAAATTGGTAGTCACTGTGATTGCAAAAGTTGCAGAACCTAGTTGCTTTGGGAGATCCAAAATACGAATTTTCGAATTGAGATTCTCATCTACATATATGCACACCCAGAAACTTAGCATGCTCTACTCTGGCTACTGACTGCTGTTGATGTGTTGTATTGATTGAAGGAACTGTACACCTTGCAGTAGGAAATTGGATGTACTGTGTTTTTTCAAAGTTCAGAGCAAGCCCATTCACAGAAAACCAAATAATAACTTTTGCAAAGAGATTATTTGTATCATTTTCTATTGGAGTTTATTTTACTGGATTAATAATGATGCTTCTATCATCAGAAAACAGTGTTAGTTTAGCTTCCTGTTTCAGATAAGAAGGGAGGTCATTCACGTATTTCAAGAACAGAAGGGGACCTATGATCTAACCCTGTGGAACATCTAATGTAATTTCGCCCCAGTTAGATGAAGTGGCAAACTTCCTTAAATCACTTAAACTATATAAAGAAACTTTTCACTTCATGTTCTGTTGATATGACTTAAACTACTCATATACTGTTCCATTTATATAACAGAATTGTAATTTCTGTAACATCATGTCATAGTTTACACAATCAAATGCTTTGGATAAGTCACAAAAAACTCCTGTTGGTAACACTTTACTATTTAAAGACTCTGTTATGTGGGCAGTGAAATTGTATATTGCTGTCCCAGTGGAACAGTTGATTTGATATGTATACCATTACTGTTGAGATGGCTAACCACTCTTGTATACATTACTTTCTCAACAATTTTTGAAAATGCTGTAAGCAACGATACTGGTCAGTAATTATTGACTACTGTGGTGTCCCCTTTTTGTATAGAGGGTTGAGAATGGCATATTTTAACCTATCTGGGAAAATACCTTGAGTTAGTGACACATTACATAGGTGACTCAGAACATCAGCTGTAATATCCCAATATTGTTTTAATATCTTGTTAGACATGTCATCTCTACAACAGAACATATATTTTTCAAAGATTTTTATGATTTTTCCTTATATCACAGGAGACTGTTAGGTGAAAATTAATCTGACTAAGATGTCTCAAAACTGACTCTTCATGTAATGCTTGAATTTTTCTTTTGAACTATTCTCACCAATTTCTCACCTGCACTTATGAATGGTTGTTAAATACATTAGCTACTTGTGTACTCTTGGCTAAGATGTCTTCATTCTCTTTAATAGTATTACTACCCCCCAGTGGGTACTAATCCTGTCTCCCTTCTAACAACATTGTATACTGATCTGATTTTATTGCCCGAGCTGTTACTTTCATCTCTAACATACATATTTTTTGATTTTCTGACACCTTTTCTCAGTATGTTACAATAATTTTTATAGTGTAAAATTACTTCTGGGTCTATACTAATTCTTGCTGTCTCATACAGTTTTCTTTTTCTTCCTGAAGACACTTTAATGCCTTTAGTAATGGAAGGTTTCTTTTTAAACTATTCGGTGTTACATATAGCAATTTTTCTGATCAACAATGTTCAAAAAGGGATATAAATTTATCAAGAAATATGTATTATTTATCATTAGCATTTGCTTCATTATATAACATTTCTTACACTTTCTCTGAAGTGCTGTACAGATACCGGTTTTAGCAACCTTACAGTTTTACTTAATGGTTTCTGAACTGCACACCCTTCTAGGTTTTGTAAGTTAATCAGTTATTTGTTCATCATGGTCTGATAATCCATTTATCACACTGAAAGCATGTGTTAATTTTACATCTTCTTGCTGTAGAAATACATTATCTATTAGAACGCTACTGTCTTGAGCTATACATGTAGGGAAATTGATCACTGATTCTAAGTTATATGTCATTAATAACACTTGTAGTTCACTTTGCCTATCAGAATTGCTTAGAAAATTTACATTAAAATCACCAAAGATTAATATCTTCTTCTTTTTGTCTGACAGACAGCACAATAGGGAGTCAACGTTTTTATGAATAGCTCTCAATCTCCTAATGGAGTCCTGTACACTGTTGCTAATATCAACACTGCATTATGTAGCTGCAGCTCACTTGCACCAGCTTCAGATTAGATTAGATTAGATTAGATTAGATTAATACTAGTTCCATGGATCATGAATACGATATTTCGTAATGATGTGGAACGAGTCGAATTTTCCAATACATGACATAATTAGGTTAATTTAACAACATACTTAAGTTAATATAACAACTTTATTTTTTTGTGTGTTTTTTATTTTTATTTATTTATTTATTTTTTTAATAATTTTTTTTCTTAATTTATGTCTAAAAATTCCTCTATGGAGTAGAAGGAGTTGTCATTCAGAAATTCTTTTAATTTCTTCTTAAATACTTGTTGGTTATCTGTCAGACTTTTGATACTATTTGGTAAGTGACCAAAGACTTTAGTGCCAGTATAATTCACCCCTTTCTGTGCCAAAGTTAGATTTAATCTTGAATAGTGAAGATCGCCCTTTCTCCTAGTATTGTAGTTATGCACACTGCTATTACTTTTGAATTGGGTTTGGTTGTTGATAACAAATTTCATAAGAGAGTATATATACTGAGAAGCTACTGTGAATATCCCTAGATCCTTAAATAAATGTCTGCAGGATGATCTTGGGTGGACTCCAGCTATTATTCTGATTACACGCTTTTGTGCAATAAATACTTTATTCCTCAGTGATGAATTACCCCAAAATATGATGCCATATGAAAGCAATGAGTGAAAATAGGCGTAGTAAGCTAATTTACTAAGATGTTTATCACCAAAATTTGCAATGACCCTTATTGCATAAGTAGCTGAACTCAAACGTTTCAGCAGATCATCAATGTGTTTCTTCCAATTTAATCTCTCATCAATGGACATACCTAAAAATTTGGAATATTCTACCTTAGCTATATGCTTCTGATTAAGGTCTATATTTATTAGTGGCGTCATACCATTCACTGTACGGAACTGTATGTACTGTGTCTTATCAAAATTCAGTGAGAGTCCGTTTACAAGGAACCACTTAGTAATTTTCTGAAAGACAGTATTGACAATTTCATCAGATAATTCTTGTTTCTCAGGTGTGATTACTATACTTGTATCATCAGCAAAGAGAACTAACTTTGCCTCTTCATGAATATAGAATGGCAAGTCATTAATATATAATAAGAACAACAAAGGACCCAAGACTGACCCTTGTGGAACCCCATTCTTGATAGTTCCCCAGTTTGAGGAATGTGCTGATCTTTGCATGTTACGAGAACTACTTATTTCAACTTTCTGCACTCTTCCAGTTAGGTACGAATTAAACCATTTGTGCACTGTCCCACTCATGCCACAATACTTGAGCTTGTCTAGCAGAATTTCATGATTTACACAATCAAAAGCCTTTGAGAGATCACAAAAAATCCCAATGGGTGGTTTTCGGTTATTCAGATCATTCAAAATTTGACTGGTGAAAGCATATATGGCATTTTCTGTTGAAAAACCTTTCTGGAAACCAAACTGACATTTTGTTAGTACTTCATTTTTACAGATATGTGAAGCTACTCTTGAATACATTACTTTCTCAAAAATTTTGGGATAAAGCTGTTAGAAGGGAGATTGGGCGGTAATTGTTGACATCAGATCTATCCCCCTTTTTATGTAAAGGTATAACAATAGCATATTTCAGTCTATCAGGGAAAATGCCCTGTTCCAGAGAGCTATTACACAGGTGGCTGAGAATCTTACTTATCTGTTGAGAACAAGCTTTTAGTATTTTGCTGGAAATGCCATCAATTCCATGTGAGTTTTTGCTTTTAAGCAAGTTTATTATTTTCTTAATTTCAGAGGGAGAAGTGGGTGAGATTTCAATTGTATCAAATTGCATAGGTATGGCCTCTTCGATTAACAGCCTAGCATCTTCTAATGAACACCTGGATCCTACTATATCCACAACATTTAGAAAATGATTATTAAAAATATTTTCAACTTCTGACTTTTTGTTCGTAAAGCTTTCATTCAATTTGATGGTAATACTGTCTTCCTGTGCTCTTGGTTGACCTGTTTCTCTTTTAATAATATTCCAAATTGTTTTAATTTTATTATCAGAGTTGCTGATTTCAGACATGATACACATACTCCAGCTTCAAAGTGCTGGTCGACATAAAATTTGCTTACTTCTACAGTTTTGTGTTTATATAGTTGTTTTATGTAAATGGCAACTCCATCCTTTATCCATGCTAGATCTGCAAGTGTAAGATGCTAAATTATACCCATTTATCCTGGCACTTTCCGTCCCCACAGGTATGTGGTGTTCAGGCAGACAGAGTATGTTGATCCCATTCTTATTTTTGAGATTGCCTACACTCCTAAGAGCTCACCTACTTTATTTTTTATTCCCCTGATATGCTGATGAAGTAAATTGATACTACACTTAGCTTTGTCCTCATTTAATGTGCATGAAGCTTCTTTTATTCTATTTTTCTTGATTGTTGTCTATCTGGACTTCGACTTTAACCTAAAAAACTAGTCTCTCTGGTCCCATTAGCCACAGGGATCATCCCTTGTGTGACTGTGGTCTCCCTTACAGCATCTGCCAATGGAGGAGGTAACTTATCTTTTCCCTTGATCGAATATATGTCATGTATCTCATTCGATGACCGTTTTCGATCTCTTACAGCAGGCGTGAGCAAATTTTAATGGCCCGCGGGCCTGATTCACATACTAACTTAAGCTCGCGGGCCGCGTCTTCGTGCGGAAACTGCTTTAGCGCATAAAGTGAATACTAGAGTGTCCATGAGGTTACTGTTTTTGCGGTTTTGGACCGATACTGACACGCCACGCCAGCAAACTATGCCTGGAAACACGATTTTGTGATAGTACATCCATTTTGTTCTCAGCTGGAATTTATTTCGTTGGTCAGGCCGAAACCGATCGAAAGCCAGGTGCGGCCCACTGGCCGCTGGCTGCCCACCTGTATCTCATAAGATCATCATCACACCATTTTACTCCTTCGTGACAGCAAATTACGGTGGAATGGAGCAGGCCGCATTTTATTACAGCTTTCTAGGTTGCTGTTTTCTCCACGGACAATGCTCCATAAAATTACTAAAATTGCGCACAGATGAAGAGAAAGTGATCGTATTTCAGGGCAAGCAACCAGTAAGATGTAAAGGAGTCTTGAATAATAGAAACCTGGATAAAATTAAACATTTTTAACTTCCGAATATAGCCATGACGTCCACAAGAAATTATATTAATTTAATTCCGTACATGTAATGAACTTAAAACGTTTTCAGAATAATGCCAGGAAAGAAATCCAACTGAAGTTTTATAAAGCCACAGCAGTATTACAACCCGTAAGTGCCGGCCGCTGTGACCGAGCTGTTCTAGGCCCTTCAGCCTGGAACCGTGCGACAGCTATGGTGGCATGTTCTAAAGGGAAAAGTTATCTTGAAAACAAAAAAGGAAAACATATTTTACAGCTAGCAGGAGTGATGATCGAGAAATAATCAAACATTATAAAATCTACTGCACTGTATTAAGAAAAGTTATTAAAAAGTCCAGAGGTATGAGCATTATGTTTGGGATTAGCACCTCTGATAATAAATTTAAAACAATTTGAAATATGACTGAAAGGGGAACAGGGCAGCTCAGAGCACAGCAAGACTGTATTTCTATCAAACTCAATGAAAAGTTTGTCAATAAAAAGTCAGATGTAGCAAATATTTTAACAATTATTTTTTTAGTGTTGTAGGAAAAATGCAAGGCTGAAATTAGAAGATGCAATACCTATGCAGTTTGATGAAATTGAAATTCAATCCATCTCTCCTACTGAAATTAGGAAAATAATAACTTCACTCAAAAGCTTGCGTGGAATTGATGGCATTTCCAGCACAGTACTAAAAAACAAGTACGATTCTCAGCCGCATATGTAGCAGCTCATGGAAACAGGGTATTTTTCTGAATAGACTGAAATATGTTATTGTTTAACCTTTCCATAAAAAAGGGGATAGGTCTGATGCTTACAATCTCACTTCTGGCAGCTTTACCCAAAATTCTTGAAAACGTAATGTATTCAAGAGCAGCTTCACATATCTGCAAAAATGAAGTACTAAAAATGTCATTGTGGTTTTCAGAATGGCTTTTCAAAAGAAAATGCTATATATGCTTTCACTGAACAAATATCATATGCTCTGAATAACCGAACATCACACATCTGGATTTTTGAGATGTCTCAAAGCCTTTTGACTACGTGAATCATGAAACTCTTATAGATAAGCTTAAGTATTGCGGTTTGAATGGGACAATGCACAAATGGTTTAATTTATATTTAACTGCAAGAATGAAGGAGGTTGAAATTAACAGTACAGACAGTCTACAAAAATCAGGTGAGTCCTCTGACTGGGGAGGTATCAAGAGTGGTGTCCCATGGGATTCAGACTTGGCTCCCTTATTTTTCTTAATACATATTAATTACCTGCCGCTGTATATTCATAAAGCTGCAAAGCGAGTTCTTTCTACTGATGATACAAGTACAGCAGTCACACGCAGCAAACAAGAACTGGCTATATCTATGACAACTGGTGTTCGACTTCTCGATTAGAAATAAAAAGAAGTGTTTAACGCCCAAGGGCGTGCAATAGGAAATGAAAATTAAAAAAAATCTTCTTACTTTAAAATCTGAATTTATGAAAACTGGTATGCTATGGAGACATCTGTGCAAGAACGCAAAAGTGATGATTAACAAAAACTTTGGACTCCAGTGTGGGGTTCCTCCATGGGATTCTGTTATTGTCTCGCAGGGATTCTGTTATTCTCTGTAGGCTCCACATTGGTCACTCTTGGCTGACGCATGGTCATCTGCTGCCTCGAGAGGACCCCCCCCCTCATTGTCGCTGTGGTGAAACCATGAAAGTGGCCCATATATTGTTGGAATGTCCTCTTTTAACCGCCCTCAGGCGAACTTTTAATCTCCTGGGTGATTTATCATCTCTTTTAGGTGACAATGTCTCTATGGCAGATCGTGTTTTAAGTTTTATTCGAGCAAGTAGCTTTTATAGGTCCCTCTAATTTTATTGCGTCACCCTCTTTTGTGCTGTCTCTTTTACTTTGTTTTGTGTTGCAATTCGACTCCACCCTAATCTTTTAGGCTGGAGGTTTTAACGTGTTGCAGAGTGGCTGGCTCATCGTATTATTTTCGTGATCAGCCAGCCACGATCCTCTGCTGTACAGTTTTAATTCTTTCTGCCTTTCTTCTCTTTGTTGTTTTTATTGCTGTGCTCCGTTTTCCATGTTTCTTTATTATTGACCTTGGGGATTTTTTTCCCCTGGGATTTTTATCTTGTGCTTCGAATGCCTAATGGATGGTTTCACTGTGCTCTGTGTGTTTATGAAACAAGGGACCGATGACCTATGCAGTTTGGTCCCTTTAATTCTCAAACCAACCAACCAACCAACTCCAGCTACCAGATTCGCTTTTTGGACAGAAGTACATTCGGGAAAGACCAGGCTTATATAGTTTCAATTAGCGTGAAAAGCTTAGAAGGTGTTGCAATTTGTAAACAACATAAAAATTCGATTAAATAAAAACAAAAAAGTCCCTGCAGGCCATACAGTTACGCGAGGGAAGCAGCGGGCTCTAAGCTAGTTAAACATGAAAAATACACTTTCTCACATTATTTAACCCTATAACATTAAAAGGGAGAAATGTTACACAGCTACTAATCTATTATAAATTGTGTTACTCCACATTTATTCGAGGCAAGTCATAATTTATAGGTTATGCATTAGTTCATTACAATTATTAAATCTCCAACGGTATGTTACACACCAAATTAAGTACAAAATATTTTGTTTTATACCCTACTGCAATCATAAATTTTACGAGAGTTTAGTAATCTAGGGTCAAAACAGTCTGACAAAGTTGAGATAGCTTACCGTCCCGTGCTAGTAGAAGCCTACTGGTTTGGAGTTAACGAAATCGTGAAGCCAAGTTGGTAGTTCATTGCTCTCTAGAAAGGAATGTTCTTGATAACATAGTCGCACCTCAGCTGCCGTGCGGAACGGACGTGCGGCGACAGCACTGGGCGCCGTAAACAACTGTCCGACGTCGCTCGCCGGCAGTTCGCGGGGACAGCAGTTGGTTGCAGCCTTGTAAGTAACATTTAAGGATTTTCAATATTAAAAATGAAATTAAGAAATGTACATTGAAGTTGGCGTTTTCTTTCGCTTGCGCACTGCCATAACTTTCGGACACTGACGAGTAGCCTTACGAGAAAATTGGTTTGCGAGAAGTCGAGATGATATAGTTTCAATAAGAATTTCTGAGAAATGTCGTTTAAGCTGATTTAAGCAATAAAGAGACGTGTCTGCGATTTACGACAAATATTGAAATTTCTGCTGATTATATTCTCCGAATACGGTGAAATCTGTATAATCGGTATAAGTTATTCCAGGCCTTGGATTAAAATTTGTACGTGGGCACAGTGTGGCTTTTGAAGTTGAACTTACTAAAACAAAAAAAATTCTGTTCCAGTATGGCACTGAGCTGCAAATTCGGAGCGACAAATGGTCAGGAAGCAAACATTTTAACGTTATACTCGATTTAAAAAGGTACATACGTTTTTGTGAAATGATTATATGTTTCATTGTCTGAGGTGTGGGGTTGATCTGTTATTCTGTTATTCTGCGCAATGGATTAATCTGAGATGTACCCTTTACCCTGTGGCTCCTGCAAGATGCAATTTCCACCCCCACACTACTACAGAAGTCAGACAGACGCTCCTAACGTTCTAAAGAGAAATGCCTGAAAAACTTTCAGCAATAAATATCTTCTGGAGTTGTCCGCTGTAAGGAAATGACACAAAAATTCACAAAATTTCTTACATAAGTAGTGGGATACTTGGGTACAGGAGTAGTGCTAGTTAGTGTAAGAAAAACATGAAACTAACGAAAGTTATTATTTATTTTGCAAAAATTCTGAGAAATCACAATGGCACCTTTAGTTATGAATTGAACAAGTTATATCGTGGTTCTTTTCGGAATGTGACGTTACCTCTCAAGGATAGGATCGCTAATGAAATTTCTATATGAAGTTTAAGATGGTTGTTGACTTGGCAAAATGGCTGAGAGGCGCGCCTACTCAACTTGAATAATTATCCTTTAGAATGTTGCTAGGTATGGTCAAGGCTGTCGCTTGTGAAATTCAGTGAAGTGTACTGTTGTGGAGGAAATATGGGGCCCACAATAGCTGTAGCGCACAATTCCATAAGCTGCGATGACTGCTGTCTGCGCCACTAGCTGCTGACAAATAAGATAACTCTCATTCTATCTAGATTAACATTCACCAATCAAACTCTCCCTATGCCTTGATGAAGTCAAGGATTCCTATTCGCCCCTAGTATAACTATTGATGTGGTACACCAGTCAGATAACCAGTCCACCGCGATGCCACTCAAAATTCGATCGCAGGCATTTAACTATAACTCTGTCTGTTCACACCGCACAATAACTGTGTCGGCCAACACAGTGAACAATGCTTAATCACAAGGACTCAATATAGAATAGCACTTCGATTCACTCTCGACAAAGGTGCTCTCCCAGTGAAGTACTGAGGAGAGACTTGTTCCTCACTCAAAGAGCGACAACGGAACGGCGCCTCTCCACGCCAGACGTGAAGCGGTATATCTTTTGGTCTCTTCCATTATTCCTTCAGCTCAAGGTGTCAGAAATATCGTCTGCCAATCAGCATTGCTCTTCTAAAATGGGAGAATGACGTTTCGTTTAAGGCAACCAATCTGGAAACCTGCAGCTATGACGTTTGGCGTTTGCTGTCTCCCTGTGAAAATCTCTGAAACTGCGTGCTATGTGTAAGGAATGCGTAGGCTGGCCGCTCCCACACAATGTAGCGGAATTTGCTTTTAAGCCGAACACAGGGTCGTTCCCCCCTTTTACTCAGGCCCACACTGTCCACTACACTAGCCGTCACCGGCCGACATAGGCTGGGTCGTACTCTGAAGGGACCGGCATCCAGTTGCACGGTTTCTCTCCTGAACTAAAAGCTTCTGTGACCGTCGTGTCTGGAACGTATGTGTGTATGCCAGCTTTGAGTATTTCAACCACGGTGCACTTACTTGTTAATTGCATATCGTTTACATGAATTCATACAACATTGACTTTATCTTATCGAGTTTGGGTTCGAATGAAGCGTCTTGATGTGAGGAATATGATTGTGAAGGCGGAATATGTAAGCAATGAAGGTCAGGAGACCACGACGTCTTACAATTCTTCTTGTTATTTACGATGGACAACCAAGATAACACACAAACTGCGGATCCATGGATCACCTTAAAGTATCTTGCTCACAAATAAAGACTCCAATACAAAGGAGCAAATACCAAGGGAAGCAAATGCTCAAAGTATGCAAACTTTCTTCCAAAAAAGAGTATTGAACATACAGAACACAGTGGAGCCTGTTACAAATTAGCAAATATCCTTCATCTACCTGTCGGTGTGCAGGAAAGCAAAGAGAACAAACCAAAAACCCCCTGGAAGAGTACGACATATAGCAAGGCTGAAACCTCGCAGGAAAGAGCAGCAGCCGGAGTCCCCTAGACAGAGTGCATCATATGGCCCAGCATAAAGCCACGAGGGCCAAGGAAACAACCTGCTAGGTACTCCGCCCGCAGCGCCGACGGACAAACCCGACCCGAAATGTGAAACTTGCAACAAGAAACGACGATTGCTGAACGTGATGAACCGGTACCCTCACAACGCGTATAAAGCGCGATACACAAGCAAAAGACACAGATATCGAAGTACAACCAGTGCACAACATGCGGGAAGAAACCTAAAAATGCCCACAATTGGAACAATAAATGGAAATCTCCGTTCCATCGCCAACCAACACACTACTGATTTGGTCAAAAGACTTCGGAGAGTAATTTCAGCCAACTAGCATGCGAGATTATAAAACTGACACTGTCAGCATCAACATAATACGATACTGCAGTGCCTGCGTCGTTTGGAAGTCCGATGTCATGGAAAGACGGAAACGAGAATTTTACCGGATGGAATCAAGTTGATAGTTGTTCATATTCACAACTGCGAGTATTTCATGCATTTCCTAAGGCATTGCAATATCGTATTTATCAGACGCCATCAGGCAAGTGATTTTCAATTAAATGAGAATATACATAATATAACTTGTAACGTATAAACGAGAATATACATAATGGATGTACGAGGGGACGTTGTAGATACATGGTTGACGACATGTGGAAGTTTGGGTCTGGCAGAGAGGTATGCGCGGATAGCCAATGGTAAGTCGACCACTCGCTATAAACGAGAAATTCGGGTTCGAGTCAACGGTCCGGCATAAATTCTCATTCTCCTCATTCTGCTATGCGGTTGAAGGTTGTTCACATTCGCAACTGCGAATACATTTCTTGTATGTCAACATAATGCAGCCGCTAAGGAAAATACAATATTTAAAGATCTACTTACGGAGGTAGGACAAAAGTATGGAAACACGACGAGAAATGCGTGTCTGAACATAAATGCAGATGCTAGACAAGCATGAAAGTTGCGCAGTTCTGTTTGACCACGAACGGCATCTTTGCAATGTCCTCAATACGTTACAAGTGTCAGTTGTGGTCAGGACATTGTTACTTTGTTCTGTGTAGCGAGTGTAGTATGTCGGGGCTAAGTGACTTTGAACGTGGGAAAATTGTTGATGCTCTTGTGGTGGATACTTCTGTAACCAAAGTAGTCGAAGTGTTGGTGTTACAGGAGAGAACATATCGAAGATTCATACCGCATACAGGGAAAGCAGGAAAACGTCATCCACCAAGTGACAAGGAGGACGAAAGTGTGTGTTGAGTGACCGTGATGGACGGTCATTGAAAAGGATTGTGACAGAAAATAAGGGGACTCTAGTACCTTCCGCCGCGGAAGTCGAACACGCGGCAGAACAAATGGACGTGGTCAGCCCATAGAGGGCTCCGCCTCCGCGGCGGCTATTCCGCGCAGCGGCTCTCGCGCAGCGAGGGCGCCACCGCTATGCCACGTGCAGACAGTGGCCAATGGCCGCTCCCTCCGGTTTCGTATATAGGGACCCGCTCTGCCCTAGTCCAACACCTCACCATTTATGGCCGTCCTATCCCCCTCACTCCTACCCTCAAATACCTTGGCCTCACACTCGACCGCCACCTCACCTGGTCTCCCCATCTCCTTACCATCCAAAACAAAGCTCACAACCGCCTCCGCCTCGTGAAACTCCTGTCCGGCCGGACGTGGGGTCTACATCCTTCCACCATCCTTCACACCTACAAATCCATGATCCGCCCCATCCTTTGTTATGCCAGCATCGCTTGGATTTCCGCCCCTCTCCGGTTCTATAAAGCCCTCCAAATCCTCGAACGCCATGCACTCCGCCTCGCCTTCTGCATCCGCCTTCCGTCCCCCACGCGCATCCTCTATGGCCTCATCCCCTTCCCCCACCTTCTCCTTTTCCTTGAACACATCCGCACACTGTATTTTGTCCGCCGCCTTGATCCCCCTCACCCCCTGGTGTCTCCCTTCCTCTCCACTCCCAACCAGTTGCCGCGCCTTTACCGTTGTGTCCCTCCCTCCCTCCATCTCCACACCCTCCATCTCCTTTCCCAACGCAACTTCCACCGTCTACCCCTCCTGGATGATGAGCTTCGCCCTGACATATACCCTTCCTACCAACTCTACCCCCTCTTCCTGCCTCCTCCTCAGGGCTCTCTCTCCTCCCCCTCCCTCCTTCTGAGCGGATGTCACCTCCTACGCAAGACTCAAGTTTCACACGGAATTTGCAGTCTCCCCTCCACAGCGGCCAAAGGCCGGTCACGTGATTCCACCTCCACACGGACAGGAGGCGGGGTGTGACTGCCAGCGCTCCTGGTTTTACTTGAGTGTACTATGTTGCCTTTCCCGCCGGAAAACACACACTCTCGCCTGCTTTGTGTTTGTAAGCAAAACCAGCAAAGTGCACTACAACCAGATTGCACAGATTCTTTTCAGGTTTTTACTACAAGTTGTTCAAAAATTTACAGCCCAAAAGGAGCCTAGAAGATTAAGAGACTTAACAAAAGTTTGCACTCTTATTCCGTTTTGTTTACCAGAATAAATATTTTTCTTATTAACTTTCGTGTGTAGCGAACATGAGTTTCTACTGTGATGTTTTTATTGCTCAAAATAAAATGTCTGTGACAAAATTGCCGAAGGAGTCGGCTTTAATTTCGTGTACGGCAATTAAAAAGGCTTAAGTTCGTGAAATTTCCACTTTAACGTGCTGTACCGAGTTGGCTGTTTCTTTGTACATAAGCATTTAGCAGATGCAAACAGTTCATTGTTCGTGTCGTTTCTTTATTAAAGTTTTTTCCGCATACTTCAAGCATTATGTTCATAATATATCCGTGTCTTAGGCTGATATAACAATTAATGCATAGTTTGGCAATACATGGGATATGACTTTTCAGAGTTTTACAGTCGGCTGAAGAATGAGTTTCCAATATTTTGTCTATTTGCTGCTCAAATAGGATAGAATAATTATTGAACTGTCAAAGACTGAGCAAAGACTGGGTAATTGTACGGGCGCTGATAACCACGCAGTTGAGCGCCCCACAAACCAAACATCATCATCATCATCTTGAACTGTCAATATTTTCCATACAGTCGTCCTCAGCAAACTGCTGAATGGTTTTAAAACTTTGTACAATAACCACACATATTTGCTGCCCTGACAAACTCTGTTGTCATTATTATGAATTACCTTATGCATCTATTGCATATCCAAAATATGTGTGTGTCATTAGCTTCGGAAACTTGTTCTTTTGAATAACATAGTACACTCAAGTAAAACCAGGGGCGCTGGCAGTCACGCCCCGCCTCCTGTCCGTGTGGAGGTGGAATCACGTGACCGGCCTGTGGTCGTTGTGGAGGGGAGACTGCAAATTCCGTGTGAAACTTGAGTCTTGCCACCTCCTACTCCCCCTCGATCTCTTGTGCCCAGTGTCTCTGCGCTCCCTCCTGCCCTGTCTTCCCTTTTCCTCTCCCGCCCCATGTGTCTCCTGCCTCTTCGTGAACCCACGGTTGCCCTTCCTCTCTTCATCCCGCCGCTTCCCCAGCTACCCCATGCTCTCCCCTCCTTTTCCATCCTCTCTGACCTTTCCCTCGGCGGGTCCCACCTGGTAGTTTTATTCTTTGTCGTGTGTGCTCCAAGTGGGTTTTAAGTGTGTTGTTTCGGAGTGTTTTTAATACTGTTGCCAACTTTTAACCTGTGCATGAGCATCCAGTGTCTTCTCTGTGTTGTAAGAATCGCCAACTGTGTTTTTTAACTTTCTGGTGACTTTTTTAACTGTCCTCCATGAACGTCTACATGTCCATGTCTTTTTACCTCCATTTTCTCCCCTTACTCTGTTTTATGTTCCCCTTTTTTATCTCCTTATGTATGTATTATTTTATTCTTGTTTTAGTTATCGTGTCACTCGGCTGAAGAGCGGCGGATTGTGCTGCTGACAGCCCTCCCCTGCCCATATGGGGCAGGGGAATGAAATCACAATAAAGAAAAAAAACCTAGTCCAGCCAGTCTGGTACTCGCTCTGGATTTCGTTTCTATCTCGGCGGTACTGCGTTCTGGTCGTTGCTCGTTGTTGACATTTGCCTGGCTCTGGTTCCGAGTGGATTTACGTTTGGTGTTTGGTGTTGTGGTTTCCACAAGCCTCCGTTGTTTATCTCTTCTTGTTGTGTCGCTCATAGTCAGTCGTGGTCGGTTGCTGTCAGTTGTCGTGGTCTGTCGTCCGACTCCTCCTGTGTTTACCCAGTGGTGCGTGCCCCACCGCCTGGAGGCTCCGATCCGCAGCCCACGGCGTTCCCGATGTTGGTTGTGGTTACTACAGGGACAACAGCTGCAAAGTCACAGGAAAACTGCATGTCGCACTCGCAAACCGTGACAGCACCAAAACACCACAAAGGCAGTTCCATAAGCAGGGATCTGCAGGGAGAGATGGAATTCCAAAACCACACGACATTAATGCAAATACCCGCAAGAAGGAAAACATGGTGCCGAACCCTTGAAACCTGGATAATGAAGCAATGGAAAAAAGTCATTTGTGGCCGAGCGGTTCTGGCGCTTGTAGCTGGAACCGCGCGACTGCTACAGTCGCAGGTTCGAATCCTGCCTCGGGCATGGATGTGTGTGATGTCCTTAGGTTAGTTAGGTTTAAGTAGTTCTAAGTTCTAGGGGACTGATGACCTCAGATGTTAAGTCCCATGGTGCTCAGAGCCATTTGAAGAAAGTCATTTGATCGATGAGCCTTGTTGCACAGTGACTCCAACTGCTGATGGGGATTACGTCCAAAGAGTGATACATGACGGGAGTTCTCTGATGATTTAGGCAGCCGTATCGTGGATTGCATGAGCCCTTTGAGTATTCTGCAAGGTTGCATTACTGCCAATGTTACCACTTTGGCTGATTATATCCATCTCACGTTAAAATGTTTGTTCTGCAATGGCGTTGCTGTGTTCCAAGATGGCAGGGCCGAGGCTCACACAGCTCGCGTGGCCCAGGACTCGTTTTGTGAGCACGAGGATGATTTATCGCCTCTCTCCTGGACAGCACAGCCACCAGATCTCAGTATTATTGAGCCCTTGTGGTCTGCTTTGGACAGAACGGTGCGTGATCCCTAGCCACCGCCATCGTCGTTACTTGAACTTGTAAGTTTCCCTTGAAAACCATACACGACCGGTATTTACCTATTCCAAGACCACTGGAAGCTGTTTTGTGTGGCAACGACTTTTCTACACCATATTAAGCATGGTAATGTGTTTTGTGTTTGGTGTTTCCAAATTTTATCCACCACTTGTGTATGCTGCCGATGTGGGCATACTCCTCCTATAAGGAATCGTCACAGACAAAATATACCAATTAACCGGCTGCGACGCGATCATTAATGTAAAAAATCTGGGTGGTACAGCAATATTGTTTTAAAAAATGGATGAACAGTATGGGGCATACACGAGAGTGGCAGAGGAGTCTCTGTCTATATATATGACCTCGCGATGGTCAACGTGTATGCAGCATCGGGTACGAGCAATAAAGTCCCTAAAAGAAAATGTTTTAAAGAGGATATAACAAGTCTGCTAACTAGAACTGGTCAATAACTTTTAATGGGAGATCGTTTTAAACGCGTGACTTAGGGAAACACATCTAAAGCAGACAATCACCGAAACATGGAATAAGTGCTTATAAAAACGGCGCATATACCAAGAATGCGTGCTCTGGTGGATGGAACTAACAAAACCCAACTCGAGAAGACGACCATAACAAAACGCAAAGGAAAAAGCTTACATACGGCAGAATACTGCTTCGTGTGCTTAAGAGAACCCTAAAAGAACCCAATACCTTACCAAACAGCATCGTTAAAATAAAATGTACTAAAGCAAAAGTTTCGTCTCTAACGCAACGATCACTAGAACGCGGAGGCATAGTCCTATACAAACGACATCGGACAGGAAACCACTTCCCTTCTCCTATCATCAGAGAAACAAAAAGAGCCTGGCAAAAACTAATAAAGTACTTGATGGACGATCTGGCGAAGGACACGCAGACTAAGATTCGGGCCGGCCGGGGTGGCCAAGTGGTTCTAGGCGCTACAGTCTGGAACTGCGCGACCGCTACCGTCGCAGGTTGGAATCCTGCCTCGGGCATTGGTGTGTGTGATGTCCTTAGGTTAGTTATGTTTAAGTAGTTTCAAGTTCTAGGGGACTGATGACCTCAGAAGTTAAGTCCCATAGTGCTCAGAGCCATTTGAACTAAGATTCGGTATCAAGTGGAAAGTTACTTTAACAGACTCTACGCAGAAATTGAAACAAATACCAAAGAAGAAAAGGAATTTCTTTGAAAAAAAAAACAAAAAACCGCCGAGTATGGATGAATAGCTTGGCAGCAGAATTCTATGTGTGTTTCTGGGAGATAATAGGCACAGAAATAAACTACGTGTTCAACGAAATAATGGCAAACGACGACCTACCAAAAGTTTTCACAGAGGACCTCGTGGCACTAACCCCCATAACTCCACATGGGATTAGGTTAAAGAAATTCAGGCCAATAAGTCTGCTTAGTTCGGTTTTTAAAATTTATACACGACTCATTAACAATAGAGTGAAGTAACTCCTTTATGAAGTCTTAGGACCATATCATCTAATGCAACAACAGGGGGAACGATGACTAATGTACTTGTAGCATGCAGAGCCATTGTACACCCAGCAGATACGTTACAACGAAACTAACTCATCTCTCTCGATTTCGACAATGCCTACCACAGAATTAGTCACAGCTTGCTAATTGACACCATGCCCAAAATTTGATTACAAGAAAATTTCAGAAAAATTGTACAAAAAATGCATTGCTCCACTAAAACATTAAACTAAATAGGCAAACGGCCCTTTGACAGTAAAACGAGGTTTACGACAAGAATGCTCTCTCTACACGTCTTTATATGCCATACCAGTCGAGCTACTAATGCTGCAAATCAAGTTCAATGGGCTCCAATTTAATTTCAATACTGAAAGGACTTGTCAAGCCTACGCTGAACAAATCAGTTTCATAACTGCGCAAAGTTAAATGCAGCCAGAGGAAATGTCGGAAGTTTGTGCACTCTAGTAGTGCGAAACTTAACACATAAAATGTTGTGGCGTAGCAAGACAGCCACGCCACTCGGAAGTAGCCGAAATTCACGCGTTAAGCTCACGCAGATGGGCGTGAGGTCTGAAACAGGAAACGTAATGAATGCTATAAAGAAAAGTACGTAGCTGCTGGAATACTTAACTTTAATCCATCATTTGTATACAGCATTCTTGATGATACAAGTGAGACTCTCTCTAGAAATGGTTAATGGCGCCTTGCTAGGTCGTAGCCATGGACTTAGCTGAAGGCTATTCTAACTGTCTCTCGGAAAATGAGAGAAAGGCTTCGTCAGTGTAGTCGCTAGCAAAGTCGTCCGTACAACTGGGGCGAGTGCTAGTACGTCTCTCTAGACCTGCCGTGTGGTGGCGCTCGGTCTGCAATTACTGACAGTGGCGACACGCGGGTCCGACATGTACTAATGGACCGCGGCCGATTTAGAGCTATCACCTAGCAAGTGTGGTGTCTGGCGGTGACACCACACAAAAAACCAAGAATAATGACGGTTAGTTCTAGCTAGGACTTTCTACGGCAGGACTGGCTGCAGCTAATTCCAACCAGAGCGCAGTTTGGCCTGATTATAATGGCAAAAACGAAGGAAATGATTAAATCATACGGGCTCCATAAGCTCGTATTTTGAGGTTTACTTTCAAAGGTTTACGTCACAGGCAGATCACAATTAATATATTCATTTCCCTCTTCAACAACAAACTCGTGTGGATGGACGAGTCATCATTTCGTCATTGGGTATTAAATAAGGAATACCATAGCGAGAGAGAATTCCATAAGGGAGCACAAATGTTGTCCTAGGAATCTCCTTGGTGGCCTAATTTCCGAGTTTCATCGGCCTTCGGCTCTGAGTACCAAGCACTCAGCTAGAAAGTTTACGACCATCATCATCATTTAAGACTGATTATGCCTTTCAGCGTTCAGTCTGGAGCATAGCCCCTTTATAAAATTCCTCCATGATCCCCTATTCAGTGCTAACATTGGTGCCTCTTCTGATGTTAAACCTATTACTTCAAAATTATTCTTAATCGAATCCAGGTACCTTCTCGTTGGTCTGCCCCGACTCCTCCTACCCTCTAATGCTGAACCCATGAGTCTCTTGGGTAACCTTGCTTCTCCCATGCGTGTAACATGACCCAACCATCTAAGCCTGTTCGCCCTGACTGCTACATCTATAGAGTTCATTCCCAGTTTTTCTTTGATTTCCTCATTGTGGACACCCTCCTGCCATTGTTCCCATCTACTAGTACCTGCAATCATCCTAGCTACTTTCATATCCGTAACCTCAACCTTGTTGATAAGGTAACCTGAATCCACCCAACTTTCACTCCCATACAACAAAGTTGGTCGAAAGATTGAACGGTGCACAGATAACTTAGTTTTGGTCCCGACTTCCTTCTTGCAGAAGAGAGTAGATCGTAGCTGAGCGCTCACTGCATTAGCTTTGCTACACCTCGCTATGTTGCCATCCTGTGAGAATATGCATCCTAAGTACTTGAAACCGTCCACCTGTTCTAACTTTGTTCCTCCTATTTGGCACTCAGTCCGTTTATATTTCTTTCCCACTGACATTACTTTCGTTTTGGAGATGCTAATCTTCATACCATAGTCCTTACATTTCTGATCTAGCTCTGAAATATTACTCTGCAAACTTTCAATCGAATCTATCATCACAACTAAGTCATCCGCATATGCAAGACTGCTTATTTTGTGTTCACATATCTTAATCTCACCCAGACAGTCTATTGTTTTCAACATATGATCCATAAATAATATGAACAACAGTGGAGACAGGTTGCAGCCTTGTCTTACCCCTGAAACTTCTCTGAACCATGAACTCAATTTACCGTCAACTCTAACTGCTGCCTGACTATCCATATAAAGACCTTTAGATGCTTGCAAAAGTTTGCCTCCTATTCCATAATCTCGTAGAACAGACAATAACTTCCTCCTAGGAACCCAGTCATATGCCTTTTCTAGATCTATAAAGCATAGATACAATTCCCTGTTCCACTCATAACACTTCTCCATTATTTGCCGTAAGCTAAAGATCTGGTCCTGACAACCTCTAAGAGGCCTAAACCCACACTGATTTTCATCCAATTGGTCCTCAACTAATACTCGCACTTTCCTTTCAACAATACCTGAGAAGATTTTACCCACAACACTGATTAAAGAGATACCTCTGTAGTTGTTACAATCTTTTCTGTTTCCATGTTTAAAGATTGGTGTGATTACTGCTTTTGTCCAGTCTGATGGAACCTGTCCCGACTCTCAGGCCATTTCAATTATCCTGTGTAGCCATTTAAGACCTGATATTCCACTGTATTTGATGAGTTCCGACTTAATTTCATCCACCCCAGCTGCTTTATTGCACTGCAATCTATTGACCATTTTCTCCACTTCCTCAAATGTGATGCTATTTCCATCATCATTCCTATCCCGTTCTACCTCGAAATCTGAAACATTACTGATCGTATTTTCACCTACATTGAGCAACTCTTCAAAATATTCCCTCCATTTGCCCAAGGCATCCACAGGATTCACCAGCAGTTTTCCTGACCTGTCCATAATACTTGTCATTTCCTTCTTACCTCCCTTTCGAAGACTGCTAATTACACTCCAGAATGGTTTTCCAGCAGCTTGACCCATAGTCTCCAACCTGTTTCCAAAGTCTTCCCAAGATTTCTTCTTGGATGCTGCAATTATCTGTTTGGCTTTGTTTCTTTCTTCAACATAACTCTCTCTGTCTACCTGAGTTCTAGTGTGTAGCCATTTTTGATATGCCTTCTTTTTCCTTTTACAGGCTGACTTGATTGTATCATTCCACCAAGCTGTTTGCTTCATCCTACTTTTACACACTGCTGTTCCAAGACATTCTTTAGCCACTTCTAGTACTGTGTCCCTGTACCTTGTCCATTCCTTTTCCAATGACTGTAATTGACTACATTGAAATAACTGGTACCTTTCTGAGATTGCTGTTATGTACTTGTGCCTGATTTCCTTATCCTGAAGTTTCTCCACACTTATCCTCGTACATATGGACCTGACCTCCTGCACTTTCGGCCTCACAATCCCAATTTCACTGCAGATTAAATAATGATCAGTGTCATCAAAGAATCCCCTGAATACACGTGTGTCCCTCACAGCCTTCCTGAATTCCTGATCTGTTATTATATAGTCCATGACAGATCTGGTTCCCCTGCCTTCCCAAGTATACCGATGAATGTTCTTATGTGTAAAAAAGGAGTTTGTGATTACTAAGCCCATACTGGCACAGAAATCCAAGAGTTGTTTCCCGTTCCTGTTGGCTTCCATATCCTCTCCAAATTTACCCATAACCTTTTCATACCCTTCTGTTCGATTTCCAATCCTTGTCCTTTACTCTAACAACTACATCACTGAGTGCATCATAAAAACTATCCATCTTATCTTGATCTGTCCCTTCACAATGCGAATATACTGACACAATCCTAATTTTATTGCTAGACACTGTCAAATCTATCCACATCAGTCGCTCGTTTACATACCTTATTGCAACTACGCTGGGTTCCAATTCTTTCCTGGTGTAAAGCCCTACACCCCATTGTGCTATTCCTGCTTTGACTCCTGACAGGTAGACCTTGTATTCTCCCACTTCCTCTTCTTTCTCACCCCTTACCCGAATGTCACTAACAGCTAAGACGTCCAGCCCCATCTTACTTGCAGCCTCTGCCAGCTCTACCTACTTCCCAGAGTAGCCCCCATTGGTATTAATAGCTCCCCATCACATTACCATTTGTTTGCCAAGTCGTATCTTAGGAGTCCCTGGTTTGTCAGTTAGAGGTGGGACTCCGTCACCTCCAAAGGTCCGAGGCATTTTGCTCTGATTGTTGCCAGCATCATATTTATAGTACCAGGGAAGCAGGTTGCTAGTCTTACTTGCCCCGAGTCCCATTGGGTTTTACCCCTAACGGTTGAGAGACTAGCCGGTGGATTTGGTAGTCTTTGCCGTATGAGCACAAAGGTGACCACGACTCAGAATATGTCCGAGATGCCCAGCCTTATTCCAAAGTAACTGGTACCCCGACTGTCGGGACCACTTACTTGGCCACTCATATGTTGCCCGTGGTTCATGAACTAGGACATGACTACAGGAACCCACACCATGAACCACTAAGTTTACGACCAAGTGAGTGTAAATATAGCGTGGGAAAGATAAAACTGCCACAGAAATTATCTATAAGACTGTCGCGGAATTAATTTTTATTAATGAACACCCATCACAGAAAATGCTGGAAACCGTGATTTGGCGATCCAGCATTCGCTTATTGTCACAGGTCTCCTCATGAGCAATGCCCGCATACTCTGTCCCAAGTACTTCGCTGAGTCATTACGTTTGAGCGAGTGAGAGGAACAGACATGTTAAGAGAGCAGTTGAACGCAACACGAAATGGTGCTCGAGACAAAACAGCGCGCGTTCACTATCAAAAGTTATGCGAAGCTCAGTTAGCGGAAAACGTGTGGGTAACTGTTTGCGCAAGAGCTGAAGACTGGAAATGGTTTGGCAAAACATCCAGCAAAGACTGAAATGCAAAACAAAGTGGAAAAATTACGCGAAGCGGACTCTACAGTGAATAAAAACCATAACTATTCGAAAATACCGAAAGAGATTCGAACACCAGGAAACATTGTTTGAGCGAAGGAAAGCCTGGAACGAAATCCAACGAAATCACAATGGCGTTTATCTGTGCATGTGAATTAATGGATCGTCGCGTCGAAAAATTATGAAAAAGTATCTGCATCTGACCGTTACAAATTTTGTGTTGCGCGTAAGTTAATACGTTCAGACAAACTTACGCTAGTTGAATTCTCCCTGTGGTTTCTGAGTGACGTATAATCAGAACTCTCGGATCTACAGTTTTTCATTCCTTCAGATGACGTCTGGTTCAGCCTGTCATGGCATTTAACTCTCAGAACAGGCGTCATTATTCGTCAGAAAATACCCATCACATTACTACTTCGAAGAAACATTGCTTAATATCGAAACTGGTGTTGGCCTGAGATGTCTGGCGTCCGCAAAATTCTTCCACCAAACTTTTAATGGCGATTCTTTCACCAAACTTTTAATACTGCAGCGAGCAAGACATTCGCCTAGCGTATGATGTAGAACCTGTCAATTAGCTCGCCGGCTAACCTCTGGAGGTGCTCTTGATTCGGCGTCAGTTGTTTCTTGTTTAACGACACTCCTGGGAACTAATAAGTGGGATATTCTTTTCCTTAATAAAGATACTTCTCGCCTTCCGTTAATTAATACTGAGGAAGAGTAATTTCTAAGCCGCGAGAATTAATCCGCACCAACCATGTCGCATCCAGAAATCATTTGTGCCCCACAGAGAAGAACTACTTCCTCAATGTTCAATCACCGTTTGTGAAGTCTGTTTCGATAGAAAGGTGACTTTACTGCAGTTTGCAAGACTTACTAACTTAGGTCTCATAAACGCGTGCCTGAATTTTGTATTATTTACAGTTCTACGAGTGCTAATAAATTTGTGTGCTGTAACGGCTGATGAACTAAACACACGCAGTTAGGTTGTTCGGACTGTTATCTCGTACAGCCAGTTCGACAGTTGGTGATCTCGACGTGGTACTATACGAGCGAGCAGTCGTGACTGACCACAGGATTTTAGCCGGCCTATGTGGGTGAGCGGTTCTAGGCGCTTCAGTTCGGAACCGCGCTGCTGCTACGGTCGCACGTTCGAATCCTGCCTCGGGCAGGTTAGTAAAGTTTAAGTAGTTCTAAGTCTAGGGGACTGATGAACTCAGATGTTAAGTCCCATAGTGCTTGGAGCCATTTTGATCACATGATTTTCAGACTACTAAAATGCAATACTTCGCGAGCGCTGAAGGGCCGACAATGTCACCACTTAACGTGCAATCACCGCCATTCGTGCTTCACAATCCAACGCTCTGGTTTGCGCAGGAGAGAGCCAATTTTCGTTACGGAGGAATAATCACAGATTCTACAATGATTGCCCTAATAGTCAGTCAGCTCGACCACCATTACGTGGCCGAAGTTGATTCATCACAGTTTCTCCTGCACGAGATTATATTGTAAAGCGAAAAGAGAGTCTGCTTCGCAAGCAGAGAGCGTGCGTCTATCGTTAACGTAAGAGGACGCCGTCGCAATGCCCGAGACAGTCGACCTGGCACATTACTTCGTACTTTCTACACTGAAGCGCCAAAGAAACTGTTATAGTCATGCGTATTCAAATACAGATGCAAACAGGCAGAATACGGTGTTGTAATAATAATGAGCTATGGCATTGGTGGCCGGGAGACCCCTAGCGGGGCGGTTCGGCCGCCGCTCCAAAAGTTCTTTAACGCCATTACGGCGACTTAATGAGGATGAAATGATGATGAAAGACACAAACACCCAGTCATCTCGAGGCAGAGAAAATCCCTGACCCCGCCGGGAATTGAACGCGGGACCCCGTGCGCAGGACGCGAGAACGCTACCGCAAGACCACGAGCCGCGGACGGTATTGCGGTTGTTTTATATAACAAATGTCTGGCGCAGTTGTTAGGTCGGTTACTGCTGCTACAATGGCAGGTTATTAAGATTTAAGTGAGTTTGAAGGTGGTGTTATAGTCGGCGCACAAGCGATGGGACACAGCGTCTCCGAGGTAGCGATGAAGAGAGGATTTTCCCGTACGACCATTTCACGAGTGTGCAATGAATATCAGGAATCCGACATCGTTGCCGCCTGAAAAAGGTAATGCAAGAACGGGACCAACGATGACTGAAGAGAATCGTTCACTATGACAAAAGTGCAACGCTTCCGCAAATTGCCGCGGATTTCAATGCTGGGCCATCAACAAGTGTCAGCGTACGAACCATACAACGAAACATCATCGCTAGGGGCTTTCGGAGCCGAAGGCCCACTCATGTACCCTTGATGACTGCACGACACAAAGCTTTACGCCTCGCCTGGGCTGGTCAACACCGACATTGGACTGTTGATGACTGGAAACATGTTGCCTGCTCGGACGAGTCTCGTTTCAAATTGTATCGAGCGTATGGACTTGTACAGGTATGGAGAAAACCTCATGGATCCATGGACCCTTCATGTCAGCAGGGGACAGTTCAAGCTGGTGGAGGCTGTGTAATGGTATGGGGCGTGTGCAGTTCAAGTGAAATGGGATCCCTAATACGTCTAGATACGACTCTGACAGGTGAGAAGTACATAAGAATCCAGTCTGATCGCCTGCTTCCATTCATGTCCATTGTGTATTCCGACGGACTTGGGTAATTACAGCAGGACACTGCGACGCAACACACATCCAGAATTGCTACAGTGTCGCTCGAGGAACACTCTTCTGTGTTTAACTATTTCTGCTGGCCACCAAACTCCCCAGACATGAACATTATTGAGCATATCTGAGATGTATCGCGACGTGCTGTTCAGAAGAGATTTCCACTCGCCCGTACTTACAGATTTACGGATAGCCCTGCAGGATTCATGTTGCCAATTCCATCCCGCACTGTTTCAGACATTAGTCTAGTCCAAGCCACGTCGTGTTGCGGCACTTCTGCTTGCTGCCGGGGGGGGGGGGGCTACCCGGTATTAGGCAGGTGTACCAATTTCTTTGGCACTTCAGTGTAGAGTAGCCATCTTCTGGCTCAGGTAAAGCTATAGCAGCATTACAGATAGAAATGGCTCCGTCACAGATGTGGCGGACCGGATTCAGCATGCAAAAATGCCCCATCAATCAGTACTGTAGCGGCGGCGTGCAACAGTGTCTCGTCATCGACATTGACGCGGGCGGATTACGAAGGCATGTAATGTGCATGTTCTGGCTAGTCAAACGAGTGAACTACTGACTCAGCGCAGGCACAGCAGGGATATTGGGCATTACAACAGAAAATTACGCAATGGTTCCAGAACTAACTCGTTGGTTCTAAGTGGCGCAGAGCAGTCACCTACAACGAGTTGTCACCGCAAATTTGGTGATCAGGTTTGTAGGTGTAACTCATCTTTTACCTACGAAAACGGCAGTGGGAGTTGGACACAGACGCAGCTTTTTGCCAGGCAGTCCCTCGGCGTCTCTGTGTTAGTGTGTAGCACGGAAATTTATTTTGCACATGGGCCCGGATTTTAGCATTTACGCGACGGTCTTTTCTATAATTGGAGCCGACTTCTTGGCAGGTTACCATTTATTACCTGATGTAGCAAATGCTCGGCTCGTCGGCGACGTCACCGGTCTTTCTACTGCTGGATTCCGACACAGTGAGGTGATTTTATAGCGACAAGGTAATACAGGCGGCAAGGAGCAGACACTCCTAGTTGCTCGGCCAGCTGCCAGCCATAATCCGATCACCCGGTGTGCTGAGGGAGATACGTACACCACTGCGCGTTTTATCAAAGCTAGCGATGGTCCGTCTGTTCTATGCCACCCTGTGTGTTAGCTCCCGATCATCCCACGATGTCTAAAGGCGGAACTTAACTAAATGCGAGGGGGGGGGGGTAGCTCTTTATCGCTCTTCTTGTAGTCCTTGGTCTTCACCTCTTCGTCTGTTTTGCATACTTGGATAATATCCTCGTGTTTTCAGCTACAGCACAATGCATCAACAACACCTGGTGGAGGTTTTCAAACGCCTAGACAGCTCGGTGCAGTGTTGAAAAACGCTAAGTGTGTCTTTGGCAAACCTGAGATCACTTCTTTGGGTCATCAATTTCGTCCATAGGGCTACTGTAGCTACCAGAGAAAGTGGAAACGATCATGAAAATCTCACAGCTGGAAATCATCAAGGAGCTATGCTGTTTTTTGGGGACGCTGAATGTTTACACGCACCAAGAGAACCACAGACAGCACTACTTACTGGACAGAAGACCAATGCGAATTCACCTATACACTGGATAGAGGAGATAAGCTCTGCTTTTAATGCAGCGAGCAAAGCCTGGCAAATGTTGTACCCCTAGCACTTACTGCCTTGGGTGCACCACTCGCATTTGTAGTTGATGGCAGTCACACGACTATTGATGCAGTTCAAAAATGGCTCTGATCACTATGGGACTTAACTTATGAGGTAATCAGTCCCCTTGAACTTAGAACTACGTAAACCTAACTAACCTAAGGACATCACACACATCCATGCCCGAGGCAGGATTCGAACCCGCGACCGTAGCGGTCGCGCAGTTCCAGACCGAGGCGCCTCGAAGCGCTCGGTCACTCCGGCCGGCTATTGATGCAGAGTTGCAGTAGTAAGTCGATGGGTTTGGCAAACACTTGTGTTCTTGCCTGAGCGCTGCACTTCTGTCTGTGTATAAAGCAATCATGTACTTTCGACCACATTCTCAGGCCAGAGAATTCACGATATTTACCTATCACAAACCGCTTATGTAAGGCTTCAGACTGAACAACAATAAGTCTTCATTGTGACAGTACAACTAGTTGTTATTTATTGCTCCATTCAGCACTGATATCCCGCGCAATTCTGGTATAAACAATGTGATCGCCGACTGCCTGTCGCGAATCAACAGTGCGACAAATTTGACTGATTCTGTTCAGCTCGTAAGTGACAGCAGTCTGATGAGTAACTCCAACTTCACGATGTCTCGTCCAGCCATCAATTACAGCCGTCGGCGTTCCTGGTTTTGACGTCAAACTGTACTGGTAGGTCTCCCCAGTTTCTGCCACCTCCTCTCCGCTGATGTGATACGACTGCATCCACAACGTATGCCACGCTGGCGTTAGAGCATCAACACGCCTGATGTCAAAACGTTTTGTCTTCTCTGGTTTGCAAAAGAATTACCATGAATGGGGTTGTTTGTACCTTCAGTGTCAGAGCAGTGAATTGGTCAGTCATGTGCATGTATCCATTGCAGAATTTTCAGACACGACAATGGTTCAAATGGCTCTCAGCACTATGAGACTTAACATCAGAGGTCATCAGTCCCCTAGAACTTGCAACTACTTAAACCTAACTAACCTAAGTTCCTGAAGTCGCACACATTGTTCCACTGTCACTAGCGACAGTTTTCGGTGGAACTGAACGAAGACTTTATAAACTACTGCAAAGTACGTTGGTAAGACAGTGTGCATGTCTGGAACGATTTTTTGATTTAAAATCCATTATTGTTGAGGTTGTGAAGGAAAAAGGAGTTCAGAAACGAAAATTAGAACTCCGGGAATGGATTGCATGCTTCGAATTTTATGTGGACTTAACTGCACGCTTCCCACAGTAAGACATTGCAAGTGAGAAACAACTTCTTTCTGAATTGATAGAAATTGATTTTTTTAAAAAAAATCACGATATAGAAGGGACATATTGTGGTAAACACAGCCCACTTCCCTGAGTTCACTGCCGAGAAAGAAAATGCGTGGTTTGAAGAATTCATTGTTGCCTTGAAAGAATTACAAAGATAGTTTCCTAAATGTTTTGAGGACGCTGTCAATCTTACATCTATTTTCGAGCTGTTTTCGAGACCGTTTGCCGTTTCAGTTGATAGCGCCCTTGTGCATGTGCAGATATGACTGATTAGCCTGCAAGGTAATTCGCGTTTTAATGACAAATCCTTTTACGTTAAAACTGTCGAGGATGTCTATATTGCTTTCCTCCAGTAGAATTTCAACGTCTCCACATTGAAATTGAAAAACTGCTACGATATTTCTATCGACGTATTTGTGTGAAAGACCAGTTTTCAATAACGATCGAATGAAATGAGGATTACGTGGCGGCTCCCCGTATGCCGATGGTTTGTACCAATTAAAAATTATATTACGTCTTCTGTGCGTCGAAAATAATTAAAGAGTACTGAAATGTGTTTTGCTTGTGATCTACGTTGTTGACAAACGTGAAAAAAAGCGAGTCGTATGCAGTGCAACAGCTCCACCATTTAAACGTGTCGCGTTCGTAGTTTGCCCCTCTCCCCCCTCTAAGCTATCAGACAGCTTAGCGTTGCGTGGGACAGCGGAAATCTGTAGTGAGGTTGAGCGCTATAGCACTCGCGTCAGAGCAAGGCCCACGAATTGATATCTGGGCCGTCCATGTCTTAGATAAATGATGCCTTATCTAGAGTTCTACGAATGCTAATAAATTTGCGTGTTGTAACATCTGATTACCTGAACATAAGCACGTGAGCTTGCTGAAGCGATGAATGAAAACTTGAACAGAGGCCGAGATTCGAATGCGGGTCTACTGCTCACTAGGGAGATGTACTAACCACTACGCCACCCTGGCACAGTGGCTTTGCATAACTGCATGGACTATCCAAGCACGTGTCCCTCCTAAATCCAAATTCCCATTCACGCCTCTGCCCACTTGGAATTCCCCCTAAACTCGAACTGCATAGCAGAGGCTCTCCAAATGTATTAGAATTGCACCTTAGCATCGAACAAAACCGGAGATCCTGCCCGAAACCCAGGCATATGAGCTTTAATCAAATGAAACTATTTGGTCCCAGAGATCTTTTCACGCCTCAGACATCCATCGTGTATATATGCAGACTGAAGCGAAGGATGAAAATTTGTACCAAGCCTGGGATTGAGGGAGGTGGTTTACTTCTGTTCAAGTACGACAGATGCGGCCAAGAATTTGACTCACGAGCCATGCCCTGGTTCACATACTATAGCGCTCAGCCTGGATGCACACTTCCTCCACCACCACGCTACGCTGTCTGAGAAGACTGAAGGGGAAGCGGGGGAAATTGCGAACGCACCTTATTTAAATGGCAATGTAATCGCACAGCATATGACTTTGTTCTTCTCAGTAACATAGGTCACAAATGAAACAAATATTCAGTATCATTTAATTACACTGAAGCGCCAAAGAAACTCGTATAGGCATGCGTATTCAAATACAGAGATAAGTAGACATGCAGAATACAGCGCTGCAGTCGACAACGCCTATATAATACAAGCGTTTGATGCAGCTGTTAGATCGGTTGCTGCTGCTGCAATGGCAGGTTATCAAGATTTAAATGAGTTTGCACAACTAGTCGGCGCACGAGCGATGGGACACAACTCCGAGGTAGCACCGAAGTGGGGATTTTTCCCGTACGACCATTTCACGAGTGTACCGTGAATATCCGGTAAAACATCAAACCTCCGACATCGTTGCCTCCGGAGAAGGTCCTGCAAGAACGGGACCAACGACGACTGAAGAGAATAGTTCAACGTGACAGAAGTGCAACCCTTCCACAAATTGCTGCAGATTTCAATGCTGGGCTGACACCATTCAACGAAACATCGTCGACATGAGCTCACTCGTGTACCATTGATGACAGCACGGCACAAAACTTTACGCCTGGCCTGGGCCCGTCAGAACCGACGTTGGACTGTTGATGACTGGAAACGTGTTGCCTGGTCGGACGAGTCTCGTTTCAAATGGTATCGAGTGGATGGATGTGTCCGGGTATGGAGAAAACCTCATGAATCCGTCAGCAGGGGACCGTTTAAGCTGGTGGAGGCTGTGTAATGGTGTGGGGCGTGTGCAGTTGAAGTGATATGTGATCCCTAATACGTCTAGATACGACTCTGACAGATGAGAAGTACATAAGCAGCCAGTCTGATCGCCTGCATCCATTCAAGTCCATTGTGTATTCCGACGGACTTGGGCAATACCAGCAGGACAATGCGACAACCCACACATGCAGAAGTGCTACAGTGCCGCTCCAGGAACACTGCTGAGTTTAAACACTTCCACTGGCTACGAAACTCCCCAGACATGAACATTATTGATCATATCTGGGATGCGACGTGCTGTTCGAAAGAGATCTCCACTCCCTTGTACTTTTACGGGTTTACGGACAGCCCTACAGGATTCATGTTGCCAATTCCCTCCAGCACTATTTCAGACATTAGTCGAATCCATGCCACGTCGTGGTGGTAGAAGCTGTCGGCATGCGCACAGACGCCCACAATTTCACAGATTTTTCTGACTGAGGTTCCCATTTAATCGTGACATTTAGTTTCATAGTATAGAAAAGTGTTTCACACACCTATGTTGATTGAAACACTGCAGTACATTTGCAACGTGAATAAGGAATCATGGAAACTCAACCGGAGGAAAACTATGTAGGCACTCTGGACAGTCTCAACATAAACGAATTTGTGTTAAAACGGGAATTACATTGTAGATGTAAGAATGGCAGTATCCTCTTTAACGTTTAGAAAACTATTCTTGTAATTCTTTCAAGGGCACAATGAATTCTTCACAGCTCGCGTTTTCTTTGACGCCAGTAAGTTTAGCGAACTGAACTGTGTTTGTCAGAGTTTGTCGTTTCTAAAAAACGATTTTCTCTTTAAAGTATTTCCCATCAAACCAGAAATAGGTTGTTTCTCACCATTCAGTGTCTTACTGTGGGCAGTGTGCAGTCAAGTCAGCTTAAAATGCGAAGGCTGCCATCCATTCCGTATGTTCTAATCTTTGCGCCCGCTGTAGTTTTTCCTTCATAAGTTCAACAATAGGGGGACTTAAATCGAAAATCCTTCCCGGCAAGCTTCTTGAGTTAACCATCATACTTTTCAGTAATATATACAGCCTCATACTCTTCGTTCAGTTACATCGAAAACTGTTGCAACTGATAGCGGAGTAACGCATGCGACTTCAGAAATTTTACTATTCGTACCATCAGTTTCCTCATGTTAAGCACAAAGTACTTCTTGACGTACAGAACAGTGTACTATGTATGTCGATCGTTGTAATTCTTTGTTCTTTGATTATCAGCTAAATCCTTAAATATTTTCTGCATACCGCGTTGTGTTGTAATGTCGTTCCACAAAAAGTTTGCGGTGCTCGTCGATTATGCGACTGCATAATAGATATTGAGCATTCTATTCCCTCTCTTCTGTGAATCTCATTCATTTTTAAAGGCTTGTGATGGTAGATCGCCAGACTGCCTCTTTTTGTGCGAACAACCGCAGGACTTACGAACATCCTTGATATCACGACAACAAATAACGAACGGTAAACTGTGCTGACACTAGGCTTCTGCCGAACTGAAGGGATTTGTGCTGACAGAAAATTGCCACACCACCAATACTAAACGAAGGGTAGTTCTGTATCGTGTACACTTGTGTTCAGAAAAAAACAGACCACTTTGAACGACTAGAGATAGGGCGTTCATATTCACAGGGCATCTACGTTAGTATGTTCTGCAAAAATGATAAGTATTTCAGTCACTTCGGTTCAGCACGTGTCCTGTTGGCTAGTAGGCACAGGGTCCGCCATGGGCCCTGATAACTTGTTCGACACGTGCTCGCATCGACGCGTTTAAGGCGCGAATGGCGTCCAGTAGTATAGTCATCCATGCTGCATTCACCTGGTTCCGAAGTTCATCTATGGTGGTCGGCCTTGGGTCGCAGTGTTGCACCCGTCGTTTCACCATATTCAACACATTTTAGACTGGCGACAAAGGGGCACGTGTTCGTCCAATAACATGTGGTCGTGCATTATCTTGCTGAAAAATGACGTCTGGAGTGTTGTGCAGAAAGGGTGTGGCTACAGGTCGCAGGATGTCATTCACGTAGGTCACGCTGGCCATAGTGACCTTGACACATACGAAATGTGATTTGTGGTTGTACACAATAGCACCCCATACCGTAAGGCCTCGAGTTGGCGCTGTATGTATTGTGCGAATGCGGTCACTGTGATGCCGCTCCCCTTGCCTCCGGCGAACCAAAACACGGCTATCATTTGCAAGCAAACAAAACTTGGGTTGATCTTGGGTGATCTGAAAACTTGGGTTCTTTCGAAAACAATATCTGATGCCGTTCCTGTCCCGAGTGACTTCGTTCCATACACCATTGTCGTCTAGCATGTTCCTTCACATTCGTCGAAGGTAGGCGGAAAAATGGGCGACGTGCGCTTAACCCATGCCGTAATAAACGGCGACAGACTGTCCCCCTTGATAGTGTACGATGTGTTACACTGTTCCACTGTCGCGTCAGAACCGAAGAGGACGCATATCTGTCGTGCAATGCCATTCGGATGAGGTGTAGATCTTCTGGGGGGATGGTCTGGGTGGTGCCATCTGACCCATCTTGTAGTGTTCGACGGCCGTCCGAAAACCATTCTCCACACTCCTGCTGCACTGCCGAAACGTTTCGTCTCACACGAGCAACAACTTCTCGCATGGATGAAGCGCATTCTTTCATGCCAATAATGAGCCCTCTTTCAGACTCACTGATTTGACGGCACGGTTCGCGCATACGTCTGCGAGGCATCCTACACGTCTGCTCAAGTCATGCTGATGCATTACCTGCAGTTTGTGGTGACAACTAGAGCCGCAGGCATATTTTACCGATAGATGGTGTTGCGCGGAAATTTCGATATTGACCTTGAACACGCGGGCCGACATGGTTCAAATGCTAATCATTTCTGCAGATCATACTAATGTGCTTGTCTTTTGAATATGAACGTCGTATTTCTAGTCGTTCAAGGTGTTCCTTTTTTGCTGAAAACATGAGTATACTTCCAAGAACGATCGAAGAAAGACGAGACAGAAAGCCTCAACCCGCACGCGGCCCATACACCAGTCTCGCTTGCGGTTTGCACGCCATGGCAGGTCCTGAAGTACAAGATGTTCATTGACAACAGAATCGCAAAATATCTGTAGCTGAACTTTTATAAAATGTTTCAACATATAGAATTGGAACATACGTCGCATCCACAGAAAATTCTGATGCTATGGAGCAACACACAGCCACTAAAAGAATATACAGAACAGAATGACTTATACAGTAAACGATGGAATTTAATTCAATCTAATAATTAAAATACCCTAAAAATCACAGACCTATGGCCCCTGATCAAATAA
The DNA here is from genome assembly GCF_023864275.1 of Schistocerca cancellata. Classification (NCBI taxonomy): domain Eukaryota; kingdom Metazoa; phylum Arthropoda; class Insecta; order Orthoptera; family Acrididae; genus Schistocerca; species Schistocerca cancellata. The sequence continues at coordinate 430,371,587 of NC_064630.1, forward strand.
TTTCATAACATGCGTTATGATTTCGAATCCAGATAAATCTTTAAAAAAAAATCAAACACAAACAGCAATCACAAGAGACTTTAAAAGACGCAGTATACGCAAAATAGGGCCAAGCAAAAGAAGTAGCAATAAGTATGACGACCAGTTGTCACAGGTGGGTTTAGAAGAAAGCACAATTATGACCATTCAAGCGGTGTCGTAAGTTAACACGGAAACTGTGAGCACATCTACATCTACGTCTACATGGATAATCTGCAAATCACATTTAAGTGCATGGCAGAGGGTTCATCGAACCACCTTTACAATTCTCTGTTATTCCAATCTCGTATAGTGCGCGGAAAGAATGCGACGCGTCGGCAATTCAAGGCATGTGGTACGCTCTGCCCATGGGCCGCCGGTGTGATGACGGACGACGTTTGCTTGCTGGTCGCTGCACAGGGCACAGCCAACAGTATGTTAGAAGGTGTTGGCACAGCACGCACGGAGAGCCGCGCCGCTGAAGTGGGCCCGTGGCGCCCACTCAGTGGTTGCGGCGAGCGTGTGTACTAACACTTCTCCGGCGGCGCGCACCGAAGGCAACAGAACGTTAGGCAGCTGTTCAAAACGGCTCGGTTATGTAACGTAAATGGATCGTCACAGATACAAATGAATGCAGGTGAAAGCGCTGTAGTAGAAAAATGGCGCCGCATATCGGTACTGACGTAAATCACCACTATTTAGCGTCTATGAAGTGCGTATTACGTTTAACAGTCCACGTCGAATACTCTCAGTCTCAGCATAGTTGATCTGAAAAGAAAGCGCTTTACAAAACATGGCATGTACCTGATTAAAAGGGCACACCATTAGTCAAACGAAGCATTAGTGTATATGAAAGCATTAAGACTAAAGAAAAGAAGCATTGTGCGTGATATTGACGATAACCACACCAAATGTATTGTTCCACATATGAATAAACCATGGCTCAAAGTAATTAAAGGTAAAACAAAGGTACAAGCAAATAATGAGCATATTCCCTATATTCACATATCCAGTTTCTTCTTTCTCTCCAATGGTGTACTACCGGGTGATCAAAAAGTCAGTATAAATTTGAAAACTTAATAAACCACGGAATAATGTAGATAGAGAGGTAAAAATTGACACACATGCTTGGAATGACATGGGGTTTTATTAGAACGAAAAAAAACAAAGTATTGCTAAACGCGTGAAAGATCTCTTGCGCGCGTTGTGCTCAGCCGCCACTTTCGTCATGCTTGGCCTCCCAGGTCCCCAGACCTCAGTCCATGCGATTATTGGCTTTGGGGTTACCTGAAGTCGCAAGTGTATCGTGATCGACCGACATCTCTAGGGATGCTGAAAGACAACATCCGATGCCAATGCCTCACCGTAACTCCGGACATGCTTTACAGTGCTGTTCACAACATTATTCCTTGACTACTGCTATTGTTGAGGAATGATGGTGGACATATTGAGCATTTCCTGTAAAGAACATCATCTTTGCTTTGTCTTACTTTGTTATGCTAATTATTGCTATTCTGATCAGATGAAGCGCCATCTGTCGGATATTTTTTGAACTTTTGTATTTTTTTGGTTCTAATAAAACCCCATGTCATTCCAAGCATGTGTGTCAATTTGCACCTCTCTATCTACATTATTCCGTGATTTATTCAGTTTTCAAATTTATACTGCCTTTTTGATCACCCAGTATACACTGACTGACGAATGGACAAGAAGGTTAAACCCTCTGAAAGGATAAAACAAAATTATCAACTTACTTCAATTGATACAGCGGCATACATCATTTATTTTCAGAACTTTTAAATATTAGTGAATGATAATCAAATAATTGTTATATGATTTAACATGAGACAGTAAACTACAGACTTACAGACTTGCCTGTCTTACTGGATTTCGCAGGTATGCTTGGTTCTCTCTAAAGTGCTTAATGACCTCTGCCTGCTTTGGCTGTAATCGTAGGAAGTGTGGCCACATCTTCAGAAGGATGTTGATATTAGGATACACGCCTTTGTTGCATAATTGCAGTGCTTCCATGGTTATTGTGGCGGAGCGTACTTCAGGTACCACTGACAGATACCCCTTCCCTGTTCCATTAGCTAATCGAGTGCGGGAAGAGTGATAGTCCTCTAGCCTCTGTATTACCTGTAATTTCTCGAATTTACTCGTTCTGGTCATTTCGCGAACTGTATGTGAGAGGAAATGATATGTTGCCCGACTCTTCCAGGAAAGTTCAAAAAAATGTTCAAATGGCTCTAAGTACAACGGGACATCTGAGGTCATCAGTCCCCTAGACTTATAACTACTTAAACCTAACGAACCTAAGAACATCACACACATCCATGCCCGAGGCAGGATTCAAACCTGCGACCGTAGCAGCAGCGCGGTTCCGGACTGAAGCGCCTAGAACCACTCGGCCACAGCGGCCGGCTCCAGGAAAGTACCCGCTCGAAAATTTCAGCAGTGGTCCAAGAAGCCTGCCGGCCGGTGTGGCCGTGCGATTCTAGGCGCTTCAGTTTGGAACCGCGTGACCGCTACGGTCGGAAGTTCGAATCCTGCCTCGGGCATGGATGTGTGTGATATCCTTAGCTTAGTTAGGTTTAAGTAGTTCTAAGTTCTAGGGGACTGATGACCACAGATGTTAAGTCCCATAGTGCTCAGAGCCATTTTCCAAGAAGTCTCTCTTCTAGTATCTGCGAGTAGAGTTTCTTTAGCATCTCTATAACACTCTAACGCCGACTGACCGACCCTTTGCCGCAACGCGACGCAGTTCGTCGGATATTCTCTGCCTCTTCTATCAGTCGTACTTGTTAAGTATCTGAGACTGATGAGCAACACTCAAGACTCGGTTGAACAAGTGCGCTGTAAGCCATTTCCTGAAGATTCTTCCTATAAATCTCAGTCTGCCACATGTATTATGTTGTCATTCCACTTAAAATCGCACCAGTTAGATACTCCCAGGTATTTTACGGTGGTTACTGTTTCCAACAATTTGTTATCAATAGCATATTTGTACAGTGGTGCATTTCTTTTCCTACGTATGCTCAGTGTGTCACATTTATTCATGTTCAGGATCTACTTACGTTCATAGTCAACTGCCATTCGTTGCATCGTTCATCAATTGTCTGTAGGTCCTTCCACAAATCGTCGTTGACTTGTGGCGTTTTTACCTTCTTATAGACAACCACATTACCTACAACCAGCGTTGAAGAGCTTTCGAAGCATTCCTATCACGTTTCCTTGGGGTATCCGCGAAATTACCTTTAAATATGTCGGTTTTGTTCCGTTAAGAGAGACGTGTTGAGTTTTGTCCGCAAGAAAGTATTGACTCAAATCACAAATCTGGTCCAATACTCGGCGTGTATTTTTTTTTCACTGAACGGCAGTGCGGGATTGTTTCAAAAGCCTTCCTGAAATGGAAGAACATGGCATCAACCTGAGTGCCGTTGCTTGCAGCATTGTGGCTCATGAGCAGAGCGAGCTGAGTTTCGCAAAATCTGTGTTTGCGGAATAGGTGATTTTTATAGAGAAGTTTTTCGTTGTCCAAAATCTTCACAGTACATGAGCCTAAGACATGTCCAAAATTCTACAACAGATTGACGTCAACTATATGTTGTTGTTGTGGTCTTCAGTCCTGAGACTGCTTTGATGCAGCTCTCCATGCTACTCTATCCTGTGCAAGCTGCTTCATCTCCCAGTACCTTTTGCAGCCTACATCCTTCTGAATCTGCTTATCTGCTTAGTGTATTTATCTCTTGGTCTACCTCTACGATTTTTACCCTCCACGCTGCCCTCCAATACTAAATTGGTGATCCCTTGATGCCTCAGAACATGTCCTACCAACCGATCCCTTTTTCTTGTCACGTTGTGCCACAAACTCCTTTTCTCCCCAATTCTGTTCAATACCTCCTCATTAGTTATGTGATCTACCCATCTAATCTTCAGCATTCTTCTGTAGCACCACATTTCGAAAGCTTCTATTCTCTTCTTGTCCAAACTATTTATCGGCCATGTTTCACTTCCATACATGGCTACACTCCATACAAATACTTTCAGAAACGACTTCCTGACGTTTAACATACTCGATGTTAACAAATTTCTTTCTTGAGAAACGCTTTCCTTGCCATTGCCAGTCTATATTTTATATCCTCTCTACTTCGACCATCATCAGTTATTTTGCTCCCCACATAGCAAAACTCCTTTACTACTTTAAATGTCTCATTTCCTAATCTAATTCCCTCAGCATCACCCGACTTAATTCGACTACATTCCATTATCCTCGTTTTGCTTTTGTTGATGTTCATCTTATACCCTCCTTTCAAGACACTGTCCATTCCGTTCAACTGCTCTTCCAAGTCCTTTGCTGTCTCTGACAGAATTACAATGTCATCGGCGAACCTCAAAATTTTTATTTCTTCTCCATGGATTTTAATACCTACTCCGAACTTTTCTTTTGTTTCCTTTACTGCTTGCTCAATATACAGATTGAATAGCATAGGGGAGAGGCTACAACCCTGTCTCACTCCCTCCCCAACCACTGCTTCCCTTTCATGTCCCTCGACTCTTGTAACTGCCATCTGGTTTCTGTACAAATTGTAAATAGCCTTTCGCTCCCTGTATTTTACCCCTGCCACCTTCATAATTTGAAAGAGACTATTCCAGTCAACATTGTCAAAAGCTTTCTCTAAGTCTACAAATGCTAGAAACGTAGGTTTGCCTTTCCTTAGTCTTTCTTCTAAGATAAGTCGTAGTGTCAGTATTGCCTCACGTGTTCCAACATTTCTACGGAATCCAAACTGATCTTCCCCGAGGTCGGCTTCTACCAGTTTTTCCATTCGTCTGTACGGAATTCACGTTAGTATTTTGCATCCGTGGCTTATTAAACTGATAGTTCGGTAATTTTCACATCTGTCAACACCTGCTTTCTTTGGGATTGGAATTATTATCTTCTTCTTGAAGTCTGAGGGAATTTCGCCTGTCTAATACATCTTGCACACCAGATGGTAGAGTTTTGTCAGGACTGGCTCTCCCAAGGCTGTCAGTACTTCTAATGGAATGTTGTCTACTCGCGGGGCCTTGTTTCGACTCAGGTCTTTCAGTGCTCTGTCAAACTCTTCACGCAGTATTATATCTCCCATTTCATCTTCATCTACACCCTCTTCCATTTCCATAATATTTTCCTCAAGAACATCGCCCTTGTATAGGCCCTCTATATACTCCTTCCACCTTTCTGCTTTCCCTTCTTTGCTTAGAACTGGGTTTCCATCTGAGCTCTTGATATTCATACAAGTGGTTCTCTTTTCTCCAAAGGTCTCTTTAATTTTCCTGTAGGCAGTATCTATCTCCCCCTAGTGAGATGAGCCTCTACATCCTTACATTTGTCCTGTAGCCATCCCTGCTTAGCTATTTTGCATTTCCTGCCGATATCATTTTTGAGACGTTTGTATTCCTTTTTGCCAGCTTCATTTACTGCATTTTTGTATTTTCTTCTTTCATCAATTAAATTCATTATCTCTTCTGTTACCTAAACTGTTTCCACTAGCCCTCTCTTTTTACCTATTTGATCCTCTGCTGCCTTCACTATTTCATCCCTCAAAGCTATCCATTCTTCTTCTACTGTATATCTTTCCCCCATTCCTGTCAATTGTTCCCTTATGCTCTCGCTGAAACTCTGTACAACCTCTGGCTTAGTCAGTTTATCCAGGTCCCATCTCCTTAAATTCCAACCTTTTTGCAGTTTCTTAAGTTTTAATCTGCTGCTCATAACCAATAGATTGTGATCAGGGTCCACATCTGTCCCTGGAAATGTCATACATTTTAAAACCTGGTTCCTAAATCTCTGTCTTACCATTATAAAATCTGTCTGAAACCTGTCAGTATCTCCAGGGTTCTTCCATGTATACAACCTTCTTTTATGATTCTTGAACCAAGTGTTAGCTATGATTAAGTTGTGCTCTGTGGAAAATTCTACCAGGCGGCTTCCTCTTTCATTTCTTGCCCCCAATCCATATTCACCTACTACCTTTCCTTCTCTTCCGTTTTCTACTAGCGAATTCCTGTCACCCATGACTATTAAACTTTCGTCTCCCTTCACTATCTGAATAATTGCTTTTATTTCATCATACATTTCATCAATTTCGTCGTCATCTGCAGAGCTAGTTGGCATATAAACTTGTACTACTGTAGTAGGCGTGGGCTTCGTGTCTATCATGGCCACAATAATGCGTTCACTCTGCTGTTTGTAGTAGCTTACCCGAACTCCTATTTTATTTATTTATTATTAAACCTACTCCTGCATTACCCCTATTTGATTTTGTATTCATAACCCTGTATTCACCTGACCAGAAGTCTTGTTCCTGCTGCCACCGAACTTCACTAATCCCCACTATATCTAACTTTAACCTATCCATTTCCCTTTTTAAATTTTCTAACCTACCTGCCCGATTTAGGGATCTGACATTCCATGCTCCGATCCGTAGAACGCCAGTTGCCTTTCTCCTGATAACGACGTCCTCCTGAGTATTCCCCGCCCGGGGAACCGATTGGGGGACTATTTTACCTCCGGAATATTTTACCCAAGAGGACGCCATCATCATTTAATCTTACAGTGAAGCTGCATACCCTCGGGAAAAATTACACCTGTAGTTTCCCCTTGCTTTCAACCGTTCGCAGTACTAGGACAGCAAGGCCGTTTTGGTTAGTGTTACAAGGCCAGATCAGTCAATCATCCAGACTGTTGCCCCTGCAACTACTGAAAAGGCTGCTGCCCCTCTTCAGGAACCACACGTTTGTCTGGCCTCTCAACAGATACCCCTCCGTTGTGGTTGCACCTACGGTACGGCTATCTGTATCTTTGAGGCACGCAGCTATATAGGCCTGTAATTATATGCATCTGCTCTCTGATCCTTCCTGAAAACGGGAATGACCTGCGCTTTTTTTCAATCGGTAGGTACTCTTCGTTGCTCCAGCGACCTGTAATAAACTACTGCTATAAGGAGAGCATATTACTTCGCATAATCGCTGTAGAATCTTCGAGGTATCTCATCTGGTCCGTATGCCTTTCCACTATTAAGCTAGGTTTCTTGAATCGGTGATGAAGAACTTTGTTTTGTAACACGGTTATTAAGCCACCTTTGGTCTATCCTATCGCCTAAAGAGTTTGCTTGAGACATACTTGTGTGTGGCATAATGAACGATGCTTTTGATTTTTTCCATCTGTCCTCCACATCATCGTCCTTAGCACTCAATATCTGATGTGACTACTCAGATACTCTGCAATTTGTATCCTGTCACTCTTACAATGCAAAAATATATTCCTATCTTTCTTAACTTTCGTTGTAATACACCTACTCATGCTATCACAGTCTTATGATTACTAATACCCTCCTTACAATAATAGATCCAAGAGGTTTGTTGTTGGGAAGTTTAAGACGTTTCCTTCACGAACTGGTTTTCTGGACAAGACATTCAGAATAATGTCACACGAATCCTCGTCTATGGCACCAGTTTCGATAGCATGACTCTCCCAAACTATGAGGGCTTTTCAATAAAGAATGATCATAATTTTTATGCTCATAATTTCTCCCGGTAAAATTTAACCTTATGATTAGTTTCATGTGCAACAAACACGCCGTAGTAATTTCATTGTTGTGACTCCGGTTCCCTCCTGTGAGAGGCAGACAAGGTCAGACATGTTCAGTATCAAACTTCCTGGCAGATTGAAAACGGCCCGGCACACAGTTTTAATCTGCCAGGAAGTTTCATATCAGCGCACACTCCGCTGCAGAGTGAAAATCTCATTATGTTCAGTATCGCCTACCGCTGCAATGGAGGTAACACGCAAGAAACAATATGCGGCTTTGAAATTCTGCTTTCGTCTCAACAAATCTTCATCTGAGGCCTTTACAATGTTACAGGAGGCCTATGGAGAATCTGTTCTTCCCTACAGCACAGCTCGAAGGTGGTTTAAAATGTTTAAAGAGAGGAGACAATCAATTTCAAAGGAAGGTGGACACGGTGTTCCAGTTAGTGATCTTAGGAAGAAAACATCAACACTGCTGCTGTAATTGTGAGAGAGGATCGACGAGTTACCTTAAGATCACTTTCTGAAATACTGAACATTTTATTGGGTATCACCCACACGTTGGTCACAGAAAAATTACACATGACACGTGTTTGTGCGCGATGGGTTCCTAAACTGTTGATTCCCGTACAAAAGGACATTCGCGTGCATGTATGCATGCAGTTAAAGTTGATTTTTGAGGAAGATCCGGAGTTTCTTTCAAATGTAATCACTGCTGATGAAACTTGGCTACATCATTTTGACAGCGTGGAAATCTCCTTCGTCACTAACCCCCAAGAAAGCAAAAGTGGTTGCTTCTGCTGGGAAAGTTATGGCCATCATATTCTCTAATATTCAGGTTACTTTGAGAAGGACCATCAAAATTCTGACGATGAGTAAAGGTATGTTGTCAAAAAATTATGATCATTCTTTATTGAACAGCCCGCGTATATCTGGCAAGTTGAAGTCAACTTGTGTACAACAGCATAATCGGGAGACATATTCAGAAAATTCTGAAAATTCTCTCTGAAGCACTCTACCACTACATCTCCTGACACAGGTGGTTTATAAAAGCATCCAGTTACTATTTTTTACTCATCGTTAATGCTTAATTCGCATTCGGAATCCGCGATAACATCGCTAGATATTACCGAATTCTGTGGTGTGATAATTATGCCGGCAGCATATTCCACTCTTAATTTAGAATATCGTTGCTATTCATTTCCGATTTCAATCACTTTTCTGTTCCTAATACTATCTAGGCATTATAAAATTCAATAAACGATACAAATTCTGGGATCTTTCCGTGGATGCTTCTGCAGTTAACTAATATCATATTAACCTCACAGATTTCTCGTAGACGTAATTCAAATCCACATTCCATATCTTCAGTATAGAATTCAATTAGGGCCTTGAACTCTTCTCATTCTTCACTATTTAAGAGAACTTCATTGGTTGAAATCGGAAAAAGCGAAGAAATTCCAGACAGTATTTTCTTATGATCTTTAAACGTTATTATAAAATAGTCTAAAATGGAATAAACACCTATCGTCAGTGGTACTTTTCAGGATAACCTATAAAGTAGTTTGACGTATTTTTTTGGATTTTAGTTACCTGGGGATGTCCAGCCGTTGACAAATTTTAGTAGCTCCAAAAACAGTAGTTCTGAAAGTTTTGCAGCCTCAGACCTCAGAATTTCCAGATCTTCTTTAGTGTCTTCAGTTACTTCCGTGGTTTCTCTCAAACATAGTGTTGCTTCCTGAAGTCACGTATCCAATCTTAAAGAGCTTTTCCATAACGGATTTATCTTGTGAAACATTATTTTTAATGCTTTTAAAAAGTCACTAGAAACTATTTATGGTTTATTTAAACGCTAACCGTCAAACCTTATTGTACACACATCAAAAATAGTTTTGCATCACCCCGGTTCCCAGAACTCCTGAAGATAGACGTTGACTGTGGATACTGTATCACAGGGACAGTCCGTTTGACTGTTCAGAGATGTCACTAAACCTGCCCAGAGATGTAGACAACCATGCAAGAGCAGCGCCTATTTGGGATCTACGCCAAATGCCGTTGAGGAGTGGGACAATCTGGACCAACAGTGCCTTGACGAACTTGTGGATAGTATGCCACGACAAATACAGGCATGCATCAATGCAAGAGGACGTGCTACTGGGTATTAGAGGTATTTGTGTGTACAGCAATCCTGACCACCAACTCTGAAGCTCTCGCTATATGGTGGTACAACATGCAATGTGCCGTTTTTATGAGCAATAGAAAGGGCGGAAATGATGTTTATCTTGATCTCTATTCCAGTTTTCTTTACAGGTTCCGGAACTCTCGGAACCGAGGTGATGCAAAACTTTTTTGATGTGTGTAGAATGGATGATACAAAGGTTACATTTATCGTCATGTTTGGTTAACATGATTAAATTTACGCAACTATTTAATAAAATTCCACTCTTTCAAAATATAAGTAAAAAACCTTATCGCGAAATGCCACTTCAGGTGAACAAGACAAGTAACAAAATATCAGTCACGTTACGTCAGCTGTCTCCTTTGCATAGGCGTGACGAAAAGTTTTAAGACTTCCTCACACTCTGTTCGTCGTTTAACCTCACGTAAGCAAACATACGCTCAATGATTGGTCAGTGACCTGAAGACACAGCTCCAGGGTGTTGTTATGTCATTGGAAATAGGTCTAATTATGTATTAGGTGTACCATTGTTACACAACTGCAAATGAAATTCTGAGATAAAGTACAAAGTATTAAAAGTCTTCAAGATTTTGGTAATCACAATGCTGTTGAAGCCGTGTTTCTTTTATTTCAAATTTTAGGGATCACAGACGTATTGGATGCGCTCTACAGATATCGACTGATGTCGATGCTGGGTTAGGCTTCGACACCAGTGGAGTACGAGAACGCAGGAAGGAGAACTTTGTCGTCAGTTTGAGGAGTGACCTAAGAGCGGGAATGTTGTCTGTCTGGTATAAAATGATGCTACTTTAGGCAAGTGTGCACCCAAATAATCACCAGCATGAATTACACACTGACGTAAAAAGCTTGTGTGAAAGACTATCATAGGGTTGTTCATGCTCAAAAACACTCAATATGCTATTTATTTTTAAGTTGACGCACAAGCTCGTCGCGCAACTTTAGTGGTACAGCTGTACGACCACAGGTTGGTGGCAGTCGTAATCATAAGACAGTCGACACGAAGTGCCCAACTTACTGTCGACAACATGTAGACGTCGCTCCATTTCTTGCTGCAGCCGAGCTTTGCAATCTAACGGTCATTGCAAGTGTTCACTATAAAAATTTAATCTCATATTCATTACAATTAACTTATGCCATATTTTAACGAAAGTGACTTTCAACTCATTTTAAAAAAAAGAAAAACAAATCTTCATGGCTTTGGGAGACGGTGGGGAGAGGAGGGAGGGAGGTCTACGCCCCTGGTTTCAGGCAGGATCCCTCGTTTCGTTCAGTGCTGAGGTGCTATTTCAATACAGCTGGAGAGCCTCTGCAATGCTGTCCGAGTTTAGGAGGAATACCAAGTGGGCTCAGGGTGAATTGGAATTTGGACTGAGGAGGGAAGCGTGATGTGGGAGTCCATGCACTTGTGCAAAGCTACTGTGCCAGGATGGCGTATTGGTTAGCGTATCCGCCTAGTGAGCGGGACACCCGAGTTCGAATCCCGGCCTTGGTACAAATTATCATTCTTCGCTTCAATCTGCATATATACGTCATAGATGTCTGAGAATTGAAAAGCTTTCGGAACCATATAGCACCCTGATTAAAGCATGTAGGTTGCTCAGGCCGTTATTTGTCATAGCTGATACAACAACGTTATCCTGTATGTCCAAAAACTGTTTAGTTCATACGTGGATCAACTAACAGAAGATGAACGATTGTATGGCTATTTTCAGCAAAATGCAGCAGCAGCACACACCGCCTTGACAACCCTATCACAAATGCCTGAGGTTTTCAGTGAGAAGAGGACAATCAGCAGACGCAATGCAGTTTCCTGGCCACCTCGATCGCCTGATGTCTCTCCTTGTGATTTTTATGTGCAGGGTAAATTAAAAATTGATGTGTACTCAAATAATCATCATTTACACCGGTGAGCCAAAACATGAAGAGCACCTACAGGGTGTTTCAAAAATGACCGGTATATTTGAAACGGCAATACAAACTAAACGAGCAGCGATAGAAATACACCGTTTGTTGCAATATGCTTGGGACAACAGTACATTTTCAGGCGGACAAACTTTCGAAATTACAGTAGTTACAATTTTCAACAACAGATGGCGCTGCAAGTGATGTGAAAGATATAGAAGACAACGCAGTCTGTGGGTGCGCCATTCTGTACGTCGTCTTTCTGCTGTAAGCGTGTGCTGTTCACAACGTGCAAGTGTGCTGTGGGCAACATGGTTTATTCCTTAGAACAGAGGATTTTTCTGGTGTTGGAATTCCACCGCCTAGAACACAGTGTTGTTGCAACAAGACGAAGTTTTCAACGGAGGTTTAATGTAACCAAAGGACCGAAAAGCGATACAATAAAGGATCTGTTTGAAAAATTTCAACGGACTGGGAACGTGACGGATGAACGTGGTGGAAAGATAGGCCGACCACGTACGGCAACCACAGAGGGCAACGCGCAGCTAGTGCAGCAGGTGATCCAACAGCGGCCTCGGGTTTCCGTTCGCCATGTTGCAGCTGCGGTCCAAATGACGCCAACGTCCACGTATCGTCTCATGCGCCAGAGTTTACACCTCTATCCATACAAAATTCAAACGCGGCAACCCCTCAGCGCCGCTACCATTGCTGCACGAGAGACATTGTGCACAGGATTGATGACGGCGATATGCATGTGGGCAGCATTTGGTTTACTGACGAAGCTTATTTTTACCTGGACGGCTTCGTCAATAAACAGAACTGGCGCATATGGGGAACCGAAAAGCCCCATGTTGCAGTCCCATCGTCCCTGCATCCTCAAAAAGTACTGATCTGGGCCGACATTTCTTCCAAAGGAATCATTGGCCGATTTTTCAGATCCGAAACGATTACTGCATCACGCTATCTGGACATTCTTCGTGAATTTGTGGCGGTGCAAACTGCCTTAGACGACACTGCGAACACCTCGTGGTTTATGCAAGATGGTGCCCGGCCACATCGCACGGCCGACGTCTTTAATTTCCTGAATGAATATTTCGATGATCGTGTGATTGCTTTGGGCTATCCGAAACATACAGGAGGCGGCGTGGATTGGCCTCCCTATTCGCCAGACATGAACCCCTGTGACTTCTTTCTGTGGGGACACTTGAAAGACCAGGTGTACCGCCAGAATCCAGAAACAATTGAACAGCTGAAGCAGTACATCTCATCTGCATGTGAAGCCATTCCGCCAGACACGTTGTCAAAGGTTTCGGGTAATTTCATTCAGAGACTACGCCATATTATTGCTACGCATGGTGGATATGTGGAAAATATCGTACTATAGAGTTTCCCAGACCGCAGCGTCATCTGTTGTTGACAATTGTAACTACTGTAATTTCGAAAGTTTGTCTGCCTGAAAATGTACTGTTGTCCCAAGCATATTGCAACAAACGGTGTATTTCTATCGCTGCTCGTTTAGTTTGTATTGCCGTTTCAAATATACCGGTCATTTTTGAAACACCCTGTACTTAGTAGCTTGTTTGCCCGTCTTTCGAACGAAATACTTCACTGATTCTGCATATCAGGGATCCGACAATTTGTTGGTAGGTTTGTGTAGGTATGTGACTTTAGCTGTACACGCACATGTCATGTAATTCGCGTAAATAACGGGCTGCTGATTTGCGTACGCTGTGTGCTGATTTGCGTACGCTGTGATGGCGCCCGATAGTTACCCAGATATCTATAGGATTTACATCAGTAAAATTTGGCAGCCGAGATGTCAACATTTCACTATAACGCTCCTCAAAACACTGTAGCACTACTCTGACTCTGAGACACGGACAATTATACTGCTGAAAGATGACATCGCTGTCGGGGAAGACATCAAGCATGAAGGGGTCCAGGTGGATCGGAGCTCTCAACGTGTCTTAAATTCCTAACACAGGTCCTATACAAGCACAGGAGAATGTCTCCCATGGCATAATAATGTTCACAGCAGCCGGCGTCCTGTACGTTTAGAGCCGCCGTTCACCTCGATGACGGCGTTTGTGGAGACGACCATCGACCTATTGTAGCAAAAATGTGATTCCCCGAAGAGCCGACACTTTTCCATTGAACACAATCGAATCCCGATGGTCTCGTACCCACGGCAATCGTAATTGATGATACCGTTGCAGCAACATGTCAGGTAGGGGTGACCTGCTGCGGAGCTCCGTGTTCAACAATGTACTATGAACGGAGTGCTACGAAACACTGGTACGTGCACCAGCACTGTGCTCTTTCGACAGAGATGCCACAGATCACCATGTAGTCTACTTTATATAGCGGACAAGATTCCGAACCCCACGACTGTGAAGAGTGGTGGACATACGATCATTTTGCGCCTAGTGGTAGTTTCACTGTCCTTCTACCTCTTTCCGTAGATGCTCACGACAGTAACACGTGTACATTCGACCAGCTTCGCCGTGTTCGAGATACTCGTTCACAGGCTCTGCGTAGTAATAATTCGCCCTTTGTCGAAGTCGCTTTGTGACGAAGCAAGCTGGGATATTTCTACTTCCCCACTTGTTTTGCCGTCTGCCTCCTTAACCCTCGAGCGGGCGCGGCGTTTTTCATAACAGGAGCGGGCGCCCGGCGCACTTTGTACACATAAAAAGAATAGGTTTCCTTATGTTAACAAGGTAAGTCAAGTATGATCAAAATCACAGTTTAATCTTAGTTTATTTAAACAAGAAGAAAATAATCTTACATAATATGCGCTAAACTAATGTTTTATTAAACAATAATGAAATAAATTTTCTCTATAACTCTCTGTTGCCAAGGACAGGTGCTAAAGAGACAGTAATAAAGCCATTCGAAGCATTAAGCAGTGCAGTTGCATCATATGTCGGCCAGCTGCTTATTCGATCATTAATTATCTCGTAGACAACTTCCTCAATGTGGGATTATGTTGCTAGTTCCTATCTGGGGTCATTTTTTTTTAACTGATCGTAAATTTTTTTCTCGCCTAGCGCGCTTTGTATTTTATATTACTGCTGCTCACTTGGACATACGACAACACAATTTATCGCTGTGTTACCTGAAACACTACTGAAGGAGTAGGTATAGATCTACAGTTGTGAAACAAAAATGGAACCGCACGAAATCACTTTATTTTTGGTTGGCGCACTTTATACACAAGCGCGCCCGCTCGATGGTTAAAATTAATTTATTCATTTTTGACTAATTACCATTAATAAACGTGAGAATAATCTGCATTTTCATAAAAGAGATAGGTTGCCCCTTGTCTTAAAGAATATACCACCAGATCTAATTTTGTGCTTAGTTTTATGTACGTAACTGATTGTCTAATTTATTTTCACTATTCCTAGATGGTATCTTTCATTATAGGGTGAAATCAGTGATTGTTTCGTAACTTATTTCTATTGTTGTCTTATAAACAAATATAAATGCTATAATAATTATAAACAATTGGAGGAACAACTAATAGTATTATTAAAGTATTGATTTGGTTCTATTCGAAAACATGTTAGCAAAGCCAGCTCTTAATTAATTAAAAGTAATTAACAGTTTTGTCAAAAGTATTGTTGCGTAATGTTTTTTGATAATTTCATCATTTAAACAAATAATTCAGCCAAACCCTTGTAGTAGGAGAAACTGTTAAAAGGAAAGAATTTTTCGATCTATTCAGTTAATTTAATGAGTTAAGTTTTAAATGCAATTTTTGTAGATTAAACATCGAACAATGTGTAGTTTCAGTCCCCATTATTATGAGGATATATAAGGGCCCGATTTTTGGTCCCAAAACGGTCAGTCCATGGCCAAGTTTCAGACGAGGAAACTGTGTTGGTTAGAACAACAACAATGCTTCAACTTACCCGTGAAATAAGTGTTACACAATTAGGCCATGTGTTAAAACAATGACAGCGTCTCTTCCATACGTACCTTTCTATTCTTCAAGAACTGTGAACTTTGTGGGTAGGTTTTTACTGCTCGTAGATTTTCAGTAGTAAACTATTGTAGTAGTATGTGGAGGTTTACCTGCAAACTATTAATGAGGCTTGTTGTTGTTGTTGTCTTCAGTCCTGAGACTGGTTTGATGCAGCTCTCCATGCTACTCTATCCTGTGCAAGCTTCTTCATCTCCCAGTACCTACTGCAACCTACATCCTTCTGAATCTGCTTAGTGTATTCATCTCTTGGTCTCCCCCTACGATTTTTACCCTCCACACTGCCTTCCAATACTAAATTGGTGATCCCTTGATGCCTCAGAACATGTCCTACCAACCGATCCCTTCTTCTGGTCAAGTTGTGCCACAAACTTCTCTTCTCCCCAATCCTATTCAATACTTCCTCATTAGTTATGTGATCTACCCATCTAATCTTCAGCATTCTTCTGTAGCACCACATTTCAAAAGCTTCTATTCTCTTCTTGTCCAAACTATTTACCGTCCATGTTTCACTTCCATACATGGCTACACTCCATACAAATACTTTCAGAAATGACTTCCTGACACTTAAATCTATACTCGATGTTAACAAATTTCTCTTCTTCAGAAACGCATTCCTTGCCATTGCCAGTCTACATTTTATGTCCTCTCTACTTCGACCATCATCAGTTATTTTGCTCCCCAAATAGCAAAACTCCTTTACTACTTTAAGTGTCTCATTTCCTAATCTAATACCCTCAGCATCACCCGACTTAATTCGACTACATTCCATTATCCTCGTTTTGCTTTTGTTGATGTTCATCTTATATCCTCCCTTCAAGACACCATCCATTCCGTTCAACTGCTCTTCCAAGTCCTTTGCTGTCTCTGACAGAATTACAATGTCATCGGCGAACCTCAAAGTTTTTATTTCTTCTCTCTTCCTACTCCAAATTTTTCTTTTGTTTCCTTTACTGCTTGCTCAATATACAGATTGAATAACATTGGGGAGAGGTTGCAACCCTGTCTCACTCCCTTCCCAACCGCTGCTTCCCTCTCATGCCCCTCGACTCTTATAACTGCCATCTGGTTTCTGTACAAATTGTAAATAGCCTTTCGCTCCCTGTATTTTACCCCTGCCACCTTTAGAATTTGAAAGAGAGTATTCCAGTCAACATTGTCAAAAGCTTTCTCTAAGTCTACAAATGCTAGAAACGTAGGTTTGCCTTTCCTTAATCTTTCTTATGTAAAGCTAAAACAATAGTGCGCTGGGCATATTTAACTATGTATTACTGGGGGGGAGGTTATAAACAGTGAAAGTAAACTACTGTGAAGTGCAGTTGTGCACCTGTCGGCTACATTATTTAAAGTAGTCAGTGTTGTACTTCCTATCCCCATTTTTCAGCCAGTAGCTCAACGCAATACGTCGACGCCGAGGGCAACAAATTTCCCCGTTTGCAGCCGATATCTTTGCTAGGATGATCCCCCGTTTGTGCCTGCTACGCTTACATACTATTTTTACCGCGTTACGTGCCTGCAACGCCACCAGATGGCATCCAGCGTCGCGGTGGGCAGTGATCATAATGTTCTGGGTCATCAGTGTACTGGAAGAGCTACAGCAGAATGCTGGAAACGCTGTTGCTACTGTCCTTCAGGTAGAGCAGCTGCATGTGTCTCAGTTTGATAAATCGAGCACAGCGCCATACATACATCAACGATAGACATTTCCAGTATCTTCTGTGACGTTCTTTGACAAAGGTCAGTTTTAGTTTGCCCACCATGTACAGTAGACATCGCCGACAATAGGTAGCTGTCTAAAAGCGACTGTGAATTAATGGATGCACCTATCCGGAAAGTACAAGAAAATTAGCCAGGTCTTCAGGTGTTCCATTCACAAAGTACAAGAGAGAGATATTCCAAAGTATTTGGAAATGATCAACAAAACGATACACACAAAGGGGATTGCAAGGGAACTCAACTTAGGACATGTGTAACAATTTCTATAATTGGAGGAAAAGATAGCAGAGGCCGCCCACCCTGTGAAATCAACCCAAAATCTTCAGAGGTAACCTAGGGGAGCGGAAATAGCTAGTTCTGATTCTTTGCTTTGCAAACGTCGACCTTCTCTCTGAGATAGTTTGTCGGTGGAAGCAGGAAATCAGACGCTGCAATTCTGATGTCTTGCAAATCAATTATTAATTCTGTAGTCACAGAGAAGATGTAGCTGCTAGACATCATTTGACCTCTCCGCCGCCAGTAGCTAAGTGGTCAGCGCGACAGAATGTCAATCCCAAGGGCCCGGGTTTGATTCCCGGCTGGGTCGGGTATTTTCTCCGCTCAGGGACTCGGTGTTGTGTTGTCCTAATCATCATCATTTCATCCCCATCGACGATCAAGTCACTGAAGTGGCGTCAAATCAAGAGACTTGTACCATGGCAAACGGTCTAGTCACACGACATTTATTTATCATTTGCCCTGGTCCGCAGCAACCTCCAAGATGTATGTCAAAATCACCAGCGAGTGATTATCATCACACTACAACTGCCAAAGAGCTGCAAGTTTAGTTGCTGCAAGCTGACCATTTAAACTGGGCACTGCATTTCTGCAGCTTACTCACTATAGACATGATAAAATGCCAGCATATCAAACACCCAGATCAAATCACAAAACTGCGAGTACGTGCACAACTGCGTTATCTACCACCCAGGCCAAATGGCTGATGTAGAATCTCTTCTGTGAACAAGGCTATGTGTACATTGTTTAATTGTATTCATAAGATACAAAATTTATCCTTATTGGATCTTGAGGAAGGCTGTGACTACTTGTACAATTACGGTGGAATACAGCTACAACAACATTCAAAGCACACTGTAAATTATCTTGTTTTAAACGAGTGTCGTAGATGCGTAGTTTCAGTCTATTGTGGTGGCAAGCGGAAAAAAAAATTATTTACCCTTGTTTTATTTTACATATAGCATTACTCTTAAGCTTACGCGAACACAGAATGCACAGCAGTATGTCGAATGCTCATCAAACTTCGCTACTTACGAGTCAAGTCAGTCATTTTACTCTGGTGTATATCTGTCCAATACACACTTTCTAAATTACATTCTATGTTCATTATTTCATTTGCAATTTCACTGCTCCCCCCCCTAGCTTCATAGAATATGTTCGCAATTCTAATGGCTTCTACAGCGTCACCAACAGTAGGTGTAGGTACTTAATTTCTTTTTTTTTCCTCTTCTTGTTCAATTCCATCGCTCACTTGATGGTCACTGTAGCCCCGATTCTTCGCTTCATTTGAAATTTCGTCTTCAGTTTGCGTTTCGTTCGTAACAAGGTTATCGCTTGTTCTATACATTTCGTAGTCGCACTGATAGAGAATAACACAGTTGATTTCTGGCAGCAAAGCAGATAGCAGCAGATCATCAGTGTCATGGAACGTATCTTCAGTTTCGGTGGCTTTTATTCCTTAGCTTGTGATTTCCGCATGACGGAAACAGTTCTTGATGTTTTTGTCTGTGACCTGGCTCCAAGCTTTGGTAATGCATCTGATCGCATCCATCAGTGTAACTGAATAATCGTTCTTTTTCTCAATGCATTCTATCATTTTCAGTAATACGAGCTTACGATAGTGGCATTTCAGACTTCTACTTACTCCTCGGTCCACGGTCTGTAATAAGCTTCTCGGATTTGCAGGAAGAAAACAAGCTTAATATCCTCCAGACCAGAGAGTGTAAGATGTGCTGGACAGTTATCAACAAGAACCAGTATCTTCCTTTTCTGACTTCTAAGCTCCCGATCCCGGGGCCTTATTTCAGCTTCAAAGAGTTCGTGGCGCATCCAGAACTTTTTATTAGCGTTGTAGTGCACTGTCAGAATTTTTATATGCTTAAAATACGTAGATTTTTTTGATTTGCACGTCACTAGCAATTATTTCTTCTCAGTTCCATCTGCGGCAGCACAAACTAGAATTGTTATTCGTCTTTTAGATGGCTTCATACCAATTCATTTTGAATTTTAGAGTTTTGTCAAGAGTCAGTTTAAAGAAAATGCCAATCTTGTCTGCATTAAAGATGTAAAAATCTGCAGCTCCTTCGTGAACTGTAGGCTACACAGTAGTGCTGGCATGACTGCACACTTTGCCAAGTGTAATGGCGTGACGTTGCTTGGACCTGTCAATACAGCCACTGCTGCACACAAATTCCTCATCTTTTAATTTCTTGGCAATATCTCCTGCTTTCACCGTAAGGAGAGATACTTCTCTGTTGCTTAAACCACTTAAGCAGCGTTTCATCCATCTTGTCCGTTCACTTTTCCATAACCGCTTAATTTTAGATCCATTTTGATCAAACGCAGTAACAATTTTATTCTTGTTCTTCCAAACCGTTTGGACTGTGGAATTTACGAAGCCAAATTGACGACGCACGTCAACCTTTTTAGCTCTAGTCTCGTTTTCATGAATCACTTTCACTTTTTCTTCCACCTTCAAAATTTTTCTTTTACTGGCCAGGCTGTTCTAAAATGTGTGCACTTCGTGACAAACTGTAACTGAAACTGACATCACTGGTACTGTTAACGAGTTCTGCGATTGTCACCACTACTGTAGTATACTGTTAACGAGTTCTGCGATTGTCACCACTACTGTAGTACGACTGCGCCATGGTAACAATGAGGCGAGGAGTCTATACTACACCTTTGGTTGACGGAAGGGCAGAGAGAAGAATATGTCAGGCTGCCTTATTACAATAACACATTTCATTCTACGGTACAGTGATTCAAGGAAAATCTTGTTGCTAACTGGGGCTGAAAATGACATTATGTAGGAGGTAAATACATGTTCATTTGTCGTATTAAGCGACGATGAGAATTGTATTCCCTATAAGAACAAAAATTACGACGTTAGAGACGAGTTTTCGCTCCAACCGACGTCTTTATAACAAAGTTAAATGCATAACGATTGCGTCAACACCAGCAGAGACAATTTTTAAATTAAAATTCATTTGAGGTACAAAGTATCTTGATATTGCTGCAGTCATCGCTATAAAGCCTTTCGGTCGGCACCAGTTCGAAGACGGAACTTCTTCACTGAAGCAGTTTTATTATTGTACAAATCCTACTCTATATTTCTTCGTTTCATGTTTGTTGCTTAAAACATTTCCAAACCGTCTGGGAGATATATGCTTTAAGTCTGTCATGGCTTCTATGATTCATCGTTGTTAGTGAAATACATAAAATGTATTGCGAATACGAACAACCATCAGCTGTATAAGGTAACGACGAGAATGAAAATTTGGATCGAACTGGGACTCGAACACAGATTTTTCCCTTTACCTGAGCGGAATCCTTACCGCTGTGGCTATCTGCGTACATCCCACGCCCCGACCCAGATCCTTACCTCTCGTTCCTGCGTCACAGCCAGTACACGTACACACATTATCTAATTCATGAATGGTGGGGGGGGGGGGGGGGGGGGGAGGGACATTTTAATTGAAAGTCGCTGGCTGGAATCGGCGAATAAATACGATATTACAGTGCTTGTATTGTTAATAAGGATAATGCAGTGTCCCTTCGGAACTGCATACATGTCTAAAGGAACGGGCACTGCTGCGATTAGAACCGTTATGAAATACATGAAATATCAGCCTATAGCAGGCAGCGACTTTCAATTAAAATGTCCTCGCCTGTACCGGAATTACATAAAGTGTGCACGAGTACAACTGTGACGCAGGAACAACGACATATAGTGGTTTCGGTCTGGCCGTCAGTCGAGCATTGACAGGGGTTGAGGCGAATGCTCGCAAAAAGCGGGAAATCTGGGTTCGAGTTCCGCTCCGGCAAGAATGTTCACTGTCGTCATTCACTTACACAGCTGATGGTTGTTCGTATTCGCAACTGCGAATGCATTTCACATGTTTCGTAACGGCTATAGTTGTCGCAGTGTCTCCCCTCCCCCTCCCCCCCCACCACCCCCACCCCACACCGCCTCAGGACATGTATGCATATCTGAAGGAACATTGCATCTTTCTTGTTAAGAACATCAGTCATAGGTACAGCAATATCTCATTGTTACTGCAGTCCGATACTGTTTTTCAAAACAGGCAACGACAGCCTACGTCATTCCTCATTTTGAGAAGATCATTAAGCTGTTGTTTCTCTGTGAACTGTGGACTAGATGTCGATGAGGCGAGCGAATACTATAATGTTTTGCTTTTCGTGGCTACCAAAATGAAATTCGTTTTTTATAAACAGCAACTAGAATGTTCGTAATACGCAAAATAATTAAGTGCGGCTAAACCCTCACCTCACGAAGTGTCGTCACTCAGACCGCGCCAGAATTTTCCAAGTCGAGTTGGGTTGTTTGAGGGAAGAGACCAAACAGCGAGGTGATCGGTCTCATCGGATTAGGGACGGAAGTCGGCCGTGCCCTTTCAAAGGAAACATCCCGGCATTTGCCTGGAGCGATTTAGGGAAATCACGGAAAACCTAAATCGGGATGGCCGGACGCGGGATTGAACCGTCGTCCTCCCGAATGCGAGTCCAGTTCCAAGTCGTTCTAGGAGGTCAGTTATGGCGAAACGTTTTTATACACCACGTACCTTCATTTAATCACCAACCCTACAAATTACTGTTGTCAGTTGCGATATCGCCTTATTTGATTGTTGCTGACGTGTTGTCGACATGTGATGGGGTCTCCTAGACCGCGCCTCGTGAACTACGCACCTGCTTTCGTCAGTTCAGAACAAGATGTGTGGGCAAGAATGTGACAGTTTTACACACTCTTGAAGTTCGATGAAATTTTTAGTCAGTGGATGGAGAATGATATCAATGATATAGAACAAGATGTAGGCGAAGAAGACAACGATTTTTCAATAGCCAGTGATCACAATTCTGCTAGCGAACAAGAGGACCATTCAGAGGAAGACCTTCAGGACACTGGTGATGAGGACCTTTCTGTTTCTCCAACAAAATACTTGGTGTTAGTTCTGAGTGGTGGTAAAGAAATATGTAGATATCAGTGCTGAATATGAATTTTGCAGCCTTTCTTTTCCTGGCTATCGAGTTCAGTTTTTATATGCAAGTTTAAATTCCGGAAGTTAGTTTTATGCGAAAATTTGCTTTCTACAAAGATACCATAATTTTTCAGAACGTAAAACTCAAATGGCTCAAATGGCTCTGAGCACTATGGGACTTAACATCTGAGGTCATCAGTCCCTTATAATTTAGAACTACTTAAACCTAACTAACCTAATGGCATCTCACACATTCGAACCTGCGACCGTAGCGGTTGCGCAGTTCCAGACTGAAGCGTCTAGAACCGCTCGGCCACACCGGCCGGTATGTAAAATTCAGTTCTCTAACAGTTCGTTTTCTGTACTATTGAAAAAGCTTCACAAAAGTATGTGATTTTTGCTTGATACAAAAATAAGATAATTCTGGCCTTATTTAGTGCAATAAAATCAACAAGGAGTATTTAAATAACACTTATATAGTTGTAATCATAAATGTTATATGACATAAATTAAAGTTTCAAATGATTTACACCTTAAATCTTGGTTTAAAGTCCGCCCCGATAGCTGAGTGGTCAGGGCGGCGATCTGTAAGGCCAAGGGGCCCGGGTTCGATTCCCGGCTGGGTCGGAGATTTTCTCTGTTCAGGGACTGGGTGTTGTGTTGTCCTCATTATCATTTCATCATCACCAGTGAAATGCAACGGGAAACCACCACTGGAATCACTTCCCTAGAGGAATATGCGGTGGACGTCTCTGCCGAGGCTCTCCCCATGAGAAGACCTGCCGTAAGGCAGAACACAAAGTTTGGTTTAAAGATAGGGGTCTCAGAGACCACACCTTGTCGTACACGTTACAGAAAAGTCACCTCGTGAGTTAACGGTTAAAGCACATTGCGGTTATTTTAATGTGCTTTCGAGAAAATGATAGCGTAACAAACTGAGGAGCGTGGTATGGTAAACGCAAGTCTTTTTTTCTCCTATTTGTTTTTTAGTTTTGGGTTTCTTAGCACGCGGCACAACACGGTTAATGCGAGTGCGTGCGGAAGTGATCATAGCGGGTCACTGCATTCGACCCTGGCGTGATCGCTGAGATATACAAGCCATTGACACGATTCGAGGATGACAACATTATCCTGGTTGCGGCTCGTGCTGGCGTGTGTGCCGCGCAATAGACGCTCCGCCGTTTTCGTGCCGTGCGTGAGGCGCCGGATCGCGCAGGTGTGCAGGTGTGTGGCTGTGTTCCACCAGGCGACCTTATTTCGCCCCTTCATTTCCGCCAAGCCTATGCCGGTGTGCCCGCAAAAGACAAACGACGGTCGACGATCGTCTCACGAAACATCGCACGTGCGGCTGTAGCGTGGGATTTACGTGGAACTGGTTTGGGCGGGGATTGTGCAGACTAGGAGCTCAATTTGACAATTACTTTATCAAACATAAGAACTTCAATTAACAGAGTAGAAACCCATTTACAACAGAACAAAATAAATTTATGTACTCTGAAAGAACTTTAAATGGGACTAAAATGACCAATAGCACGGCTATCCTTACAATAACAACAGAACGAATTCAAAAACAGTACAAGTTCAATATTGCTCTATAACAGATAACCAAGCAACAACATGAACAACGTACAATGTCTGTCACTCGGCCATAAGCAGAAATAAGAACAGACTGAAAAGCTTGTAAGGGTGTTACAATATAGGTTGTACTAAGGAACAATTGTTAAGACAAAAATTCGATACGTTACTTCGTTTCCGAGTTAATTAGAACAAAAGATATCCACCAAGACGCTGCGGCCCGCCAGAGACGATGAATTTTAAATAAAATATTTACTAATTTTTTGTAGTAGCAGTAACCGCAAT
Source organism: Schistocerca cancellata (assembly GCF_023864275.1). Classification (NCBI taxonomy): domain Eukaryota; kingdom Metazoa; phylum Arthropoda; class Insecta; order Orthoptera; family Acrididae; genus Schistocerca; species Schistocerca cancellata. The sequence continues at coordinate 430,396,123 of NC_064630.1, forward strand.
TTCATTAATTTGCAGTTGTTCTGGGCGGGTGTTTGGTTGCTGCAAATACCCTTGTTGTAGCTAGGCTTTCCTTTCTAAAATAAAGCAATAATTCTACTGAATCACTCTCTATAATTTATTCATTATGAAATCAGATTATAATCTTACCGCTGTTGCTACTCAAAGCTCACTAAAAATAAAGACTAACTGCGCTTCCGCATAGCCGGTGCATAATTAATTTATCTGCGGTACTAGCCCACGCTTGTACACTGATTTCAGACTATAAGATTCTAACATTCAAGCACAATTCACATAATTGTTATAAAATACGATTGATTTTTCATTTGAACATAGTTTTGTATCAGAGTTACGAATTCTCGTTTTTACCATCATAATTTTGCTTTACAGATCATACTGAAGTATTGAAATTAATTTTAAAATGTTCAAACACAGACAATTTTTTCCGAAAATATTTCATTATTAGCGTTTAGCAAGAATTAATTTTGTAACAAAGTAGTCTGTTCCTTAACAACACCTACTTCTAATTACACAAATAACTTGATAACAGTGTTGCCTTCTCGATATCTATTAGTGCTTTAAATTCTTTCTATGTCAGTTTCACGCTGCATGTTAGCAAGTATGGTGTAAATTTCCGTCAGGAAGTATAAAATTCGTAATTTTCAGTAAAATAATTACTGTATTACTTGGTACAGATACACGTATGACATGTGTTTTGAAGCTAATTTCACCGCGAAAACAACTTGAAGATAAAAAAATATCCAATTATAATTTTAATTATTGCATGTCATTTCAAACTGTGAGTTTTTGTTGAAGGGAATATATAATATAAAAATTGTTTTAAAGTAATAGAAGAACATGTATTTGACTATTTTTATCAAATAACTAATCAGTTAGGATAATTATATCACAAATAGCATGTTAATAACAGGTTTCTTTTATAAAAGCAGCTGATAATGGTAATTTTTGCTTTCAGATCACGTAACACTTCTGAACAATACTACCTATCACAGGGTGCTATTTGCAGTTTGTACTGCCAGTCACACGACACTGCAGTACTTGAAAACATTATCCCAATCAGAGATATCAGTAAATACGTATCTTCCAACTGATTAAAACAACGCGAAGTGTGTAAATCATTTTTTGTGCTAAAGCTTTTGTTTCAAAATCATCGGGATGGCAAACGATCCTTAACTGCATTGAGGTATGGAACCAGTGGTCGGTACTGGAAATTCAGTTTTTGTTGATATGAACAACTTCTTCATTATATTGACAAGCTTATAACAAACGTTCAAAGCGGTGACGCATTACAATGGCGCAAAAAGTAAAACACACTTTTCTCAAATATTCCTGTTGTCTGTTGTAGATTGAGGTAGCTAAGACCCTACGAACCAGTTGGTTGGTTGGTTTATTCGGTGGAGGGGACCAAATAGCGAGGTCATCAGTCCCATCCGATTAGGGAAGGATAGGGAAGGATCTCGGCCGTGCCCTTTCAAAGGAACCATCCCGGAATTTGCCTGAAGCGATGTGGGGAAATCGCGGAAAACCTATATCAGGATGGATGCAAGAGGATTTGAATCGTCGTTCTCAAGAATGCGAGTCCAGTGTGCTAACCACTGCGCCACCTCGCTCGGCATAAACCAGGTCTTCTTCAGAAATTTACAATCTGACAATGAGTGTATTTCGTTCCGGCGCTCAGTCGCTCTAACTGCCAGACTGTAGCGCCTAGAACCCCTCGGCCACTCTGGCTGGCAATTTGCGGAAGGGTTGTACTTTTGTCACCTTGTACAGTTCTCTTCAGTTGTCGTTGATCCCGTTCTCGCAGGATCTTTTTCCGGCAGTAGCGATGTCGGAGATTGGATTCCTGATATTCTCGGTACACTCATGGAATGGTCGTATGGGAAAATCCCTACTTCATCTCTACCTCGGAGACGCTGTGTCCGATCGCTCGTGCGCCGAATGTAACACCACGTTCAAACTCATTTAAATTCTTATAACGTGACATTGTAGTTACAGTAACCGATCAGATAACTGTGGCAGACTCTTGTTGTCTTATACGGGCGTTGTCGACCGCAACTCCATATTCTGTCTGTTTACATATCTCTGTATTTGAATACGCATGCCTATACCAGTTTCTTTGGCGCTTCAGTGTAGATGCTGAAGCCGCTGAAAAGAGCTTCACGACTGAAATATGCATTGTTATTGGAAAAGATTTAACAGTTAGAAATTTTGCACTCTACTACGGCGCTGGATAATTTATTGATAGAACTCAACTCTGGGTTCAAACCCGTTAAGCACAATTGCTTGCCAGTTTGTATGTGGTAGGTGTGTAACTGCTATTTCATCAAGACTCTCCACAAAGTACTTTCCAAAGAGTGCGTTTCATAGCAAAAATATTGGTTGAATGATGTTTGATTATTTCCTCCACAGTTCTCCTCCGTTACGTCTCTGGTCTTCCTCGTTTCCATTTACCCTGTAGGTTCCAGCATTCTGCTAGGTCTGCCCTTTGGTCTGGATTCTTGAGATTTGTATTTGTAGTGGTGTATCAGCCTTTGTTGTCCTGCATGGTGCGTGAGATGCAGTATAGTATCACATGTTTTGGAGAGCCAATTTGTTTTCTTGGCCCTGGCAGATGTTCATCTGATGTTAGTGTATTGGATGAAGACCATATCGTGTTAGGAAATATACTGTTTCCGACCGGCTCTACTTCGTTCCCTTGACTCTTAAAGATCAATCTTGTCCTATACTATCCAACACCATTTCCTTAAATTATATTCAGTAAACGTCTCTTTGGCGGACACACTGGACAGCTCTCTGTAGCTTGAATGACCTACTTTCTAGAAAGACCCTGTCCACGACGATTGTTTTCAATAAGGATGGCGTCTGATGCGAATGCGCACCAAAAATTAAATGCACATCTGTGAGTTCCTACGAACGTGTCATGCTTAACTTTTGACAACCAGTGATAAACTGGGAACAGTAGCAAATACCACTGTGGGCACATCGTAACAGCTATGTATATCCTTGAGGTAACACGACAAACGTCGATGCCACAGGAAATTGTACGAGGACTAGCCATAACGTTTTAATTATCACCTCGAAAAAATAAAGCTGCATAATTAAAGTATTGTTTGTGTGCAGATATAGGGGGTGCTTTAGGAGGAGAAGTACCTGATTTGAGGGGGGACTGTACTGCTGATTCTGAACAAAGAAGTACAAATGAATATGTGCCCTTTTCGTAACCGTATCCGATATACAGATGTTTGAAACTCACGGACGTCAAAAAAATGGTTCAAATGGCTCTGAGCACTATGCGACTTAACTTCTAAGGTCATCAGTCGCCTAGAACTTAGAACTAATTAAACCTAACTAACCTAAGGACATCACACACATCCATGCCCGAGGCAGGATTCGAACCTGCGACCGTAGCGGTCGCGCGGTTCCAGACTGTAGCGCCTTTAACCGCTTGGCCACCACGGCCGGCCACGGACGTCAGTCGCATGTCTTTCATCAGCGCACACACCCGAATACAACCAGAGCTACATTATGCTACGAGTGTTATCTTTACTGACAATTTCAATGAGCTCTTCACAAAGTAGGAACTTCCAGGTCTTATTTTACATGCATGTGCTCAAGTAAAGAACCGTACGAATAAGCTGAGATCAGGAACACGGCAGTTGTTTACAAGAACTGAAAATGCATTGCAGTTGACGGTGGACTTCTTTTAACATTTTTGTGAAGAAATATACACAGTTAAACAAAACATCAGATCACAATGTTTCATCTACTACGGTTCATTTTTCTTGTTCCCATTATTTTCATTAGTTTCCCCGAAAACTGTTAAGAACAGCACATGTGTTCATACGACATTTTTTGTTCAGAGTAACTGACACCATCAGCCCTCAAAGCATTTACCTTTGCTCCTGACACATCTTGTATGTCTGCAGTCATAACACACAATGAAATCCTCGCATCACAGCAGAGTAGCATGCTGCTAGACGAACCAAGATATCTCATTATTAAAGAAAGGTTTTGTGTGTTATTTGGTTTTATACATTTTACGGGGAACAAGACTGTAGCTAATACTTTAAAGCTGTTATAATTGACTTTTCCTCGAAACATTTGCTGCTCATCTTTATGTACGATTGCGATAGAAGCTGAAGAAGTGAACTGAAATATGTGCCAGGGCTTGAACCCAAGTCTCCTTGCTCACTAGGCAGATGTGGGAGCTGTTACACCACCACAGAATTATAGCTAACATCCTTGCAGAGACTACTCTAGCCCAAGTCCGTCTCTAACACAAGAACATTTTTGTTCAGACTCACCGACACTGTCAGCCCTCAAAGCATATATCTTTCGTCTTGCCTCACCTTGTATGTCTGCAGTCGTAACATACAAGAAGGGGAAAATAAGATGAAGATGTGATTTGAAGTTTGATTTCGGGAGGGAGCTGGACTAGAGTAGTCCGTGCAGCTCTGTTAGCTATAATGCTGTGCTGATGTAATGGCTAGCGTACCTGCCTGCTAAACCAAGCAGACCCGGCCCATAGCACAAATTTTTGTTCATTTCTTCAGCTTCCATCATTAAGATCTTAAAATTTTATTTTTGTTATGGGCCCACAGCCTCAAGGTGTTTTGAGGAAGAAAACACTGTCCAAGTAGGCTGCATTATTTTCACTAGCCGTGCACGGATAAAAAATAGAATACAGGCTACTCGGACCATATTTTCACCCTCAAAGCTGTAGCTATTCGTGCTGGATTGGCGCAGATGTACGGCACCGCCATATGACACGGTGTTTAGGTGTCGCAGACGTTCTCAATGTGGTCAAACAAGTCTGAAAGACGAAGAAGCGAGTGGCGGACCGTCTCTCTGTGAAGAACGGTGAATCGCAAGAGAGGTGGATGCCTCGGTTCACCAAAACCGGTCGGTCACAAGGTGATAGTGGAAACACTAAAAATTGTCACTGGATAATTTCTCAACATATTGCAAGACGTTTGTAAGAAGAAAGCGATCATCACCCACTGGGTTTAGCGACTGCTCTCCTTCGTTAAAAAAAGCCCGAGAAACCGAGCAGGATCGGAAATGTTGCAGCAGATTCAGGCCAGTCCAGATGACTTCTTTAGCCTCCTAATCACCATGTATAAGTGGTGGGTATTCCATCGAGACAAAGGAGCAAAGCAAGCAACGGAAACTTGTGAATTCACTACCTTCCAGAAAGGGCAAAGGCCGGACTATCATCGGGCAAGAGGATGCTGAATGTTTTTTGGGAATGTCACGGATACTGCTAAATGATTATGCTCGTAAGAAGAAACTGATAGAAGAGTGCACTGGCGTAGTCTGTTGACGAGTTTATGGGAAGCTGTCAACACGAAACATCGTGGGAAGCAGAATTTTTGCTCCACGACAACGCCCCAGGGCAATCTGTCAAGGGCACAGTCACACTTGCTGCTTCTTTGAGCTATCAAATTTTCATGCCTCCCTGCCCCCCCCCCCCCCACCCACCCCATCCACCATATTCTCCCGATATGGCACTCAGTGACATCTTCCTGTGTCGTTCCATGAAGAAACCATTGGGCGGTAGGCATTTTCAGGATGAGGAGGAGCTGATTTTCGAGGTGATACATTTCCTGAAGTGCCGAAACGCAAACTTTTGCAACCAAGACAGTCGCTAAGCAATCTAGCGTAGAGAAAAATGAGTTGCATTGAAGGGTTAGTAGGCAGGGAAGAGCTAACACTGTCACCAGATTTCATGGTCTTTGCTTGATTTTTCAAGGTGATAACTGACACATTATGTGTAGCGGTAGTAAGTTATGAATTGTAATTTCAAACACACTGAACGCTTTAAGATTTTGAAGCTGATGAAATATTCATTTACAAATATTGATTACTTTACTCAAAACTGCTTCTATATTATGACCCTAAACTTTTCGGACGCCACGTGCGTTTGTTGGAAGCGTTGTGGTACTGAACATTAGTGTTAGCTGCAGTTTTATTGTAATTAAACTTCCGCTACTTGATCCAGTGTAGACGGAAAGCTATTTACCGATGGGTACCCATGTTTATAGGAGTAATGTTCAGACTGTGAGTTGCAGGATATCCGTCGTTAGAATTGTCAGTGTCATGACCTGCCTTTAGGGGAAGGTACTGGTGGAGTTGAAAAACAAGCATCAGTGTGCCTTACAGTTGCAGACAGTCATCATGGGTCTGGACAAGTGAGAGGGCTTTGCTCGTAAAGACCTTTTATCAGTGCTGCTACTCATCGGGAGTATCGAAGCATTAAAGGAATATGGAGAGGTCCTCATTCCGCACCGTGGTTGAAGAACATGATTCAGAAGTTCGAGTTAACAGGCAATTTGGGAATTCCTCTTGGCAGAGGCCGACGGCCAATTGTGAGACAGGTTGTTGAAGTTAGTGTTGGCATAGCTGAGGATATTGGACGCAGTGTGCGATCTTCAGTCAGCGCACGACGTGTGTCATAACAGTTGAACGTTCCGGTATCCACTGTTGTTTCGGGCAGCAGTAGAGCCATCTCTAGTACGGTTCCAGGCTGTCGTGCGTGCACACGGTCGTCACACTGAGCAACGTTCATAGCCTGGAAAGTAAACATAGTACGTAATTAACCAATGTTACACTTTCATGTGGAAATTAAAGTGTATTTCTCGTCCTCACGTCCTTACAAATGTTTCCACAACTTTTCATTGTGCTGCGATGACTACGCAGCTGGTTTTTCAGAAATAGCATTTGCCTTTGATTGTTTGTGAGAAGACCGTCTTATACTTTTCGTAAGCTGGAGCAAACGGCTAAAGGCATGTATCCGAATTGGACTGCGGCAGGAATGTAGGTGGCTAATTTCGTCTTCCATCGGTTTACTTTTGAGAAGTCCGGACTACCAGCAATTATTACGACCCGCCGTAGTGACGACTATCCAAGTTAAGTAGTATAAATTCGTAGACATGCGCTATTCGCCAAGTTTTTTCGATGACAATTTATATCTCACCATTTGTGGTCGCTTTTTTTGGCTGCAGTTTATCTTGTGTTACGATTTACCTGACTTAATGCGGAACCTGCTTGGTCATGGCCACACAGCATTATCGGCAGACTGTCAATACGATTGTTTGAGTAAGCGATTGTTTGAGTAAATGACTTACTGGCGGCTCGTTGCACAATCTCTTAGCACTTAGTTAAGGTACTAATCAGCCAGTGAGCAAACGTCCTCAGCCCTGGATGAGGAAGTAAGTGAAAACGTCGGCGTCAGACAAGGGACGAGTGGTGAGGGCTTTGGAGAAGTGTTCTCGCAGAAAGCTCCTCTTTAAGGATGTTCCAGAGCTGCCGAAGATAAAGTGTATCGAGTTTTCCACGACAGTTGCGGTTAGTGAAAGGCTTGAGTTGGGGTGCCATGTTCGGCAACAAAAACGATACAATGTATGCAGATGGGTAATTTCTAAGCTATACGCCAAAGACAGCATGTTAACCAGCTGTTTAGCATACTTCTAGTCTTGCAGACGAGGTCATATAATGGAAATAATGTTTAGGTTTAGTATCTGCAGAACAAACCTGCAAGTTTCGGAGAAAACGTTTCTTTGTGAATAACGCACTAGCTATTTTCTAGAGTTACATTGTTTTACAATAAAATTGAACAATGTCACAGGAATTTTCAGTAATTAGGTATCAGATCAAATATTTCGATACCAACATTATTCCTCCAATGAAAGAATTCAACCGACAGCCGCGGAGACCAACCACTCAGTCACGATTAAAAACTAGTTCTTCGTCCAGGCCACGAAGGCCCAAGGAATGTCTACCGGCCGCCATGTCATTCTTTGTCTTGCAGCGTCATGCGGATGCAGGGTAGATGGGCATGTGGTGTGCGCACCGTTCTCTCGACCGTTTTGCAGACTTCCTAGACCGTCGAACCGCTATTATTCAGTCAGGTAGCTTCTCAACTGGCGGCACAAAGCAGAGTGTACCTCGAACCAGTGCTTCCACTAAGTAAAATTCCTCAGCAATCCTGGTAATCGAACGCGGGTCCTCCGCAGGGGGGCCATCTACAGTGACTACTCGGCTATGAAGGCGGACCAGTCACCTTCAACACGGATAAACGAATGAAAGAATTTTCTCTTAAACATTGGTACTTGTGCTTTGTTTCTCTTTGAAATGTGAAACAACACAAACTAGGAAAGTAGCGCTGTGAGTTGCTTAAGAAGCTGCTGCATACCATTTTGGTCCTATTTCGAATTACCATTAATATCTACAAAGTTTTTTTTATAAATTTCATACCTTAGTTATTACTATTGATTGTTTTGTATTAAATTTTTATTAGTATTGTATCATGCAAGTTTGAGGAATATAGAAACTGTATTAAAAACAGAATGTAGGGTAGAGGTGGAGGCAATTATCAAAAATACAATAAATAATATTTTTAAGTCAATATTTAGAATTTCTCCTTCTGCAAGTGTCAGTTGGAATTAATTAAAACGTGTATCTACAAAATGAACTGAAACTTGTATGTTTTGAATTATATGGAAAGTCACTTGTAGATATAAGAAAAAAATAGTGAACCTAAAGAGGAACATTGTGGAACTCCATTAACAATTCCTTTCCACTCAGAAAAACTTCTCCGTTCTATGCTCTTTGATTTATGTCTCACGTATTTGACATTTATTTCCTGCACTATTAACACCATACAAATTACAAAAATCACTGTGATAGCACCTCAGAATTTCTGATTGGTGCTAGTTTGTTAGTAGGTGGACGTAATATTTGTCAAGTAAATGTGTTATTGGTACCCTCAATACAGCAACAATTCTGGAATCCAAGTTAGTAGTAATATGTTCAGGGGTCTCTCGTTGTCATGCGCTAGCAAGGCAGCCAGGAATACCTGCTCATAAATATGTCAAGGCGGACATAAAACATTGTTCGCCAGCGTTCTTTTATACCAACACAACCCCACGACCTTGTGGAGGCAACAACAGTTCTCCGATTTTATTTTCCATAAAACAGCCACACGGAAACTTTATAGTTCTGATGTTTCTCAGTGTCATCTGGCTGCAGCCGTGCACACTTTTCACAACATCGATGCCATGATTCCATCCCCATTGGGACGTTTCTTTAGAAGTTCGTTTTGATCCCTGGAAAATCGATGATGCAATGGCAGGGCGGCTGGAGAATGAACTACCACAGAGTGTATCTCTCATCTTTGGAAAACGCTAAGAATAGCCAGAAAACACGAAAATTGAATAAAGGGCACGAAAAACCACTTCAAAGTTGTTTTGAGGAACAAAATCCTGTTTCGCGTTCGCCTGATGCACTGGAGCATTGTCTTGGCAAAGAGCACACGTGCAGCCTTTTAAAGCCGTTTTTCTCTCAATGCTGGAACCATCTAGTTCTTTATTACATCTCAATAGCTCACACTTGGTATTGTAGTATCATTTGAGCACAAAGAATAAGTGTTAAACCATAGCTGTCACAAAATATGGCCACCATCAATTTCTCAGCGCTGGCCCTTACTTGAATTTTTTTTGTGGCTGTGAGTCTGTGTTCTTTTACTGATCTGCCTAGTGCTTCTTTCAGGATTGAAAAACGACACCCTTGTCTCATTCATTGTCAAAACTGTTGAAAAAAAAATCCCACGTATGCTGTTATCACATTTCAACATCGCCTGGTAAACTGCCGAGCGAGCAGCCTTGAAGTCGTCACTTTTCCTGATTTTCCGTTCATCAGGCACGAAAGTGTGCAAAAATTCCACGGAAATCTCATCCACGGCGACAACATATTTCATATTCTACAGACGGTCTTCCAAAACAACTGTCTCCACTCGCGTGACCGTGCTGTCAGATAAGATAGTGCGAGGCCGAGATTGTTTTGGTTCTTTGACACAAGACGTTTGGCCTTGTTTGAATTGTCACACTCACGAAAGCACGTTCTTCACATTCATGCGACCGTCGCCACACGACCCGCTATACTGACAGTGAATTTCAATAGGCGTCACGCCAAGCAAGTGGACTAAAGGATTAATTTCTCGCTTTTGTTGTAATGAAAACATCGCCAGTTCTAGTATCAGAATCACTCCTCACTCTCACTACAGCCGATTGAGTTCTGTGAGCCGTACGGTGATATCACCTGTGTCACGCACACTTTAAGTGTCTGCGTCTATCTGATCCTAATCCTGAGAAAGATAATTAGAGATCTTAGAAGTTACAACTGATTATAGTGTGAGCAGCGCAGGACGCCAGCCTAGGAATCGATGGTAATCACCAAGGGGAATTTTTCAGATGTCCTCGCGAAATGTAACGAAATGGACGGGTGAAAAAGTAATTTGAACCATTAGTAATAGCTTCCTGTAATAACGGAACAGCCCGCCCGGTTAGACGTGCTGCCTAACGCACTGCTCTCCGGGCGGGAAGGTGCGCCGGTCCCTGGCACGAATCCGCCCGGCGGATTAGTGTCGAGGTCCGGTGTGCCGGCCAGTCTGTGGACGGTTTTTAAGGCGGTTTTCCATCTGCCTCGGCGAATGCGGGCTGGTTTCCCTTATTCCGCCTCAGTTACACTATGTCTGCGATTACTCTACCACGCAAACATTGGTGTGACACGTTCCCGGGGGGTCCAGCGGGGGCCGAACCGCACAATAACCCTGGGTTCGATGTGGGTGACGGTGGGGTGAGTGGACTGCTGCATCCTGTTTTGAGGTTGTGACGGGGACGAAGCCCCTCCGTCGTTTCTAGGTCCCCAGTTCCACACAATACCATACAATACAATAACGGAACAACATGCTACCTCTGACCAGACAGAAAGAAGGGGAAACTGGTGTCTCAGAAGTTAGAAAAGAGGGAAGCGGAAAGAATTAAAAAGGGCTACACACACAAAAAGTTGGCTTCTTATCAGTCTGATGTCACTCATCACTAATCTACACAGTCATATGAAATGGATAAATGTTTGATCACCATTGAGACACAGATTCACGGTTATGTTATGGAAGTGAAGAGAGACAGGGTAGTTACCGTTTTTTATTGTCTCTCTCTTTTCCATCCTCCCCTTCAAATATAACTCGCCCTCACCACACTTTTAATTTGCCACATATGCCTAAGTTTTTAATAACAATAACTTATATCAAATGTTTCAATATAAAAATTATGCTATGTTTTCAACAGAGCATAGTACGTCGCTTTAGTATAACATCCAAGAAACTTCAGGTCAGAGATATGTACCTCCTGATTTTAAAAAGTTCACAATTTTAAGAAGTGGTGGAATTAATTTTAAAACTGTAATTGCAACAAACTATCGCAACTTTGACAACTTCATAATTTGCAACACATAAAATTCGGTTACCTGTACCTCACTTACCACTACGATAGTGAACATATATCAACAAACTATGGCCATGCGAGTGTGTAAATGGGGTTCATACTGTTTCTTCCAGTCGTTTCCATCTACTGTAAGGGTGTTAGTCACTCTTGGTTCAAATGGCTCTGAGCACTATGCGACTTAATTTCTAAGGTCATCAGTCGCCTAGAACTTAGAACTAATTAAACCTAACTAATCTAAGGACATCACACACATCCATCCCCGAGGCAGGGTTCGAACCTGCGACCGTAGCGGTCGCTCGGTTCCAGAATGCAACGCCTAGAACCGCACGGCCACTCCGGCCGGCTGTTAGTCACTCTGTTATTTTGTTTTTTCTTGTTGGAGGATCTCTCCCTCTCCGTCTTCCCTTACTCAAATTCCTACAATTTGCCAGTTCTGCCTAAGGACTCGCGAATCATCTCAGCGTTATTGTTGACTCACGTTTCAATGGACAACATATTCATTGTACAAAGTAATGTCGCGACTATGACAAACTCACTCAGCACAATTGTATTCAATTTCGATATGGACCAATTTGTAGCAGCCCTTCAGAGGATCTGGAAGTTCGGTACGTTGATGACACGTTAATACCGCTACGGTCGCAGGTTCGAATCCTGCCTCGGGCTTGGATGTGTGTGATGTCCTTAGGTTAGTTAAGTTTAAGTAGTTCTAAGTTCTAGGGGACTGATGACCTCAGATGTTGAGTCCCATAGTGCTCAGAGCCATTTGAACTTACGTTAATGGCTCTCGGAGAAAAAGAGCTCTCAGAATTTGTAAATTTTCTGAATGGTATTAACTCGTATACAAAAATTATAGTGGAAAAAGGAAAATAATGTTAAACTGTGTTTTTGGCTGTACAAGTATTTATAAAAACTGATGGAATTTTAGGGCACAAAGTCTGCAGAAAGTCGTTCCACCAGAAAAGATAACTGTTAAGCATCAGAAAAGTGGAGTGTTCAAAACAGAAGTGAGCCGGATTGCAATAAGCTTTGAACACAGAACTCCGAGAAAGAGCTGTATCATTTAAGAATTACCTTTAGAGGAATTAGCTACTTTGACAAAGTGTTAAATAGAGAACTGTATCATAAAATATCTGGATCTTCCTGCGAAAGAGAACTAGCTAAACGAAAGTATATCCTCCCATGAGTTATAACAGTCACAGATCGAATCAGCAGAGCGTTGAAAAGATATGGTATTTACACAGTGGGCGAAGCGACGAGAAAGGTGCTGCAAAGGCGCTATGCCTGCCATTTGTCACAGCAGGGTCATACAAAATCTGGCGTACAAGCAGTCAACTAAGAGAAGCGCAAACACCCGGCATCAAGCGCACAAGAGTTATTGTCACCTGGGAAATGGGTAGATCAGCAATAACAGATCATGCACTGGAACTAGGGAAGCACGAAACTCGTTTCCCGATTCTATAGTTTCTTCAGGATCCAATAATTACTATGTTAGGATGTAGAGAGAGGTCATATAAATCCAAAACGCGCAAAAATGACCTTAACAGAAAAGAAGCTGTGAAATTAGAGAGCTTGTGGGCCATCTTGATAAATAAAGCAAACATCGTGAAGTCTTCCGAACAACATCTCCGTGGAATTCTGCCGTCTGATGACGTCACGATCTGATCGCTGCGTGTTACGTACGAATAGTTAGGACTGCTGAGCTTGTTTGAGTCGAATATACTAACAATGATGATGTCTCCAACATTAGGATATGAAACGTTAAGCACAGAAAAATGTGTTAGAACACGGTCTAATGTCCAAATAAAGGAAAAAACGTGAAGGATATAAATACAGTACCGGCTGTGAAAGCCTACAGAGGGAGCTCAGTAAGCTGTTGCACACGGCATACCCAAGACACAAAAAATTTCATCTTTGTCCCAGAGTAACGTGCAACGCACAGTTTTATTCAGACATACATGTTCGTCTGGATGGACACCAGGCCCGTTGTATCCAGATGTGCTAATCGTGATTTCTCGCATTGTTTAGCCATACCTGTTCATTCTTTCATAGATTTTCAAATTCTGCCGATTGATTTAAGCACCTTTCTCTCGCAATTACAAATTATTGAATGAAACTCTCATTTGAACTATTAATCTACGGCGCAAGTGTAGTATAGGTAGCTTAACGAAAAGAACAATGTAAAAACGGAAATGAGGCATGAAACTCTTATAGCAAGAAAGTGTAAGTAATTTGATTCTGGAAAAAGGAGAGATAGAGAGAGAGGAAAAAATGAGAAGAAAAGTAGATGTAGAAGGGTTAAAGGTTGCTTATTTTTTGGACCTTTATGAAACTTTTTTCTAGAGAGAAGTACGTTTTTGGGAAATGATTTATCTATCCGGATCGAATGTGGCCTTTACGTTGGGCAAGTGACACAAGCAGTAGCGTACTTAAGCTATGTGTAACTTTTACGACTGAAGTGTTCCTTCGCCTTGTTCTGGAAGCCTCCGTAACCTCACAGCAGCGGCCGGAATCCACGCGCTCTCGGCGCGGGAGACACAAATTACACGACATATTACCCTCGACATTAAGTGGAAAATTTTTATTGGTGGGCCCGGCTCAATTTAACGCAGTGCCACACTTACAAGAAGGTCTAGAAAATGTCTCGATACGGGTCACCAGCCTTGCTTTGACCCGCGGAACAGGGGCAAGCTTGTCAGTGATCCATAACCAATTATGCTTAGCTATGTAACCGCACTCAGAAACATTCTGAGAATCCGCCACCGGTCTGGTTAACGCACACCACTAATACACAACACACCTTCTCTGCTGGTTTCTAGCGACTTGTAACTACAATCTCCACCGAGACAGAACAGGATATATCACGCAAATCACCACATATACAGTTTCCACGGAAAAAGTGTTATTTTTTTAGTTTTAATTAAATATTTCATTAACCACTACTTCCAGATATACTACATACAGCTCTTCGAGCCACCATACGGTGTATGGTGGAGAGTTCCTTGTAGCACTATTAGTCACTCCATTTCCTTAACAGTATGCTTCCTGTTGGAAGAATGTACGTTGGCGTCAGTAGGACCTCTGAGTAGCCAGCCTGAAATGCCGGTTCTCTAAATTTCCCGAATAGTGTTTCGCGGAAAGAACGGCATCTTGGATGCAGGGAGTCCTGTGTGAGTTCACGAAGCATCTTCGTTACTTCCGCTTGTTGATCGAAGCTGCCGGCAACAAATCTAGCAGATCGCCTCTGATTTCCGCGATGTCCTCCTTTAATCAGACCTGGTTCGCATCCCAAACAGTCGAACAGCACTTAGGAATGGGTCGCACTAATACTCTGTACGAGATCTTCTTTATAGATGAGCTACCCTTTCCTAGAATTCTCCCAACAAGCAGAAGTCGACCATTTGCCTTCCCTACTACCGAACTTCTGTGCTCGTTCCATTTCATATCACTTTGCAACCTTATGCCTAGATATTTGATCGACGTTACTGTGTCAAGCAGCAAACCACAGATATTGTATGTTAACACCACAGAATTGTTCTTCCTACTGTCTTCATTAATTTAAACTTTTCTGCATTTAGAACAAGCTGTCAAAAAGGAATTCTACTTAAGTCATCTTGTATTCTTTTACAGTCACTCAACAACGACACTTTTCAGTATACTACAGCAAACAGTCGCAGATTTTTGCTGATCTACCCGTCGGTTCGCTTGTTTATGTAGAAAACAAGAGCGGTTTTACCACACTTCCGTGGGTAATTCTTGACTATACCTTTGTCCCTGACGACTAGAATGGTCTAGAATGTGGTACGAAACCCCTCCGCACAATCACGTTGTCACGCACTAAGCCATAATACTCCAATGGAAATCGAAAATGGCTGATTCGAGTCTTGGACTGCGTGCAAGAATGCACTTGCGAACTTTTTTGAATTTTCTGTGATGGAAAACAACTTTGTCGATCACTGAAGATCACTCACTCTCGAAGGAAGGAAGGAAGGAAGGAAGATTTATGTTTAACGTCCCGTCGACAACGAGTTCATTAGAGACGGAGCACAACATCGGACTAGCGAAGGATGGAGAAAGACGAAGAAGGAAATCTTGAATGACGCCTACTCGTGCTACAGCTACATATGCCTTTCGAATGGTCGGACTGAAAGCGAGCATTATGCTCGTTTGCATAGAGTAAGCCGCGGTCTATTAATTTATGAACTGATTGGTAGTTAAATCAACTATGCTTTCCCTGAATCACTGGAATGCTACCTCCCTGACTAGTATTGGATTAGATTCAGGGTAAAACAGTCATATGAACATCAAATGAAATATCAAAAAAGACCTAATTAATTAGATCAGATGATTTTGAGAGAGTCAGAAGTTTGACGGTTGCACAGTTAACGTTGCGAACACGATTAAACAACCAGTTAACATTTATTTCAAGAATCAATTCGTACAGGAACATCAATTACGCATAATAAAGACCAAGGTAAGAATGTTCGATTCTGTATGTATGCACAGTAACTATTTCAATAACTATTTCTGAATACGTCGGAAGGGCCTCGGCTTGGTACAAGAGTTGATTCGTCTAATCCATAAGATTTACCCCACGCAGATTTACCCCACAACACCCGCACAAAAAGAAAAGAACATAAATATAAATTTGTACACCAGACAGAAACACGATGGGGCAGAGAAACGTTAGATTTACTTATCAACCACGTGGTCGATACCTTGCGTAGAAATTCCTCAACTCCGAGGCACAAACCAAGCAGAAAATATACAGGATGACAGCAAACCCTCAATCGATCCAAAATTCAATTCAATAGCACCCTTGAATGAATAGGAAGGTTGAGCTGAATGCTCTCCACGTGGCGGAAAAGCACGTGGTCTAGTTTAGCTAGCCACCCGAACTTTTCGACTCTGTAAGCGCAGAACAGGGAATCAGTGATCATAAGGCCGTTGCAGCATCCCTTAATATGGAAGTTAATAGGAATATAAAAAAAGGGAGGAAGGTTTATCTGTTTAGCAAGAGTAATAGAAGGCAGATTTCAGGCTACCTAACAGATCAAAACGAAAATTTCTGTTCCGACACTGACAATGTTGAGTGTTTATGGAAAAAGTTCAAGGCAATCGTAAAATGCGTTTTAGACAGGTACGTGCCGAGTAAAACTGTGAGGGACGGGAAAAACCCACCGTGGTACAACAACAAAGTTAGGAAATTACTGCGAAACCAAAGAGAGCTTCACTTCAAATTTAAACGCAGCCAAAACCTCTCAGACAAACAGAAGCTAAACGATGTCAAAGTTAGCGTAAGGAGGGCTATGCGTGAAGCGTTTAGTGAATTCGAAAGTAAAATACTAGGTACCGACTTGACAGAAAATCCTAGGAAGTTCTGGTCTTACGTTAAATCAGTAAGTGGCTCGAAACAGCATGTCCAGACACTCCGGGATGATGATGGCATTGAAACAGAGGATGACAAGCGTAAAGCTGAAATACTAAACACCTTTTTCCAAAGCTGTTTCACAGAGGAAGACCGCACTGCAGTTCCTTCTCTAAATCCTCGCACAAACGAAAAAATGGCTGACATCGAAATAAGTGTCCAAGGAATAGAAAAGCAACTGGAATCACTCAACAGAGGAAAGTCCACTGGACCTGACGGGATACCAATTCGATTCTACACAGAGTACGCGAAAGAACTTGCCCCCCTTCTAACAGCCGTGTACCGCAAGTCTCTAGAGGAACGGAAGGTTCCAAATGATTGGAAAAGAGCACAGGTAGTCCCAGTCTTCAAGAAGGGTCGTCGAGCAGATGCGCAAAACTATAGACCTATATCTCTGACGTCGATCTGTTGTAGAATTTTAGAACATGTTTTTTGCTCGAGTATCATGTCGTTTTTGGAAACTCAGAATCTACTATGTAGGAGTCAACATGGATTCCGGAAACAGCGATCGTGTGAGACCCAACTCGCTTTATTTGTTCATGAGACCCAGAAAATATTAGATACAGGCTCCCAGGTAGATGCTATTTTTCTTGACTTCCGGAAGGCGTTCGATACAGTTCCGCACTGTCACCTGATAAACAAAGTAAGAGCCTACGGAATATCAGACCAGCTGTGTGGCTGGATTGAAGAGTTTTTAGCAAACAGAACACAGCATGTTGTTATCAACGGAGAGACGTCTACAGACGTTAAAGTAACCTCTGGCGTGCCACAGGGGAGTGTTATGGGACCATTGCTTTTCACAATATATATAAATGACCTAGTAGATAGTGTCGGAAGTTCCATGCGGCTTTTCGCGGATGATGCTGTAGTATACAGAGAAGTTGCAGCATTAGAAAATTGTAGCGAAATGCAGGAAGATCTGCAGCGGATAGGCACTTGGTGCAGGGAGTGGCAACTGACCCTTAACATAGACAAATGTAATGTATTGAGAATACATAGAAAGAAGGATCCTTTATTGTATGATTATATGATAGCGGAACAAACACTGGTAGCAGTTACTTCTGTAAAATATCTGGGAGTATGCGTGCGGAACGATTTGAAGTGGAATGATCATATAAAATTAATTGTTGCTAAGGCGGGTACCAGGTTGAGATTCATTGGGAGAGTCCTTAGAAAATGTTGTCCATCAACAAAGGAGGTGGCTTACAAAACACTCGTTCGACCTATACTTGAGTATTGCTCATCAGTGTGGGATCCGCACCAGATCGGGTTGACGGAGGAGATAGAGAAGATCCAAAGAAGAGCGGCGCGTTTCGTCACAGGGATATTTGGTAACCGTGATAGCGTTACGTAGATGTTTAGCAAACTCAAGTGGCAGACTCTGCAAGACAGGCGCTCTGCATCGCGGTGTAGCTTGCTCGCCAGGTTTCGAGAGGGTGCGTTTCTGGATGAGGTATCGAATATATTGCTTCCCCCTACTTATACCTCCCGAGGAGATCACGAATGTAAAATTAGAGAGATTAGAGCGCGCACAGAGGCTTTCAGACAGTCGTTCTTCCCGCGAACCATACGCGACTGGAACAGGAAAGGGAGGCAATGACAGTGGCACGTAAAGTGCCCTCCGCCACACACCGTTGGGTGGCTTGCGGAGTATAAATGTAGATGTAGATGTAGATGTAGAAACACCGAGTTTGCGGATTGAATTTAAAAGTAAAACATGGAAAAAGAATTCTAACATGACAAACAAATAACACACACACACACACACACAACGCATTCACACTTTGAGATTCACACTAACTGAAACAAGACACAGGTTGAACGAAGCTCTTTCCCCATGACTAAGTAGGGGAGGGACAAGGAATCGCGTTAATTAATTGAAATATTAATAGCATCGTTGCACTTTCTTATTGAAATAGATACTCTGGTGTGATATACCACGATTATTATACTTCTAGGAACCGTATTAGCATCTCAATCTCAACAAAATCCTCGCTGATTCCAACTACCTAACTTACATTATAAGAGATGACAACCTCACCTTCCGACGACCCAGCGAACAGTCCTGTTCCATGCTATCGGACCGAGATCGCCAGGTAGTAGCGGAAATGGGCAGAGAAAATACGTACTGGCTGCCTGTGTCAATTTACACAATAGCTGCTGACCAGTCTCTTCTAATGCTTTATTGGCCCAGTAGAAGGCTGCTCTATCTCTCCACGAAAGTTGACTAAACTGCCACTACTACTCAAAAATCCCAGCCCAAGAACTAAAGTACGTAGAAACTCCACACATGGACTTTCACACACTGTCTCTAGCAGACGAGACAAGGAATGGAGAACGGAAACACAGAAATATAATACGGAAACGTAATAAACAAATGGGAAAAGCAGACACTCAGTATATCTCTAGCTGTATGAAATGTAAAGCATAAATTAGTAAATGACAATATTTGTCTATAAAGTGCCAGTGCGGCTGTCTCATACACATTTTGTTTTCCCCAGAATCGTAAACACAAACGTACCGACCGCAAGAGGTACTACAAAGTATGGGAAGCCAAAACGCAGCTCAATAAAGCCAATGCAACTACTCACATTGAGTCTGTCGTCCACGTGCAAAAGTTCTATCCAGATATTTGCCTCAGGTGATTCAGGGAAACAACAGAGAACCTAAATCTGGATGACCGAGAGAGGACCTGAACTACTGTCGTCATCTCAAATGCGAGTCCAGTGTGCTAACCACTGCGCCACCTCACTCGGTGCTCACTACGTGATACAGGCCACACGCAAGATATCACCTCTGCTTTATGGGGCCGAGGATGTGCCACCTACACCCAGGCGGGCTGTTGCCTGACTCGCGATTTTGCGAGCTCCAAGCAAAACTTGTTGCAATATTCAGGCCTTTCAGCCAGTCACTCTCAGGACATGGTGCAGGCACTTCCATCGGTGATCTCCTGCACCTACCAACGACTCTCCTCAGTGCACAGTATTTCTCTTCGTCAGGGCTTTTTGCGAGTTTGTTTCCAGCAGGCATTAGAAAATTCCTCTCTCCAGGGGAAAGCTACCAGCCTTTAAGGCAGTCAAGTTGGCTCCTGTTAAAAAACACTCTAGATGGATTACGGAAAAACCAACCCATCAGCCGTACGTTGCATAGAAGTTCCTTTCCTCCGGAAGTTGTGTGGCAGCTTGGGCACCCTCAAGAGCGGAACGACGACCCAGCGGCATGGATCTCTAACACTACCATGTTTTGAAGCTATTTATTTCAATACCGACGTTTATGGCAGTCACTGACTCGGAAATATTAACAATAGTTAGTTAGTTATGTGTTCCATAGACCATTTACAAAACTTTCGCAGGAATGATGTGGAATGTGACAGTTTACGGGATATTTACACCTAATTTGTTTCTTTGTGTGACTGTATGCTGACCATTATAGAATATTAAATAACTCTTTGTCACTACACATGTTACAGGTAAAGCACAATTTGATAGCAAACTAAACCTATTTTTTCGATTGCACTACACATACATGCGGCCAAAGTTTTTTTATGTTCACCTGGCGAATATGAATAGTTGTTCAGACAGATATTTAAGGTTAGGTTTAATGTTTTCTTTGCTACTTATTAGATATATTAGTTGTTGAGCAAATTATCGCATCTATTCGGAGCTGCATGTTGGAAACATTTCTTAGCCATAGAGAGCTTCGATAACGACCAACGAAGGTAATTTTATGTAGTCTGTAGAGTTACAAGGATGATTCATGAAGACATAGAAATACGATTTCGGAAGTAATGTTACACGGGAGGGGGGGTGGGGGTGGGAGTGCTAGACACAGATTAAAGTAAGAGGCCAGGGAAGGCACTCGGAGTGACAGAGTTTCATTACAAATGGCTACAGGTAGAGAGAACACCATACAGTAAAAAATCGCCAAATTATTTGCGAAATGTTTTCGAAAGAAAATAATTCTGAACAACTGGAACAATGTCGTAATTGATCATAAAACGCAAACTTTCACGCTCGGTATTTGTATCTGTGGTGATTTTGTTTTATAGGCATTAGGCCGCGATCTAAGGCACGGTTAATCTCCTAATGCTGGAGACATAATCAGAAGCTATGAAGTCTTAGATAATAGTTGCAGACTTAAACAGGCTCAGGAAGCCGAATTGATTATAGGTATCCATGCTGGTACAGGACCACACCTCCTGCGGTCACCCTGTCCTCCGTTCAAGGCAGGTTGCAGCATACATACCTCCAATCGAAGATGTGGAACACTTTTCTTTTGTAAGTAATAAGGAAAAAGGGCTCTCATTGTAATTTTGGAGTTGAGTTGAATTTGTTGTAATTTTGGAGTTGAGTTGAATTTGCTTCAGCACCTCAATAAAACTGTGCATATCTGTGCTGCAAGAGTAGAACAAACACATTGGTGGTTCTCTATCTATTGCAACTTAGTTCTGCCCACATGGCTGGAGGAAAGAGTGCCTTTTCGTCTGTAGTAGTAAAGGATTTGTAGTTATTCAGACACAAGTGACATTAAGCCTTCAGCAAAACAGTTACCAGCATGTTACGATTTATCATTGGTAAACCAGTTATATAAAAAACAGAAACTTCTCGATTTCATTTCTGGAATAGCGGTCATGTGTAGGTCCCAACGTTTATATCTTTCACTACGAACTCTGTAGTAGATGAAATTTACATCATTCGACTGTTAAATCAGTCCACACTTCACTTCGAACTTTCATAATGCTTTCTTCAAGGTCTGAAAACATCTTTGATGGAGGCAATTTCAGATCTAGATTATCACATTTATCAACAACTATTGGAAAGACATGCATATAAAATAAAGTTTCCTTGCCACCCAACAAAGATAAAACCATTGGAAAGTAATGTCCATTAACAAACCCATGGATCATAAATAGCTGACAGAAACACTTTGTGCTTTACTCGAAAGTCCCATCAACGTATATTGTGTCACACTGACTAAGCATTTTGAGGTTTTGAGCTTCACAGAATATTACAGTGTTCTTTCCAGTGTCATTATGAAGCAACAAATCCGCCCCATTTGTCGTTTCCACAGTTAATGTGTTCGGAATACCATGAACCTCCTGAATACTTATAGCTAATTTCGGCAGAATCTTTCGCCAAGCTCTGTAAATGGATTTACGAAAGCTGTCGACATCTTCAATGGTTTTATCTTCCGTGTGTTCTCCTGTCAGTTGATTGTATTTAAGTTTTCATGGTCTCTAACACATATACTTCTGTAGCTTTCCTCTTTAGGTCACAAACTATTTTCTACCTCTGAATTTTGTCATCAGCTATTTCTTTGTAATTGGGTCTTCTTGACTGTCGAGCACAGTTGTGTATTCAAGAGAGGCAGTTTTACTAAAGCTTTTGCATTTCTTAATGTTGCACAGCCATTCACTTTTTGACAATTATTCGAATCTGAAAGCGTAATCTTTCCGAAGTAGCATTTTCCTTCCCATTCTACTGACAATAACTGCAACAGCGTCGGTGGATATGTTCATTTCGAAAAGATCCGCCGTAGACTCAAACATGAACCCACGCTGGTAAAGTAGTTCGGGAGCCATGGCTCCTGTTACTTGCTAAGACTGCTCGGGTACGGAGGCGTGGATCATGCACCCGTTCCCCCAACATTCGGGTCATGACGTCATCATACATCTTCCTGACATCATGGAGTTGCGCCGACGTTAGTTACGGAGCTATTTGCTCTGTTTAGCACTGAGGATCACAACTTGTCTAATTCCAGTCCTCCTCCTTTTCTTCCAAAGTTGTTTTTGTGCTTTTGAATTAATGTGGCTCCTGCGTTCATCCTAACGTTCTAATGACTGGACCTTGATAAAACTACAGTAACAGAGCAACGAATTTGGTGGCTTTCATACTCCCAAAGCATGATCTGCTAATGTCGATTTAGTCGTGTTTCCCAGGCAACAGTTGCAATTAGTTAATGTTTCTTTTGTAGTTCGAATGTACACTTGACCACGTGCACAAGGGATTTTGTGTAACTATGCTGCTGAAAGCGTAGGGCATAGGTACTTTCCAGTCTTCAAATGTTCCTGCACCTTTCTTGTCGGTTTGAACAATGTGCCAACTTTGCATCTTTTTATCCCGCTACCGAAGCGATCTGTGACCGTTTATATGAATCCGAGTAAAACTTCCCATTTAGATGGTTCTTTTTCGCTAGATCCGTGAATGTAATGCCCTACTTATCTTTTTGTCAGGGCAGCAATTTCTTCTGAAAGTAGTTCTAAATGATGAGCTCTTCCCCCAAGTACTGTAGCTCACTGATTCCTTGAGACCGGTTCTCCAATGTATTAATAACGTATCTTTTCTGCTTGGGCTGGAGTTTGGAATTTTTGTGAAAGAAAAATGGTTCAAATGGCTCTAAGCACTATGGGACTTAACATCTGAGGTCATCAGTCCCCTAGACTTAGAACTACTTAAACCTGACTAACCTACGGACATCACACACATCCATGCCTGAGACAGGATTCGAACCTGCGACCATAGCAGTCGTGCGGTTCCGGACTGAAGCGCCTAGAACCGCAGGGCCACAGCGGCCAGTTTTTTGTGAATGTATCTATCCGTGTGAGAGGGATTGGTATCCGAGTTGTAGCCTCTGATGATATCTCTTCTAGCATTATGACACAAAATATTAGTCACAGAAGCATGCGTCAGACAGCGGCCTAATGCCCCTACAACTAACATCACCAACGATTCCATAATTGGTGCACTTCACAGGAGGTGGACGAGATTTGACGGACTCTAAACATATCGGTTCCTCTCGGTAAAAAAAATGGCTCTGAGCACTAAGGGACTCAACTGCTGTGGTCATAAGTCCCCTAGAACTTAGAACTACTTAAACCTAACTAACCTAAGGACATCACACACATCCATGCCTGAGGCAGGATTCGAACCTGCGACCGTAGTGGTCGTGCGGTTCCAGACTGTAGCGCCTTTAACCGCTCGGCCACTCCGGCCGGCTCCTCTCGGTAGTGTGGAAGGTATTCGCTTTAAATACTATAACTTCAAATGGTAGTGGTAGTCATTTATAAGTACAGTAAAAAGTGAATTGTAAAATATCCTATGAAACTGAATCTTGATATTTTTCGTACCCGAGTATTCATTCTGCAAAATGTGGATATGTATAACGAGCAGATGGTAAACTGATTGACACGAAAGACCATTTAGTTTGGTAATACCTTAAGTATTAATTACTTAAACTTACGTTGAGCCAACAACTTCGTTGCATATTTGACTGGCTGGGTGGCTAGCTCGTATTGTACCTGATACATAAGTCAGACTTCCCCTGTTTGACTCCCGCAGCACAAAGTTACTCCAAATTTAAACGCTCATTTACCGCATGCTACATAGTAAACTTTTTCTATGACGCTTCTCTTTGAACTCTGTTTTCACTAATTTTTGAGTTACATGTATCTCCTACACTTTTCGTTATTTTTCCATATTGGTTATATTGTGTATCCTGATTATGTAGCGTACATTGAACCACATGGAGACTGATTCTAAACTGAATTTTCCAATCGTGTGTTTTCAGTGTCTCACGCAAATGATCGCTTAGAACTACAGCATTTTTACGTATTGCATACATCGCTAAAAGACGATGTTTATCAAATGCTCGTCCGCAATAATCAGTGGTAATTTCATTTCTGACTGAAATTGCTGAAGATTAACATTGGAAGTTATTTCATAGTTAGTTTACACTTTATCTGATAGTACACACCAGTTCCATGTGTTTTGACTACGTAAAAACTTTCGTCGGTATGTCTGTACTCGAATCTGATACCTTGCGTTTCCTAAGCACTGCCCTTCGATTTCAATCAGAAGAGTAGGCTTACTTTCCTTCAAAGCCAGGCTCTCCGGTTAAAATCCCTGTGCGGCTCTCAATTTCAGGTTGTCACAAAATTTCAGCAGAGCGGATATTTCGAAAAAAAAAAGTAACGGATTGATTCCGTGAGTGGCATCAGTCTCCGGAAGGAAGGCGTACGTGTGAGTAGTCCAGCACACCGCGTAACATTACACACTAGAACACAAATCTTGGTGTCGACATGTCCCAACACTATCGGTCGCTCACGTTACTCTCTACGTGTATTTGCAGCGCAAGCAAAGCCGCCCGTGTGTACGCCGGCGGAACAATAGCGATTCGCACCAGGCGCAGTGGAGACAGGTGTTGTCTCGCGCCGGTTCAGACTAGCAATCGATCACCAGCAGACAGAGAGTATTTGGACAAGTGCTCCTACGCGCGTCATCGCGAGCGATCGGAGTACACCGACAGCTGTGGTGAAATGATTCTGCTGAATACAACTTGTGTACATACAATCTATTAACAGAAACTGAGCTGCGTGGAAGGTCCTGCGAGTCAGCGTGCGTCACGCAACCTCCTCGACGTCGCCTGCCCGTGCTTGCTATAAGAAGCTGACACCGGGAACAGAGCGACACTCTCAGTACAGCATCCGTCGTCTGAGCAGCCTTCTCTGACAGGTACACACAAGCTGGTAGCTGGCTATAGAGTTCTCAAGTAGTGTTTATCTTTCTAGTGCAGTATGCTTTCTTCGTGGTGGCACGACGTCCTCGGAGCGCCCTTTCCGTGGCGTCTTTCCTGTTTCGGCATCGTCGCACGGTGCGCACTCGCAAACCGTTCGTCACTCCGTCGTCTTTTTAACCTGGATGGGGAGCAAGATCTCACACACAATTTTATTCAGAGAAATATGCACATTTTGTTCCATATTTCAGAATGTTCTATGGTCGAGATGGCGAACAAGAGCCCAGTGTTGAGTTAGATTATAGTGGCAAACCACCTAAATTTACACTCAGAGAGACGATTTCAACAGATCTACAGTCATTAATGCAATGTGGCAATTCGACCTGTGTCTGATTCAGCCCGCTGTTTTACGGTGCAGCGAAGTACTTGCTGAGCTATCTAACCAAGTTTTTGGATGGCAGCCAAATTCAGTAGATTCATTATGCGAAGTATGGACACATTTTAGATCCGT
This sequence comes from Schistocerca cancellata, assembly GCF_023864275.1. Lineage (NCBI taxonomy): Eukaryota > Metazoa > Arthropoda > Insecta > Orthoptera > Acrididae > Schistocerca > Schistocerca cancellata. Next base: position 430,421,870 of record NC_064630.1, read on the forward strand.
TGTTTGGCACCACATAGTCCAAGGAGAGCGAAACTTGATAAAGACGGACTCATGAAGCTCTTGCTGTGAATTTGGTCTATGAAATTCGTGTCTGCTTTTCCCGTTTAAACGGTCGCGGATAACAGTTTTGTTGAGCGCCTGTAGCAAAAAAACACAAGTAACATATCAGGCGGCAAGGCGAATTGGTTCAAATGGCTCTGTGCACTATGGGACTTAATTTCTGAGGTCATCAGTCCCCTAGAACTTAGAACTACTTAAACCTAACTAACCTAAGGACATCACACACATCCATGCCCGAGGCAGGATTCGAACCTGCGACCGTAGCGGTCGCTCGATTCGAGACTGTAGCGCCTACAACCGCTCGGCCACCGCGGCCGGCCAAGGCGAATTGATTTCCCGGCCGTAGCGGGAACTAATTTGGGTCACATGATTAGGTACAGTCATTTTCCAATTCGAAGTGCGGTGTTACAATGACTTCGCGGGAAGCTGCGGCTACCTACTGTTAACATCGCTAATTTTACTGATGATGAGAAAAAGAAAGGTGTGATAGTGCCAGTAGAGAACGCTAAACCCGTTGCCGATAGCTGCTTGTTTTGGAGGTCTGCTGTTAATATCCTTCTCTAAACACTCCGAATAATTTTCAGTTATGCCTCATATCCGCAGGTTACGTGTGGCAGCTAGCGACTGCTCTCCCCTGTAGTTAACTTACCGTCCGTCAGATAACCGGGAACTTGTGTTACTCACTTAGAATCCTACCGTGTAACTGCTATCAGCGGGACCAAGGCGCTTTTCTGCATCTAACTACGGTATGTCTGGAAAATTCTGTGTTCACCTCACATATGAGCCTTTTACACACCAATATTTACATAATTCGCAAGTAGGTGGAGGAAATGAGTTTTCTTAAAAATGAAACGCATTAAATTAGACAGAATTGTTGCAGAATATATCAATAAGTTCGATGACGTAGGGCAACAGATTCGCAATAAGCAAAAGAAAAAATAACTGAACGACGAGGAGACAGCTCTCACAAATTTTGTGACACGTTTGATTGTCTGCTTTTGTTACTTTCTGTAAGGAGATGCGCATGCATAGTAAAGTGTTCCTTGCCGCGCGGGATTAGCCGAGCGGTCTAAGGCGCTGCACTCATGGACTGTGCCGCAGATCCCGGTGGAGGTTCGAGTCCTCCCTCGGGCATGGGTGTGTGTGTTTGTCCTTAGGATAATTTAGGTTAAGTATTGTGTAAGCTTAGGGACTGATGACCTTAGCAGTTAAGTCCCATAAGATTTCACACATATTTGAACATTTTTTGAAAGTGTTCCTTATTACTTCGTGCTGTAAATACTCCCATGATAGGTGACTAATGTCTAACGGGGTTTATTAAAACGAGAAGAACATACTTTAATGTTTTCGATTTTCAAATTTTGTTGCGATCTGTGAGTCGCCTTTGTAATGGATGTTTTTGCGTTGACACGAACGGGATCAACGCCCCAAAGTGCACTTACTGCCTGTCCGACGATTGCCAGCGGCTACGAAAATTTATATTATTACAGATGACTAGCACCGGGCGGACTCCTCGCTTCTGCAGCTGCTTTTAAACCGTTCCTTAAGGCAAGTTTTCGCATGATTACTTGTAATTTTTATGTTTGCCTTACATAGGCCAGTGGCAGGATGTCTCTGTGGCATATCCTCATGAAGGTCGACTACCGTGAGAAAATGCCAAAATAGCCAAAATTAACCAGAAATGGAAAATGAAAAATAATTGAGTCGATGGCGTAAATGATCTACTTTCAGTAATTTTGTGGGACTTTGGTACCTGCTCGAGGGTAAATAATAGAACACAGCATGTCGTTTTTAACTCAGAGAAATATTCACATGTGAAAGTAGCTGCTAGCATGCAAAGACCTAGTGAATAATGATCGTAGCTCCTTGGCACATTTTACAAATGATGCTGTTGCATACAGAGAAGTCATTAACACTAGAAAATTGCAGCGAAGTGCACGAAGACCTGCATCAGATCGACGTTTGGTGCAGGGTTTGTTAATCGACCCTCAACGTACCTAGGTGTAACGAACGTGCTACGTATAAGTACATGAGGAAATCTATTATTGTTTGATTAATCTATTGCCGAGAAATGCCTGGAAACAATTATATTCATTACATACCCAGGGGTATGTGCACGGAACGTCTACATCAAACGAATTGCAGATGCCAGATGGTGATTCACTGGAAGAATCCTCAGTAGTCCACCTACGAAGGAGGTAGCTTTCAAAACCCTCTCTGAGTGTACTTCTCAGTGTGAGCTAATCACCCAACAAGGTCGATAGGGGAAATAGAGAAGATCCAAACAAGCACTTCGTGTGTTATCACGGCTTCGTTCAATAGGCGCGAAAGTGTTACGGAGATGGGATGGTAATCCAGCTTCAGTGGCTGACGCCACAAGAGAGGCGTTATGCATCAATGTGTAGCTTACTATCAAAATTCCAGGATCGTACTTTAGTGGAATAGTCAGCTAATACAATGGTTCGTTCGCACATGTTGTTGTTATTGTTGTTGTTATACTTGTCGTTGTCGTCGTTGTGGTTTTCAGTCTGGATATTGGTTAGTTGCAACTCTCCTCAGTACTCTATCCTCTTCATCCATTGCTAACTACTGCAACCACCACGCACTGAAACCTGCTTAGTGTCGTCGAGTCTTCGTTTTCCCCCACAGTTTTCATCCACCCACATTTTTCCTCCATTATCAAATTGGTGTTGCCTTTTTGCTTCAGGATATGCCCTACCAGCCGATCCCTTCTTTTACTTAGGGTGTGCCACAAATATCTTTTTCCCCAATCCAGTTCAGCATCTCTTGTTTGGCTACACAATCTACCCATCTAATCTTCAGTATTCATCTGTAACACAACGTTTTAAAAGTTTCTATTCTCTTCTTGCCTGAAGTGCTCATAGTCCACGTTTTACTTCCATGAAAGGCAACATTTCAGACAAGTACCCTCAGGAAAGACTTCCTAACGTTTAAAATTGTTTGGTTTCAACAGATTTTTCTTTTTTGAGAAAGATTTTTCTTGCTACTGACAGTCAGCATTTAGTATCATCTCTTAGGCAACTTTACTTCCCAAACAGTGAAACCTGTCACAATTTTAGTGTCTCATTTCGTAATCTAATTTCCTCAGCTTAACCTCATTTAATTCGACTACAGTCCATTACCATTATTTTACTTTTACTAATGTCGATCTTATAACCGTTTCTCAAGACAATATCCATTTCATTCAATTTCTCTTCCAAGTACTTTCCGCCTCTGACAGTATCACAATGTCGTCGGCGAACATCACAGTTTTTATTTGTCCTCCATCAACTTTAATTCCCATTCCAAATTTTTCCTTGTTTTCGTTCACATCTTCCTCAATGTACAGGCTGAGTAACAGCGAGGACAGGTTATAACACTGTCTCAAGTCCTTCCCAACTACTGATTCTCTTTCACGACCTTCGACTCTTGTAATTGCAGTCTGTCTCTGTACAGATATCTGGTGAAAAAACAATAAGGGTGAAATTAGAGAGTATCGAGATCGTACTCAGACTTTTCATCAGTCGCTCTACCTGCGCGCCATTTACGATTGGTACAGGGAAGGGGGAATGACGCAGTGCTACACCAAGTATATCCGCAACACACCATAAGGTGACTTTGGAGAATAGATGGAGATGGGGATGTAGATATTAGTAACAATGGCTTTTGTGCCGTCCTGTTTCTTCACAGTCTCCGTGCCACGCGTTACATGCTTTTGCTTTTTGTTAGACGACAACGCAAGCGAAGGAGTTTAATTCAGATGGTGTGGTATCTACGCGGAGGAGATGTGCGTTTGACAATGCTTATTTACAAGGCAATTAAAATGTGAGCCGCAGATAATGGAGTAGAGTATGCGGTATTTCATCTATATCTATAACCATACTCTGAAAATCATTATAAAGTGCATGGCAGAGGGTGCTTCCCATTATAACAGTTGTTCGAACTCCTTCGCATTTCATCCACGTGTGCAGCGTGGTAAAAATATTTAAGTAGGTCTTTTGGCGCTGTCTAACCTCGCCCTCGCGATCTCTGCAGGATCGATACTTAGGGGGTTCCTAGATTCATTACCCAATGCTGACTATTGGAACTTTCTAGGGTCATCTTCAAGCAGCTGCCAGGTCAGTTTCTTCAGTCTCTTTGACACTCTCCCACGCATCAAACAAACTTGCGGACCATTCGTGCAGCCTTCTTTTTGTATACATTCTACATCCCCTGTTAGTCCTATCTGATGCGGATCCCACGCACTTGAGCAATATACCAGGACGGACCGCATGAGTGGAATCTCCTTTGTAGATCGATAGCATTTCTCTAGTACTCAACCAATGAAACGATTTCTTCCACCTGCTTTACCTGTGACTTAGCATGTATGATCGTTCAATTTCATATCACTACAGACTGGGACAGCCAGCTTTTCATATGAGTTGACCGACTGGAACTGTGACTCGCTGATATTGTGTCATAGGGTACTAAGTTTTTTTCGTTTCGAACGTTGCAAAATTTTACATTTCTGAACATTTAAAGCAAGTTTCTAATCTTTGCACCACATTGAAATCTTATCAAGATCCGGTTGAATAATAGTGCAGCTTTTTTTAGGCAGTACTTTGCTGTATATAACCGCACCGCCTGCAAAAACTCTGAGGAATTATCTGCCATGTCAGTATACAACATGGACAGCAAGGGTCACAACACTCTTCCCGGTGGGACACCTGAAGTTACATTTAGATCTGTGGATAACTCACCATCCAAGATAATATGCTGTGTTCTCCCCACCAAGGAGTCGTCAGTGATAAATTCGCTTGGTACACTGTACGACAGTACTTTCGATAGTGAGCATAGTTGTCAACGGCTTTTGGAAGTCAAGAAACATTGCACCTTAATGGCTGCCTCGATAGTGGCTTTCAGGATGTCACGTGGGAAAAGCGCGAGTCAGGTTTCATACGATCAATTTTTTCGGAATCCATCGTTGTTGTCATGAAGGAGGTCGTACAGTTCGAGGTAGCTCATCACATTTAAGATCAGACTATGTTCTAAGGTTCCGCAACAAATGGACGTCAATGACGTTGGGCAGTAGTTAGTGGATCACTTTTGGTAGCCTTGTTGTAGACGTGTGTAAGCTGTGGTTTCTTCGAACTACTGGTTACGATATTTTGTACGAGGAATCTACGGTGTCATCTTCTTCTTCTCTTCAGGTATTAGGAGAAATTGCCTGTTACGTTACCCATCGTTGCCGGGGTCTTCTTCTATCTTCTCTTCCTTGGCACTTGTACACTACTGGCCATTAAAATTGCTACACCACGAAGATGACGTGCTACAGACGCGAAATTAAACCGACAGAAGAAGATGCTGTGATATGCAAACGATCAGCTTTTCAGAGCACTCACACAAGGTTGGCGCCGGTGGCGACACCTACAACGTGCTGACATGAGGGAAGTTTCCAACCGATTTCTCATACACAAACAGCAGCTGACCGGCGTTGCCTGGTGAAACGTTGTTGTGATGCCTCGTGTAAGGAGGAGAAATGCGTACCATCACGTTTCCGACTTTGATAAAGGTAGGATTGTAGCCTATCGCGATTGCTGTTTATCGTATTGTGACATCGCTGCTCGCGTTGGTCGAGATCCAATGACTGTTAGCAGAATATGGAATCGGTGGGTTCAGGAGGGAAATACGGAACGCCGTGATGGATCCCAACGGCCTCATATCACTAGCAGTCGAGATGACAGGCATCTTATCCGCATGGCTGTAACGGATCGTGCAGCCACGTCTCGATCCCTGAGTCAACAGACGGGGACGTTTGCAAGACAACAACCATCTGCACGAACAGTTCGACGACGTCTGCAGCAGCATGGACTATCAGCTCGGAGACCATGGCTGCGGTTACCCTTTACGCAGCATCACAGACAGGAGCACCTGCGATGGTGTACTCAACGACGAAACTGGCTGCACAAATGACAAAACGTCATTTTTTCGGATGAATACAGGTTCTGTTTACAGCATCACGATGGTCGCATCCGTGTTTGGCGACATTGCGGCGAACGCACATTGGAAGCGTGTATTCGTCATCGCCATACTGGCGTATCATCCGGCGTGATGGTATGGGGTGCTTCTGGTTACAGGTATCTGTCACCTCTTGACGACACATTGAATAGTGGACGTTACATTTCAGATGTGTTACTACCCGTGGCTCTACCCTTCATTCGATCCCTGCGAAACCCTACGTCTGAGCAGGATAATGCACGTTGCAGGATAATGTTGCAGGTCTTGTGCGGGCCTTTCTGGATACAGAAAATGTTTGACTGCTGCCCTGGCCAGCACATTCTCCAGATGTCTCACCAATTGAAAACGTCTGGTCGATGGTGGCTCGTCACAATACGCCAATCGCTACTCTTGATGAACTGTGGTATCGTGTTGAAGCTGCATGGGCAGCTGTACCTGTACAGGCCATCGAAACTGTGTTTGACTCAATGCCCAGGCGTATCAAGGCCATTATTACGGCGAGAGGTGGTTGTTCTGGGTACTGATTTCTCAGGATCTATGCACCCAAATTGCGTGAAAATGTGATCACATTGGAGTTCTAGTATAATATATTTGTCCAATGAATACGCGTTTATCATCTGCGTTTCTTCATGGTGTAGCAATTTTAATAGCCAGTAGTGTCATTTCTAGACTCTAAGGGGAGTCTGCCACTCTCCATTCTTTCAAAGTGTTCGTCTCACTTTCTCCTATAATCTAGAATTTTAACATTTAGGCTAAAAATTACTAGTTCTTCTCCAATGTCTTGATTGTACAATAATTGAAAGTTAGCCGCATATTCGGTAGAGAATCCGACAGGGATTCCTTCAGGCCCTCGAGCTCTGTTAAGTTTCAGCGGTTTGAGCTGTTTGTCGACGCCACTGGCACTGACACCTTGCGCAGGCCAGCAATGTCGGCGGTGACGTGCAGCTCGTGCTCGTTCTACGACGCTCCGGTGATCGGCGGGGCGTGCGGCAGCTCGTTCGTGGCGTTCATGACGGCGCTGCAGGCGCTGCTGCAGGCGCGCTGCGACATCTCGGACGCGTGCCGGCGCGCCGGCCGCGACGCCTCCTCGCTGCAGGCCGGCGCCGACGTCGGCGGCGTGCCGGCGTACGACTACGTGGTGGTGGGCGCCGGGCCGGCGGGCAGCGCGCTCGCCGCCAGGCTGAGCGAGGACGCGGCCAGCACGGTGCTGCTGCTCGAGGCCGGGCCCGAGGAACCCACCATCACCGAGATACCCACCTACGCCATGTCCGGCGTCGGCACCGTCGTCGACTGGAACTACACCACGGTAAGCCGGCGCGGCTCGCAGCGACACCGACTCGAAGGAAGGCCCCGGCGCTTGTTCGTGACGTCACGTCAGCTAGGCACGGCGAACGCCAGGTCTGTTGCAGGCACACTCGTAATGGTGGTGTATCCCTCTCTGACACAGGAAAACGTGAAACTATTGGCGGTAGTTGACCAACACACATTCTTCTGAGAGATTTCTGCAATCAATTAATTGTGCAGTTCATTACACTTCTTAACAAATAGTGTACTCCTGAACTTAAATTTCCACCTTTTTTAAGGATTGACATACAAAAACAACTTCATGGTCCAACAGCAACAGAATTCGTGCTTCTTTGCCTTATTTGTAAATCTGAGGAAGTTACGTTTGTACTGGGTTGCTTTTACAAGAAACTGTGAACATATTGGTGCTCTTCTTTAGGTATCTTGGTTGACTATGGGGTGAGGAGCACTGAATGTTAATGAAATATCTTGCGATTCTACACGTTGGGTGAGGGTGTGGGGGACAGAAGAAGAGGCAAAAGAGAGATACTTGTTTTATCAAAAAAAAAATTTTTATCTTATAAAATTCCTCCTTTCAGTTGCAAGAGGGGAATATTTATCTTTTCTAATGTGCATGTTTAAAAAAGTTTAAGCTCAGCAGTATTTTCGATGTATGAAGCTATTTTGTTTCCTGTTTAGAATTCCTTTCGTCGAAAACGACTCTAATCTAATGACTGGCAACAGTTGGACATTTACACATGTCAATTAGTTCACACTTCCAGTGGCCGGCCGTTGTGGCCGTGCGGTTCTAGGCGCTTCAGTTTGGAACCGCGTGACCGCTACGGTCGCAAGTTCGAAGTCTGTCTCGGGCATGAATGTGTGTGATGTCTTTAGGTTAGTTAGGTTTAAGTAATTCTAAGTTCTAGGGGACTGATGACCTCAGATATTGAGTCCCATAGTGCTCAGAGCCATTTGAACCATTTTTGGACACTTCCAGTTTCGAGGTCAAACGAAAATAAATAAATAAAAGAAACGAGTTCATTGTAAGGGGGTTGGGTAAGTTTCGATAACAAAATGGATCAAGTAAATATAGTTACTTGAATGTAAAATTTCCGAAGCTTGCAATGGGGCAAAGCATCTTCTCATATTGATCTACGTTTGTTTCGACAGGATTCGGTAATACAGAACTACGATCTTCAGTTGTAGCTTTGCGATAGTAAGAAAATCTTTCATCTGAATAAAACTGCAGAATCCAAAACAATACCACACATTTTGTCCAAAAATAAGAGATTTATAGTGATAAGCACGCCCAGGCGTTTCTGCCTGCAACAGACCTGGCGTTCGCCGTGCCTAGCTGACGTGACGTCACGAACAAGCGCTTAGGCCTTCCTTTGAGTCGGTGTTGCTCGCAGGCGAAAATACGGGACCAGACTTTCACACTGCAGCAGACTGAAGGAGGGCGTGCTCATAAGCTGCAAATGGCCGTGCCGCAGTGGATACACTGGTTTATGTACGAGGCGTATCTTTTTTAAGTAAGCACCGTTTTCAAATTAAAAAAAGACGTGCTAAGATATCTCAATAATTTTATATTTTCATGAAAGCCTGTACCTTAATCTACTTTTCTACATAATTTCTGCCAATACTGACGCAATTGTCATAACGTTGTACCAGTTTTTGAATACTGTCCTCATAGAAGTCTGCCGCCTGACTTGTTAACCACTGCATCGCCACTGTTTTGACTTCGTCATCGTCTTGAAGACGCTGACCGCCCAGTTACATTTAGATCTGTCGATAACTCTCCATCCAAGATAACATGCTGTGTCCTCCTCACCAAGGAGTCGTCAGTGATAAAATTCGCTAGGTACACTGTACGACAGTACTTTCGATAGTGAGCATAGTCATCAACTGCTTTTAGAAATCAAGAAATATTGAATCTGATTGACTGCCTCGATCCGTGTCTTTCAGGATGTCACGTGGGAAAAGCGCGAGTTAGGTTCCATACGATCGATTTTTTCGGAATCCATAGTTGTTGGCATGGCCACAAGATTGGGGCTGTACGGAGGATGGTCTAGACTTTAGAGTTTCCCATCGAAAAGATGTGATGAGATCTTCGGTCTGATTCACCACATGCGGACGGGCATTGTCTTGTAGCAAAATGATGCCCTTGCTCAACTTCCATGGACTGTTGCTTTGATTCTGGTGTGACATACGTCACCCATGTTTCATCGCCCGTAACAATCTGGCTTAAGAAATCATCACCGTCGTTGTGGTACCGCTCAAGGATAGTCAATGCACTGTCTAAACGTTTGGTTTTGTGCACATCCGTCAACATTTTCGGAACCCAACGTGCGCACAATTTTCGGTAATTGGAGTGTTCGGTCCCTATGACATACAAAACACTACGAGAAACATTAGGAAAGTCATCCCGCAAGGAGGAAATCGTAAAGCGTCTGTTTTCACTCACTTTATTGTCCACTTTCTGCACCAAATTTTCCTTAACGACCAAAGGACGCCCACTCCGTTGTTCATCATGCATATTTATGTGCCCATCTTTAAATGCTCTCACCCACTGTCTTACCATTCCATCACTCATAATGTTTTCTTCGTAAATTGCACAGATCTCACGATGAATATCGATCGCTTTTAGACCTTTAGCAATAAGAAATCTTATAACAGACCGTACTTCACAGTCGGCTGGACTCACGATTATCGGAGGCATCTTAAACATTCAGTACACAACGTAAACAAGGAAGAATCAGACTGTAATGGTGTCAGTGCGTAGATTAAGGTACAGGCTTTCATGTAAAAATAAAATTATTGAAATATCTTAGCACGTCTTTTTTTAATTTCAAAACGTTACTTACTTAAAAAACACGACTCGTAAGATGGTGGATGTTGAGCACAGCCGGACATGGCCACTGTTTGGATGGGTGACTTACTTGAAAAACACGACTCGTAAGATGGTGGATGTTGAGCACAGCCGGACATGGCCACTATTTGGATGGGTGATCATCCGGGTAGGCCGCGCACTGTTGACAACTTTCCCTTTACCTTCACGGCGGGGGTTGGGGGCTGGGGTAAATTAGAGGTGATGGCCCTGATCACCAGTTTTTGCGCCAGTGTCCTGGATTAAATTTGAAATGTCTTACGAAGTGAGGGCATGCAATACTGTTGCACGGGGACGTTAAACTCGGTGGACCCCTTGGTGCTGTTTGGGAGGAGTATTCTATGCCGGCGCCACATGACATCACATTAGGCACACATCCATTACAGTCAACTGCACTTAACACAACAGCACATAATGCTGACGCTTCGTGAAGGAAAGGTGCCCATCGCTGTGAAGGACAGAAAATACCTTTCGAGTTCAGGCAGCTACACCTGCCCTTCTTGGTCTCTCAGCCATTAATACTATACGCGTGTACTTTAACTTAGACATAAACTTCTATCAACTCGAAAAATTAACTTTTGTCATGAGGTTTTTGGTTATTATGAACTGCAAACTATAATACACAGCTAATCTTATTATTTCATTTAGTCTGTCAATTCAGATGTTCAGGTCATCTGTATCAAAGCAGAACAAACTGGACGTTACGTGAATGCAATCACTACATACAGTAACTCAAAAACCACGCTTCATACTTACACTATGTGATTAAAAATGTCGAGACACCTACTGGTAGACATCAATATAGTGTGTGACCACTCTTCTCCTTTATGACAGCTTGAAATATGCTGGGTACACTTTCCATGAGCTGTCTGAATGTCTGTGTAGGAATGGCAACCGATTCTTCCTCAAGAGCCCAAACAAGAAACATAGTGACGTCGGACGATGGGGTCTCGAGCGAAGTCGACTTTCCAACTCATCCTACAGGTGTTCCATTCGGTTCAAATAGGGTTTCTTGTGGGGACAGTCCATTTCAGGAATGTTACTGTGCGCAAACCATTGACTCACAAATGCTGATTTATAACAAGGTGAGTTGTCACGCTGATACGAACAATCATTTATCCGAACTGTGTCATATCTGAAGGCAGTACACGATGCTATAAAATGTATTCGGATCCTTCCGCATTTGGCTTTTTCTTAACCACAATACGAGGATCATACCAAAACCACGACAAGACAACCATTTGGTAATACCACCTTCTCTGTATTTCACTGTCGACACTTCACATAATAGAGGGGAACGTTCTCCAGTTATTCGTCAGACCCAAACCCTTCCATCGGATTTCTACGGGTATAGCGTGATTCATCACTCCAAATGACACGTTTGCTGTCGTCCACTGTCCGATTGCGTTGTTCTTTGCACCACCTCAATCGTCATTTTGCTCTGACTGCAGAAATATCTGGTTTAGGAGGAGCTGCTTTTTAACTCGTTGTGCCCAGTCATTGTCCTAGCTGGACTGTTGGCAGCACTTTGGAACTCACGAACGATTCATTACGGTGATTTCATGCGATTTATTACAAGTACCCTCTGCATTGTACAATGGTCCTTGTGCGTCATTACATCAGACCTGATTTGTCTTAGTTTAGCTGTTTTGTTTCCTCGCGTTTCCATTTCACAATGACATGAAAAACAGTCTTTTATTTTTTTTAATTAGAAGGATAGATATGTCCATGGTACACTTAGGTGTACCGATCTACATTAGTAGCACCGGAATAAACTTCTTCGCGAGCACGAGCTCCTTGAAAGAAAAAATGTCAGCTCCGGTTTTAAAAGCCGACATTAATGGCTGGAAGAAAGGAGTGTTTTTAATAAAAATAGCAAATCCGTGTGCCATGGTTGGCTGGGTTACCCATAGAGTATAAATATGTATGGAGTGAGCATTAGGATGCGCAGAACGAGAATTCCGTCACAACAGCTCCTGCAGCTCAAGTCACGTGAGTTTGGGACAGCGCCCCGTATAACGCTTTGCATACTTCGAGTGCTGTTACTTCGCTACTACAGATAGCTCACATTCAGAAGTGCCGTGAAACTTTGTATACGTGTTTTACACAAATTTTAACAATAAAATACCGGGAACTGAAGTTGGCTTAAAGAGGTAAAGAGCAATGGTATTGTGGTTTTTCGTCACAGTATCGTAGCCCAGATTCCACTTTATTTACGTTTTTTCTGTAATAGGAAAATAATTGACAGCCAACAATATTTTCTTACGTTTCATATTGTACTTATTCATACTGTCGAATTTCTGTGCTAATTAATTACGTTACAGTGACACTGTATAGGAAACTGTCTCATGTAGAAATAATTAATTACACACAAGAGTTTGAGAGCCTGCATAAATTGGAGGAAATTAATCAAACTGTCATGTATAAATTTTACCTGCACATGATATATATACAGTGCGTGGCAGTTTACTCGAACATATTTGCAAATTTATCCAGCTCTTGCCTGCTAAACACATAGCCATAATCGTAGAAATTATCTCTACAATGGACCTTATAATGTTGCGCCTCGATATTTTTCAACATATTAAGTTGCTCGTATCACTATACAACTATACATTTGTTGTACATACTTATGGAAAGCAACTGGTCGTCCTTACACATACTTCTCCTTACATATGCAGCAACGAGGATACTGCACTACAGCTGGTACTACAACTCAAACGTGCAGGGACGTATAAAAACAAGGCGAATACGTGTAATTTTAAAGTTTCGCTGTTATAGCAGATTGTAGACAAGTAGCATCATCCCAAAATCACATGACTATCCCTGTTTCATGTTGAGAACATGCGTAGTAGGCTATGCTCATTCTATAGATACATTTACTATGTGGAGATACCCTGAGAAATGGTTTGGGCCGCTTAGTCGGAAGGAGTTTTCTTCTGTCGCGCACCACGGCCCCTTTCTTTGTGGGAATGTGACAACTGTATCTTGTGTGTATTTACTGAGTGTAGGAAAGTGTAACTGGTGTGTGCATAATACGGTATTACGTTTGTTTTGTGTGACGATGTTGAGAGAAGGGGGGGGGGGGTGAAACCCAGTGTCAGCATATAGTCTACACCTTTCGAATGACACCAAGAGGGCTGCCGGGCTTAACGTCCTCTTCCGAAGGACGGAACACCATTAACAGAGTCACATGACTTCTTGGAACACTGCGGAGAGGTTTGGAATGTAATCCAGTATACTGGCACGAAGTCTGGTGATCAAGAACTTTAAGCAGCCACGTACCTTCCCCTTGCTGGCCAAATAGTGGCAGTGAAATTTTCATCTACCATCAGGATTCAAACTGGCGTATCACCAAGTCGAATGGCATCGTGTAGGTATGCATTAGGAGCCTCGGCTTAGGAGGTGGGTAGTGCTTCAGGGGAGAATGGAAGTAGCGTTTGTTTAGCGGGGCGAAATCGGAGTACAGCAACGCCGCACGGTTTAGTTTAGTTTGTCTTGTGTTGAGATTTAGAGGCCACTTCAGTACCACAGTGATGAACACACTGCTGCCTCTAGGTGTGGGATATGAGGCGGTCTGGTTGTTTTGTCCTCAGGTAGCCCAGGAGAACGCGTGCCTGGGGCAGGGCGGCCTGTGCAGCTGGCCGAGGGGCAAGATGGTGGGCGGCTCCGGCTCCCTGAACGGCATGATGTACACGCGTGGCCACCGCTCCATCTTCGACGAGTGGGCGAGCAACGGCAACTCCGGCTGGGGCTACGACGACGTGCTGCCCTACTTCATCAAGAGTGAGTGCTTCCTGCCGCGGCGCTTTCTTTTCTTTAATGCATTCAGCCAAAATCACGTAAGTACTTCCCGATTTGCCACAGTGCGAGGTCGTCCAACTCCTGCTAAGAGCACTTAATACGGAATCATACGGCAAACCGAATTTTTGTAATTTTCTGTATTTATGGTACGTGAAATTCAGAACTCAAATATACCTCTTCTAGGGTAGTTCAATGCAACTCTGAAAGATAGTGGATGAAATAGACTTTGAAGTTTTCCAACTATGTTTAAATCGCTAATATAAGGTACTTGTTTTTCGACTAGTAGTATGGCTGTGTCGTAGTTTGCTCACTAGATTGTGGGGGGTGGCGGCGTGGGGGTGGGGGGGTGCGACGGGGGGTGGGGGGGGGGTATTTGATTACAAATGGAATCAAACTTCGAACGAAAGTGCTTCTACGAGCGTTTCTGTGAAGCGTACAGTACATAAAGCGCACGAAACTGGTAATCGCTAGATCGAGTGTCATTTCGGTCAATATTTTTTTCTTTCTTTTCTGTTCAGTTCAAATACTTACGGAATTTAAATATAACATTCATCAAATATATCCTGATTAACACATCTAATTATCATTTCATGAAAAATGCACGTCATCTTATTTTTAATTATTGTCATTGCACAAAAAAATCCAGTTTTCGTTGCACACAAAATTATTAATTACCAATCTTTTATAAAAGTCTGTAAATCAGGACTGTATAATTAAACAAATTACAAATTAATTTATTCTATCTCTTTTATTTTACACTTCACGTAAAGGCTCTTAGAACATGCACATTTGTTTGAAAGCTTGATTCCGCCACTATTCGAACCCAGGCGTCCCGTGTGTGAGCCAAGCAATCTCCCACATAGCCACTCTGCTTGTCGAAAGAACACCACCTTTGTTTAGCATATTCAAAATGATTGGAAAACATCAAAGTCGATTTTATCGAGTATTTGTGAGAGTTGCTTTGGGAGGAACATATTTGAGTTCTGAACTTCACAGGCTATCATAAGGTGGATTGTAATAGCCTCTTATTTTGTCCTTTTCGTAACTGAACAGTTTCGGTGTGACTCAGGCGCTTATCCAACGGCTGGGGACATGGCCCTCCAAAAAATAACTCATTTAAATATTTGTACATGCGTCAATTTGCAAATCTCACAGCGAAATTTCGGAGAATAAAGTAGCATGAAGAGTAGGAGAGTCGAAAATGGCAAGGAATTCTACAAGGATCAAGCTGCGTTTAATCCAAGGCTCTTTTCATATTCTTGTATGGGCGCCTGCCCATGTGAATGGCTTAGCATCTGATCGGTACCATTCAAGTCAGGTAAAGTCGCATATTCTCAGGATGGTTGTACCTGCTACCAACAACAAATCCGAAATCGTTCGTAAGTCCACTTTCAGAACAGACAAGCCACAGAAGATGGAGTAAGTGAAAACAGAAGGGAAAAGACCCTCCATTAAGAGATAAAAAGTACGTGGAAACAATTGAAAGGCACACTATTTGGCTCATTTTCATACCCATTGCCACACTTTTCAGACTTTCGCTCACAGTCGCCTGGCCTGTTTAGCCATTTCCTAGTGTCTGCTCAAAATGCAACATAGTTGAAATACAAATATAAAACAGCCATCGTTTCTTTAGTCGACAGAATAAAAAATGAAATGCAATTGAATGAAAGAGAACTTATATGACACAACCCGTATAAGTGGCATGAGTATGTTTGGGCTACAGTCAAAACCTACGTTCGTCATACATTTTTAAATTGCAGTTAGCTGGTCTGTCATCCAATCAAGTAGAAGTATTTTATAAATGCAAATGCTTGTTTGACATTACAATAGTGAAGCCATAGTCACAGTACATAATTTTTTTTTTTTAAAAAAAAGAAGGGGTTACATTACCGGTTTCAACGAACTATGTCATCAATTATGTCGGAAAGTAGACATGTAGAAGTAGAGTTAAAAAAAAAGAGGTGACATACAGTAGGGAGTAAAATTATATAATAAAATATTTTACTGGAAGAGCGGACTTTCAAATGAGCAGCGTGACACCAAATGTTTCTTGAATGTTTATGATTGCAAGCGTTATACTCTTAACTGTAGCGTAAACCTGAGATTTTCCCATACCTCAGCGACTGTGTAGCGCCGGCCGCGGTGGCCGTGCGGTTCTAGGCACTTCAATCCGGAAACGCGTGACTGCTACGGTCGCAGGTTCGAATCCTGCCTCGGGCATGGATGTGTGTGATGTCCTTAGGTTAGTTAGGTTGAAGCAGTTCTAAGTCTAGAGGAATGATGACCTCAGATGTTTAGTCCCATAGTGCTCAGAGCCATTTGAACCAGTTAGGACTCTCTTGGGGCCGAATGAACATTTAATTCCTTGTCTGATTGTTTACCTCTTGTAGCTTATAATTTCCTTAGGGGACTGGCTATACAACAAGTTATGCAGAATTGTGGATTGGTGTCATCCCATGCTGTAAAAGCCTACCTCACATTCTATTGTGTTTTAAACAGAACATGCATATAATTATTCCATTGATTCACTGCTTTCGGTTTCGTGCTTGTGGACTTCCGCCATATCATTTTCTTTCACTTCAAGTGAGTGAAACATCTCCTGTATGTTCGATCTCGGACTTTCAAGTGAGATAGCTTTTATCTGGAGATAGGGAAGCAGTAACAGACAGGGCAGCAGTTTCACTTAATTCTTCTCATTGATTTGACTGAGAATTCGCTAAAAGTTTAACATTGTATTTCACAAGAGCCACAATAATAGGCTATGTGCTGACACTTGATTTCCCGATCCGCCTTCTTTGTCACTGTCACTGTCGTCAACAACACGAACGCGACTCACTACATGAGCTCATTACAGCCCCTGACACGAAACCGGCACACTTTCAATAACACATTCACGCTAAGCGACGGAAAAATTTGCAGCGCACAGGAAGTAATGTAGCAATTGCAGGCGGGGTGCTGCATAGCTCCTTGGGGCGTTCCAACCAGCTCTTTAGTTCCTCGATTTCTCGTGTGTACTCCATGGCCGTTGCTGATGTATTTCGCCTCCGGCAGGTGAACACAACCTGAACCCGGAGGAGGTGGACGAGGGCTTCCACGGCACGGGTGGCCCCATGGTGGTGCAGCACTTCCCGTACGCGCCGCCGCTCACCGAGTACGTCATCGCCGCCGGGGAGGCCATCGGCTACCGCAGAGGCGACCTCAACGGCCAGAACCAGACGGGCATCAACAGGGCGCAAGCCATGGTCTACCAGGGGCTCCGACACGAGCCCAGCAGGTAGCCACATTCTACTCATATTGAGCAGTTTTGTTTAATGAACGGAGAGCAGATAGTAGTTAACAGATAGGTATATTTATCATACAGAATATCAAATTTGCTCCAATTGTGAAAGTGAGGTCACACAACAAGGTGGGAAGTATTCTTCCCACTGCCTTTCCGTGGAGTTAAATGACAAGAACAACTTTTTCAATATATGTCATATTTATTTGATAAATTTACTTCTCTTGTTACAATGATTGTTCATAATTATTTGGCACGAAATTTTCTGAAACATGGATCTATGCAAAGTGGTATTTGACAATATGTACAAACACAGCGAGTGATCTTTTCCGCAGCTTTGGTACTACAATGACGGCACGTCCAGTGGGTTTCTCCTAAACTGCGTTGATGCTCCCCTACAGCCACATGACGAAAATCTTCAGGTACTATACCCCTTTTTGCCAGAAAGACAGGTTTTTGTCCACGCCATTTTTGGGATGAGAAGCCAGTGATCAACTGTCTGGCTAGATGGATCCTGTATGTGAGCTGATCATGCTTTCTCTTATACTTATTTTCCACAGGATAAAACTGTTCACTGCAGCAACGTTCACCGGGAAATAAAATATTCTGTGCCACCATTTTACAGAACGTCTGCCAATAGCATACCTTTCTCGTAATTGATCAAACTTATCGACAACACCCATTATTTTGTTGTATTCTGCCACAACTTCAGGACAAGACACCTCTGTACTAGTACCATCCTTGTTTTTCCTTTTCACTGTGGCTGTTTCACATGGGTCATGAATTGAGAGGACAGGAAAGTGACTGGACGGTTATCCACCCATTTTACTGCAGAAATGGCTCCTTTTGTTTCAAACTAGAATTCCACTCGTTCCAATATTACCTTTTCCTTCATAAATTTGGGTAAATCAGTAGTACTTCCCTTATACTATAGCTTTGAGTAAAAAATCACAAAATGTCACGCAAACGGCACTGAACGGCTCCTCTACAGAGCAACACTCAGCTATACAATGTCTCTGCGTGAAGGTACAGCAAAAACGGCGGGAACTTCCGACTGGAAGTAGTACCCTATACTGTTCACTAGGTAGTAGCACTATACAGAGGTGGGAACTGTGAATCCCACGGGACTAGGAGCGAGTTCATTGTAGTGGGAAGCATGTTTCCCACGGCTCACGAAAGGGTTAACCCAATCAGTTTTCATCCTTATCGTAGTTTTTACATAATACTCACCTTAAAAAACAACTACTATTTCGAAAAGAAAAATAGTAATAAAATAGTGTTCATAGAATAAAAATGATTTGAATGTATGTAGAGACTCTGTATTGACTAAGAGCTAATAAATTTTACACTATCAGTATCGGTACTATTACTGCTGCTAATGCCACTGGTAATAATAATAATAATGATAATAGTGATAGTGAAAGAAACAAATGTATGTGCAAAAGCGATATTTTCTGACATAGCGAGTTCTGAGGGAAACAAACTTTGATAAACTGCATCATTTAAGAGCACTGGAAAATGAGGAATATCGGGTTGGAAGGAACTTTGTACAAGGACAACGTAGACATAATTGTTGCTTCTGTAGATATGTCATTAATTATGTCTTGAAGCTGGAGATTTTAATCAGTTTTCTGTCATAATGAGCGCGGTCATTCCACTCAGGTTCGTGCTACTTTATAGGACTTTGAGAAAGCGGCTGAGTGATGACGAGGGACAGAAAAGATTTTCCTCTGATGGCAACGGGTGTTTCTGCCACGTTGTTCAGACAAGAACGTTAAGGTCGAGGAGAGATATGAGGGACAGTGTACGCTGATAAGGCAACGGAGCAGACACAGTTTGTACAATTTTCTTTATCGGGTCAAAGGAGAGAAGTAGATGTCTTCTTGCACACTGCAGCCGTGTCCTCATAGACCCGGTGCAGACTATCAGCTCGCTGTTGGGTCACTCTCGTGAAGCGTGGGGAATCAAAGTATATAAGCCAGTCCAAGATTGGGCTAGCTTTCCGTTTCGTCTCAACCATTCAACGTGTTTTGTGTGCAAGATTCCCATTTAATGGTTTTTTGAGTTTAAGAAATGGCTCTAAGCTGTATGGGACTTAATATCTGAAGTCATAAGTCCCATAGACTTAGAACTACTTAAACCTAACATAAGGACGTCACACACATCCATGCCCAAGGCAGGATTCGAACCTGCGAACGTAGCGGTCACGCGGTTCCAGACTGAAGTGCCTAGAACCGCACGGCCACACCGGCCGGCAGCTTTTTACACACGCTGAAAATATTATTCAGCGTACTGATTCTAGTTACTGTTACTCAGTACAGACAATGTCACAATTTTGATGAGGTATCTAATGGGTAGGAGCTTTCACGACATTACCTAACCG
Source organism: Schistocerca cancellata (assembly GCF_023864275.1). Classification (NCBI taxonomy): domain Eukaryota; kingdom Metazoa; phylum Arthropoda; class Insecta; order Orthoptera; family Acrididae; genus Schistocerca; species Schistocerca cancellata. The sequence goes on from NC_064630.1 coordinate 430,441,562, forward strand.
AGTTAAAGTAAACCGACACGAATAATCTACAGAACAACGAACGGCTGGTAGACGTCGACATGGGGTAAAATCAGTTTTAGTTCCGGAGATGTGTATAGACACTTAAAGTAATGTTACTCTACGACTTGTCTTAAAAGACAGAGAGGAAAACTGAAATTTATAGCTCTCCTAGATTTAGCAAAACAGTTAACAATATTGAATGGAAATTCTGAAGCTATGTCGGATTAAATACATCGCGTGAATGGTTATTTACAACTTATATAGAAACCAGACTGCAGTTGTAAGACTCGAGGGACGTGAAAAGGATGCACTAGTTGAGAATGGAATGAGAGGGGTTGTAAGAGATTTCAGATGTTATTCGATCTGTACACTGAGCAAACAGTAAAGGAAAGCAAAGAGGGATCTGGAAAGCGAGTTAAAATTCAGAGAAGAGAAATAAAAGGTTTGCCGATCACACAATGTTTCTGTCAGACACAGGAAAGGACTTTGAAGTAATGTCTAACGGAATGATTAATGTCCTGAAAAGAAGATGTGAGATGAAAAGCAACAAAAGTGAAAGAGGGATAATGGAGTGTAGTCGAATTAAATCAAGTGGTGTTGTATGAACTAAATTAGGAAATGAGGCATTGAAATAAGGCGATGAGTCATTTAAAAAAGGCAGATGTAATGAGAGTGTAAAATGTAGACTGGGAACAAGTTTTCTGAAAAAAAAATAAAGCACTTAGCATATAAAATAACTTTAAGAGTTATGAAGGTTGTATCTGTTCGACAGAATGAGTAATGAAGAGGTTCTGTATCGATAGGGGAAGTCAATTAATTTGTTGTACAACTTGAGTAACGGAAGGGAGAGGCTGAGAAGATATATCCCGAATCCCTTGGTAAATGTGGAGTGTACAGGTTGAAGAGGGAGTCCAGGGCATGACAACAGCAAAAATGTTCAACAGGATTTAGGGTGCAGTAGTTATACACATATGAAGATGCTTGCAGAACCATCTAATGAGCAAGACTTGTTAGTAGATTATCAATATCGTCATAAGGAAATAGACTGTACGAGGGGCGTTCAGTAAGTAATGCACCACATCTTTTCCTGAAAGCACATTGATTGCATTCAGGATTCCAATACATCATATTATCTCCCATTCTTTTGGCTACGACACCCCATTTTTCAACATAATCTCCGTCCTATGCGACGATCTTATGCCACATTACTGCGAGGGGCTGTATACCTGATGGTACCACGCTATTGATCGACGTGGAGTTACCGTCTTGCTGCATCAGTAACCTTCCCATTGGCTATGCACTACTTCCCGCGAAGTGCATTTTTCATTGGGCCAAACAGATGAAAATCGGAAGGTGCGGGATTCGAGTTGTAAGGTGGATGAGGAAGAACAATCCAGTGAAACTTTGTGAGCTCCTCTAGGGTGGTCAGACTGTGTGAGGCCATTTATTGTCGTGGAGAAGTTAACAAAGGTAGTTTGCACTTTGTGAAGTCGTGTCTTTTGTGAAGTCGTGTCTTCCATTTTCTGAGGATAGCATGATACACTTTAGAGTTTATCGTTGCACCATGAGGGAGGTCATCAAACAGAATAAACCATTCAGACCCCCAGAACACCTTCGCCATGACTTTTCCAGCTGAGTGTGCAGCTTTGAAATTTTTCTTTGAAGGAGAAATTGTGTGGCGTAACTCCACGGATAGTCGTTTTGCTTCCTGTTCGAAGTGATGAAACCATGTTTCGTTCCCGTGACGAAGTTCGACAAAAAATTGTCACCATCCGCGTGGATGGTCCTTTGTTGCTCTTTATGGTCTTCTGTTACGCGGCGAGGAAGCTAGCATGCACACACCTTTGAGTACCCCAACTATTGGAAGAGTGTGTCAGAACTGCCAGCAAAGCCGTCCAATTGACCAGCGAGGTGTCTGATTGCGATCCGTCGATCACCTCGAATGAAAGGTTCGCACGTTACAACATTGCAGGAGACACAGCCGGTCGGCACGCGGGAGATCGGACAGGTTTGCGCGGTATTCCTGCGGTGATGACAGAAGTCTCACCCACAGATTCACCGTGCTTTTGTACACTGCGAGTTCTCAGTAGAAACTCTACAAGCGCCTATCGATATTTGCGATGCTCTTGTTTTCCGTCTAAAGAAACTCGAATACAGCTCTCTGCTTGGAAGGCACCTCCGTTACAGACGCCATTTTCACGGCTACATATAGCGCCGCCATCTACCGGAACTCCACGGAACTGTAGGAGCTGAAGCAGGAATATTATCCTATGTCCCTCACTAAAGTCCGCATTTTTGCAACCGAAATTGTTCGAGAAAATCTGCGATACATTATTTGTTGAAAGCCCTTCCTAAAAGAAGATTTGCCTATATTCACGCTTTTATTCAATGAGACATTAACTGTAGCGTCTTCGTGGACACCGTGGTGCCTGCTGTGCTCTGACGCACAGGCCCGGTAGCTGATCCCGCGCTCACTTGCAGGTCGTACCTGAGGCCGGCGGCGGAGAGCCGCGACAATATCAAGGTGGGCATCAACGCGCACGTGACCAAGGTGCTGATCGACCCCGCGACCAAGAAGGCGTACGGCGTGCAGTACCTGGACTCGGACGGCACGCAGCACACGGTGCAGGCGCGCCGCGAGGTGGTGCTGTCGGCGGGCGCCATCGGCTCCCCGCAGCTGCTGCTGCTGTCCGGCGTGGGCCCCGCCGACCACCTGGCCAGCGTCGGCGTCGACCTGGTGCACGACCTGCCCGGCGTCGGCCAGAACCTGCACAACCACGTCTCCGTGGGCGTCGGCTTCTACATCAACGACTCTTCCACTGAGGTGCTCACCAACTACTCCATCGCCGAGTTCCTCACCAACCGCGACGGACCCATGTCCAGCACCGGGCTCACGCAGACCACCGGATTCTTCCTCTCTTCCTACGCCACCAACGGAGTTCCCGACCTGCAGGTACTTCCAGTTCTCTGGTATATGCTTCAAATGACTCTGAGCGCTATGGGACTTAACTGCTGAGGTCATCAGTCCCCTAGAACTTAGAACTACTTAAACATTACTAACCTAAGGACATCACACACATCCATGCCCGAGGCAGGATTCGAACCTGCAACCGTAGCAGTCGCGTGGTTCCGGACTGAAGCGCCTAGAACCGCTCGGCCACCCCGGCCGGCTCTCTGGTATATCCAGACCTCATAGGTATTTATACAGGGTGTTACAAAAAGGTACGGCCAAACTTTCAGGAAACATTCCCCACACACAAATAAAGAAAAGATGTTATGCAGACATGTGTCCGGAAACGCTTAATTTCCATGTTAGAGCTCATTTTAGTTTCGTCAGTATGTACTGAACTTCCTCGGTTCACCGCCAGTTGACCCAATTGAAGGAAGGTAATGTTGACTTCGGTGCTTGTGTTGACATGCGACTCATTGCTCTACAGTTTTAGCATCAAGCACATCAGTAAGTAGCATCAACAGGTTAGTGTTCATCACGAACGTGGTTTTGCAGTCAGTGCAATGTTTACAAATGCGGAGTTGGCAGATACCCATTTGATGTATGTATTAGCACGGCGCAATAGCCGTGGCGCGGTACGTTTGTATCGAGACAGATTTCCAGTACGAAGGTGTCCCGACAGGAAGACGTTCGAAGCAATTGATCGGCGTTTTAGGGAGCGCGGAACATTCCAGCCTATGACTCGCGACTGGGGAAGAACTAGAACGACGAGTACACCTGCAATGGACGAGGCAATTCTTCGTGCAGTTGACGATAACCCTAATGTCAGCGTTAGAGAAGTTGCTGCTGTACAAGGTAACGTTGAGCACGTCACTGTATGGAGAGCGCTACGGGAGAACCAGTTGTTTCTGTACCATGTACAGCGTGTGCAGGCACTATCAGCAGCTGATTGACCTCCACGGGTACACTTCTGCGAATGGCTCATCCAACAATGTGTCAATCCTCATTTCAGTGCAAATGTTCTCTTTACGGATGAGGCTTCATTCCAACGTGATCAAATCGTAAATTTTCACTATCAACATGTGTGGGCTGACGAGAATCCGCACGCAATTGTGCAATCACGACATCAACACAGATTTTCTGTGAACGTTTGGGCAGGCATTGTTGGTGATGTCTTGATTGGGCCCCATGTTCTTCCACCTACGCTCAATGGAGCACGTTATCATGACTTCATACGGGATACTCTACCTGTGCTGCTAGAACATGTGCCTTTACAAGTACCACACAACATGTGGTTCATGCACGATGGAGCTCCTGCACATTTCAGTAGAAGTGTTCGTATGCTTCTCAACAACAGATTCGGTGACCGATGGGTTGGAGAGGCGGACCAATTCCATGGCCACCACGCTCTCCTGACCTCAACCCTCTTGACTTTCATTTATGGGGGTATTTGAAAGCTCTTGTCTACGCAACCCCGGTACCAAATGTAGAGACTCTTCGTGCTCGTATTGTGGACGGCTGTGATACAATACGCCATTCTCCAGGGCTGCATCAGCGCATCAGGGATTCCATGCGACTGCGGGTGGATGCATGTATCCTCGCTAACGGAGGACATTTTGAACATTTCCTGTAACAAAGTGTTTGAAGTCACGCTGGTACGTTCTGTTGCTGTGTGTTTCCATTCCATGATCAATGTGATTTGAAGAGAAGTAATAAAATGAGCTCTGAGCTGGAAAGTAAGCGTTTCCGGACACATGTCCACATAACATATTTTCTTTCTTTGTGTGCGAGGAATGTTTCCTGAAAGTTTGGCCGTAACTTTTTGTAGCACCCTGTATAAATCAACAGTAAATGCTGGGGATTTTTCCAACGATATGTTTGTCAGTATATGAAAATCTTCGTCTACACTCCGCAGGTGACGTTACAGTGTGTGGCGGAAAGTACTTTCTTTACAATTGTTACTTTTACCTTTACATTAATGGTCTTTTCTCGAGTTATACATAGGAGCAAGCAGTACGAGGGTGAGTCAAATGAAAACCTTAAATATTTTTTTAAATGTTATTTATTGTGCAGAAGTGATACAAAGTTGTATCACTTTTCAACATAATCTCCCCCACGCTCAATGAAAGTCTTCCAGCGCTTACAAAGTGCATAAATTCCTTTAGAAAAAAATTCTTTTGGTAGTCCGCGGAACCACTCATGCACCGCGTGGCGTACCTCTTCATCAGAACGGAACTTCTTTCCTCCCATTGCGTCTTTGAGTGGTCCAAACATATGGAAATCACTTGGGGCAAGGTCTGGTGAGTATTGTGGGTGAGGAAGACACTCAAAATGCAGGTCTGTGATTGTTGCAACTGTTGTACGGGCAGTGTGGGCCTCGCATTGTCATGTTGAAAAAGGACACCTGCTGACAGCAATCCACGTCACTTTGATTTGATTGCAGGCCGCAGATGATTTTTTAGGAGATCTGTGTATGATGCACTGGTGGCAGTGGTCCTTCTAGGCATGTAATGCTCCAAAATGACGCCTTTTTCGTCCCAAAAGAGAGTCAGCATAACCTTCCCTGCTGATGGTTCTGTCTGCTTCATCTACGACTGCTACAGGTCCTACTAAGACTCTTCATTCCATTGTATATTCACTACGGTGATTTGACGTTCACTGTTGGACAAACGTCTTTTCAGAACTATTCCATATATTACGGTTCTAAATGAAATGTAGCCATGTCGCTTGTGCATGTTTTCTGATGGCATCCACCAATTAGGCCGTCGTCATGGTTTTTTCATATCTCTTGGAGTATAGCAAGGAACCTTATTTGCTTTACCAAAAACACTCCAGTCCATGTTAGCTCTTGAGTTTGCTTCTTTTTCCTGCCCATCTAGCCGTTGTCTTCAACTGCCCTAAAAAATCATGTGTTTGTTCAAAGACTTCATGTTAATTTGTACTATTTTATTTTCGGTAATTTCATTGTACATTATTTTTTTCTTGCTTTAACTGATTTTCAAGTCTACTTTCAAGATTGCTTTATTAAGCTATTCTGTCACTGAAGTTTGTTTCCACTAGAAGCAAAAACAACAATGTCGTCAAAGAAACGATGTTTTTTTTTTTACATATGTTCAATTAACAAGCAGTCCTTTTTCGTTTTTCCAGTTTAACCAGAATACGCTCCGTAGGAGTAATCATAAAAGTTATGTTCATGCTAAATTTTCTCGTTCAGTTTTGAATTTCTTACTGTTCCTGTTAAGTTTCTTGCTATTATAGCTCCATCAAGTCGTTGTTCCTGAAGAGGTGTTGGCACAAGTTTTATTGAAACCGAGTGAAAAGCGTTCATTCGAGCTAATTACTCCATTCATTAATGGCGTTCACTTCTTAGTGATGACACACTGCGCTGCATGCTCTTCCAAAGCCAGTCTTTCTTCATCACCCGGTTGAAACATAATGTTTTGAATGTTGAGATTTCAACACTCTTCTACTTGTCTAAGTCACAGAGGAAAATTAGATCAAAATATGCTATGGATGCTATTCAAAATTCTTTCCAGGCACTCTGACAGTGCTATAGTTATAATAACGTACTTGAAGATAGAATTTTGCAAAATTATCGTTGAAAATGTTTACGTAGGTGCATTTCTTGCTCTCTCGGTAGAGAATTGTGGTGAACCGAACACCAACAACCATATTTTGGAGACTGTTCGTGGATATTTTGTGAGTATTTTGGTATAAGTGGTTCACTTCAGAGTAATAGTGTAATAATGACGTATTCGGTTTGCCAAAAGAACGACTTTTGGTACTGCGAAAATCCTTCATAGTAGTGAGAAAAAAATTGTTGTTGTTGTGGTCCTCAGCACGAAGACCGGTTTCAAGCTCTCCACGCTACTGTATCCTGTGCAAACCTCTTCATCTTCGAATGACTGCTACGACCTACATCTATTTGAACTTCTTTACTGTATTCGTCTCTTGGTTCCCTCTGCAAATTTCACTCCCGTACACTTCCCTCCAATACTGAACTGACGATTCCTTGATGTCTCAGAATATGACCTGTCAACCGAAGGTTTCTTTTTGTCAGGTTATGCCAAAAAATTTTTTCTGGTCAAAACATTAGTTACGCTCTCTACCCTCTAATCTTCAGCATTCTTTTGTAGCCCAACATTTCAAAAGCTTCTATTCTTTTCTCGTCTGAATTCTTATCGTCCACGTTTCACTTCTGTTCATGATTACACATCAGATAAATGCCTCCAGAAAAAACTTACCAGCATTTAAATTTACATCTGCCGTTAACAAGTTTCTCTTCTTCAGAAAAACTTTTCTTGCCATTGCTTAGCTACATTTCGTATCCTCTGTAGTTCAGCCATCATCAGTTATTTTACTCCCATACAGAAAAACTCATCTACTACCTTTAGTCCCTCGTTTCATAATCTAATTCCGTCAGCATTCGATTACATCGCATTACACTTGTTATGCTTCCGTCAATGTCGTCAATGTCCATCTCATATCCTCCTTTCGTGGCGATGTCCATTCTGTTCAGCTGCTCTTCCGATATACAGGAGGATTCAGCTGCCCCTACCGCTGGGTGTTATGCTACCCACGACACTTTCAAATACCACGTGCAAATTTTCATATTCTCTCACTCACTACACGCAAACTGTTAGCCCCATAGAAAAAATGTTTATTTTTTCTGTAGGACTAGTAGGTTATGCATGGTGAATGAGAGGATATCAAAATCTCGCACATGGTTTTTGAAGGAGTTGCGGGCTGCATAACACACAGAGGTAAGGGCAGCTCAGTCACCGTGTATTACATCCAAAATGTACTACTCACTCCGTCTTCAGGTCGCGAGTGGCCTACCGGGACCATCCGACCGCCGTGTCATCCTCAGCGGAGGATGCGAATAGGAGGGGCGTAGGTTCAGCACACCGCTCTCCCGGTCGTTATGATGGTATTCTTGACCGAAGCCGCTACTATTTGGTCGAGTAGCTCCTCAATTGGCATCACGAGGCTGAGTGCACCCCGAAAAATGGCAACAGCGCATGGCGGCCTGGATGGTCACCCATCCAAGTGCCGACCACGCCCGACAGCGCTTAACTTCGGTGATCTCACGGGAACCGGTGTAGCCACTGCGGCAAGGGAAAACGTACTACACAAAACAAGAAGTAATGCAGCAACCCTCAGACGTAGCATGTACACCTTTTTCACAGTGTTACATATGTTTTGTCAGTGTGCAGTATACTAAACGATAAGTGTAGAACTGTTCTCTTACATGTATTGTTCAAATTACGGACCACCATCATAAGGCCAGTAGTGCAGCAACTGTTAAATAAATAGTATGCTAAGATGTTAGTAGTTCTAGACATAACCTACTGGTGAGTAAAATGTTCCTAAACAACCTCCGAAATTTCATAGTTGAAGTTCGAGTTCACCTTGTAACGTCTTGGACTCCACTAGGACCTTTTTGTCTCCCTCTCTCTCGGTTCCCACTTTGACGTGGAAAATTCACGAGGAACACGTGTCCGCAGGTGTTCTTCGACGGCTACAGCGCGCGTTGCTCGGCCACCGGTAACCCCTTGGAGTGCACATCCGGAGAGATCGCAGACGACTGCGGCAAGCGCTACATCAGCGCGCGGCCGACCAACGTGATCCCGCTGAGCCGCGGCTACCTGCGCCTCAACTCGTCCAACCCACTCGACTACCCCATCCTGCAGCCCAACTACCTGCAAGAGGACCAGGACGTCCAGGTGCTCGTCGATGGCATCAAGATCGTCATCAGGATGACCGAGACTGAAGCCCTCCAGCAGTGGGGATTCCAGATCAACGATCTGCCCGTCGACGGCTGCGAGGACCTCGAATTCGGTTCTGACAGGTAACAGTGGTATCACAAAACAGCTTTTGTGATGCTTGGCAACTATATCCAGATTGTTAGAACCGAAGAAACTCTCGACTTCCGCAGGCTGGTCTGACAGCTAACACCTGCGAGAACAGAGTGTGATATTAGTCCTTGCTAGATTTCTTCAGACGTTTCAACGAGAGAAACAGAATTTCTTGGGTAGTTATTTTGAGCTCCTGTTGTGGCTAATTTGTCTTTAGTGTAATCCGTGTCTTGACAGTGGAAAGGTAGAGAAAAACCCATCTAAAAGTATTTATCGACTGTGTGTCGAGCATCTTTCTCTTTTAAGTATTCAGTTTCACGCCTATTTTGGTCATTCCCGTGTGTTCCTGTCTTGTACCAACATTGTTGTTGTTGTGGTCGTCAGTCTGAAGACTGATTTGATACAAGTCTACATGCTACTGTATTCTGTGCAAGCATCTTCATCGCCGAACAACTCCTGCAACTCTTTCTGAATCTGCTTGCTGTATTCATCTCCTGTCTCCCTCTAATATTTTTACTCCTACCCCCTACGTGACCACGTTTTCGTTCAATACTAAACTGGTGATCCCTTGATGTCTCAGAAAGTGTCCTACCACCGATCTCTTAGTAAGGTTGTGCACAAATTTCTTTTTTCCTCAGTTCTATTCAGTACCTCGTCATTAGTTATGTGTTCAAGACATCTAATCTTCAGCATTCTTCTGTAGCACCACGTGTCAAAAGACTATTCTTTTCTTGTCAACTGTTTAGCGTCCGTGTTTTCCTACCATACATGGCTACTCTCCGTACAAATACTTTTAGAGGAGACTTCCTAACCCTTAAATCTTTATTCGATGTAAACAAATTTTTCTTCTTCACAAACGCTTTTCCCGCCATTGCCAATCTACGTTTTATATCCTCTCCACTTCGGCCATAAACAGTAATATTGCAGCCCAGATAGCAAAACTCATCTACTACTTTAACTGTCTCGTTTCTTAATACAATTCCCTCAGCATCACCTGAGGTAATTCTACAACGTTAAACTAATCTTTTTTTTTTTGCTTTTTGTTGATGTTCATCTTATATTTTCCTTTAAAAACACTGTACACTTCGTCCAACTGCTCCTCCAAGTCTATTGCTGTCTCTGGTAGAAATACAATGTCGTCGGCAAACCTCAAAGTTTGCCTTTTGAGAGGAACTCGAATTAATGTTTTCTTTGCATACAATTCCCTTCGCAATGTTCGTTCGAAAACTGGTTGTGATGGCCCTGAATTCGTTGATAACAGAAATTATGAGGTCCTTTTACATAAAAGTCAACATTTACAAAAAACAGAAATTTGAGGAAACTCATTTTATTGAACTTCTTGAACACTGCACATTGCTTATGTTTTACAAAATTATATTTCACAGATAGACTCTAAATACACAGTACAACGGTGGAAAAACATTTCTATGAGCTTTCAGTTGAAAATAAAAAAATATGTAAAAATCACGGACTTTTTCCAAAACTGAAACATACAAATTAATTATTTTGTAGCATTAATGTTCTATTTTATTTCAACCTTCTTCACAAATAGTAATTTAACTGCATTTTTTCATTAAGGTACTGTACTCCATTATTTTCATTGTCATGTTCGTCACGACATTCTAGAGCTTTCCTATAGAACTCTCGGGCTTCTCCTAACAATATATCAAACAATGCCTTTAGTTTCTTTACATCGTCAGCTTTTTTGACATTCACATGCTTTCAAGATTTTATGAAAGGAGATTGATCGACGTCCTTCAAACCACGTTATTTTTTGAACTTCCAGCAATGATCGGAGAGGAAAAGTTCGTTGTTTCAACTTTGCATATGACACTGCGTTTTTTTTCTTTTAAATAAATAAGAATTAGAATTGTAGCTTCTCTTTTATTAAACTGTTAAGTGGTCTTTAAATCGTACACAGGCCACTTCTCACCCAGAACCATACGGGTACTACGGTTGATCATGATAGTGTGATGAAAATGTTATGGTTTAAACTTTTCTCAATTCCTTTTTTTATGGTATCAAATATTCTTGCTGTGGACACAAGTGACCACTGACTGGGGAGTAGGGTAGTGAGATACTTTGTCGAAAACTAACAATAAACGTCTGCAATAAGCAGTAGATCACATTTGGCAAAACTAGTTTTTACATGTACCGAGTTTAAAACAATTTCACAGTTTTGTGTGGAAGATTAAACAGATGAATAGTAAGTTCTAACAAAATCCGTGTACTGCAATAGATTTATCTCATTTAGAAGTTTAGAAATAAGTGTGTAACTCATTTTTGCAAATTTTATATTTGTTGAGTTTGTTTGGTTTAAACCCGACGATCATTGACGATGCGTGACACTCGTGCCCGCTAACTGTCGGTTACCATTTTCTTACTACCACCGCGTTATATGTGTGTGAATGGGAGACCATTTCTTGTAAACATATTGTTCGGCCCGCGGTCTGTGATACACGAACAAGTCGGGCGGCTGCGCTGAGTGTGTGGTCACGGTCACGTTCAAAGACGATAATTCCTGTCATTATTCCACATCCATCTTACTGCGCGGATTCCATACAACCAACTAGTAAATACATACCACTTCTATCTTTGAGTTAGCAGTACACGGTTACACGAACGCTTGGTAGTTAGTTGTACAGCAATTACAGTGCTCCAAAGGGACCAGTGTGTTCTTTCAAGGGGCTTCTCTGGGGTGCTTGCCAAACATGTAGTCGATGAGCTCAGTCCTGAGCATGAGGCATCGCGTAATGACAAAAAGCTTGGTTTTGACAGCTACTGGGCGTGCGTGGTGAAGCGGGCGACGGGCGCCGAGAACCACCAGGCGGGCACCTGCAAGATGGGCCCCGCGTCCGACCCGCTGGCCGTGGTGGACGAGCGCCTGCGGGTGCACGGCGTCTCCAGCCTGCGCGTCGTCGACGCGTCCATCTTCCCGCGCGTGCCCAACAGCAACCCTACGGCCGCCATCGTGATGGCAGCAGAGAAGCTGGCCGACATGATCAAGGAGGACAACGCGGACACCAGTGGCTCCAGCTCCAGCGGCTCCAGCGGCTCCAGCCAGCCCGTCTGGCCCGGCGTCAGCGACGGTTATGGCGGCTCGGGCAGCAACTGGGGCGGCATCTCAGGCAGCCACCACGGTGGAGCCCCCCACCACTCGGCACATGACGCTCATCACGACAAGCCCTGGGTGAGAGCCAGACTACGTACTAATTTCCACAGTGAGAATAGCAGATTCTGACTCTTCCTACACCTACACTCATTCTCCTCAGATCTCGAAAACAGCTTTGCAGATTTCACGATTATAAGAATATTCCGATCTAGCATGAGAGCGGAGTGTGCGCTGATATGAAACTTAGTGGCAGATTAAAACTGAGTGCCGGACCGAGACTCGAACTCGGGACCTTTGCCTTTCGCGGGCAAGTGCTCTACCAACTGAGCTACCCAAGCACGACTCACGCCCCGTCCTCACAGCTTTACTTCTGCTAGTACCTCGTCTCCTACCTTCCAAACTTTACAGAAGCTCTCCTTTCTTCCAGGAGTGCTAGTTCTGAAAGGTTCGCAGAAGAGCTTCTGTGGAGTTTGGAAGGTACGAGACTAGGTACTGGCAGAATTGAAGCTGTGAGGACGGGTCGTGAGTCGTGCTTGGATAGCTCAGTTGGTAGAGCACTTGCCCATGAAAGGCAAAGGTCCCGAGTTCGAGTCTCGGTCCGGCACACAGTTTTAATCAGCCACTAAGTTTCAATATTCCGATCTGTTATACCGTGGTCTAATACATTTCCTCTGGAAACCCAATGTTTCGTACCCATCTGCGGTGGACATCTTCAAGGGGGTTGCAGTTTCTTTGTGGGTCCGATATACACACTGGCTACTGATTGAAGTAAAATTTCGTTTCCGCGTGCTCCCGTCCATAGCAGTGACGTCACGGTGGGCACCTCCAAAAAATTCATTCGGTAACGGAGTAACAGCCCGGAATATTTAGCAAAATGTACATGAAATGAATTTCGCAATTTTGAGCAGCATTCCGGTACAGAACACGCATTTCGTGAAGTGCACAATTTCAAGCTTTTTACATAAAGGCCGGTCAATCTTTGTCTAAGACTAATATTTCGTCAAAATCTAACTGGACAGTACAGTAAATTTTAGCAGATAACACTTTCTTCGTACAGAACCTTGTCGTTTCCGAAAAGTGTAGGATTATAACTGCCACTACCCGCTAACTCCATGGTATTTAATTTGTACGTAAGTTATTTTACTTTTTATTTCGTCGCAATCACACGAGCATTTCGCAATACTGTAACCACTTTCTACGATTCAGCGGTAATCTTTCGGCTAGTGCACGTGCTGCAAACCGTTTCTGTTGCGTTATCAAAATTACTGAAAGAAACAGCAGTAAGTCTATCACTTTATATCCAAGACTATATATCATTCTGAACAGTAGCGGCATATTACACTTCCACGTGGGGCTCATCCGAAAAAACTTTTTCAAAAAATGTTCAAATGTGTGTGAAATCTTATGGGACTTAACTGATAAGGGCATCAGTCCCTAAGCTTACACACTACTTAACCTAAATTATCCTAAGGACAAACACACACACTCGTGCACGAGGGAGAGCTCGAACCTCCGCCGGGACCGAAATAACTTTATGATAGGTGTCCTAGATGAAGGGGTGTGTTTATATAGGCGTAACCTGGTGTATGCAGGGTGTTACAAAAACCAACGGTAAAACTTCAGGAATGTCTTCCTTATATAACAAGAAGAAAAAAAGTCTAATAAACATGGGTCCTAATATGCATGTCTCAAGTGACATGAGCACTTCTTCATCTTCGATACTGTGAAACAAATCTCCTCTACCGTTAGCTTATTGCCCTCCATATTTTCGGGGGAGAAAGTATGGACCAGATCAAGAAAAAAGAATCGAATAAACATAGGCTCTAAGATGCATACTTTAAGAACTATGAGCTCCTGCTGATCTTTGCTGCTGTGAAACACATCTCTTATATAGAACACGTGTTCGTAGTTTTTAAGGTGTGCATTTTAGAGCCCATGTTTACTCGATAGCTTTTTCTTGTTTTTACACGAGGAATCCATTCTTGAAGCTATGTTGTAGATTTTTGAAACACCCTATATATTGAATGAACACGGATTTTCTTCGGCAAGTGTCGCTGTAGTACTGAATTAAAACGTTTTCGAAAGCGTGAAACTTAAATGCATCTAGTTACCACTGCTCTCCTTCTTAGGATGTTATGTCCGAAGAGGTCAAGTTACGTTTCACGGTGTCTTTGTAATAACTGTTTGACTGAAGAAAGATTAGTTTTTATTGGCCTGTAAAGGAAGAGCTAAATCTCAGATTGGTTAAGTTGCAGAAGGAAATCTAGCTGAGAACTTCAGTCGACGCTTTGACAGATGCCAAATCACTGTGATGTAGTTGCCATTTCTGCGGGAACTTCTCAGAACAGCATCGTTTAGCTGATGTACCATTGCATTCAGTGAATCCACACAAGAGGTGCATAACGACCAACTCTTCATATTGCTGTATATCATTGTTAACATACAACTAACACTGCCGCAAAAAGCAAACCGATACAGAATCGAGCAGTACTGAATAGAAGCTTGAGGGCGAAGAGTAAAGTGGGTATTTCTGTGGTCAGCAGAAAGTACCATGAGCGAATGGGAAAAGGTTGTTTCTAAACGACACACACAGCACATACTGTCCATACTTATTCTGTTGTGCAGATATTTTCAGTATAATCCAAATACAAAGATAAATGGGCGTAAGAAATATAAGAAAACGCAATTACTGTGTAATGAGCCACCAGAGACCACGAGTCCCTTCTATTAAGATGCTCATAAAATATCTCTGAACAGCCTCCGAAATGTCGGTGGAGATGATGTGCATTATGTATAACTCTATTATGTTAGACGCCAATATGACGGTATCTACAACTCTTTCGTTCTCTCAGGCGTATCGAGAGTTTGAGTACAAATACTTCTATATTTTGACAGTCCGCTCATTTGAAGACATTACAGCTGCACAATTAATGGACAGTACATAGATTCTGTTCATTAAAGTTAATCCTGTCATTGAGGAACAGCCGTACAACGAACGAGTTTGCCAATTATTGACTAGGTACCAAAGCATTTATCGTTGCAACAAGAAATTGAAAATAAATATAACAATGTAACACAGATGACCAGGGACAGCTCTTAAGACAACGCAGTTACTTCAAAGCTATACTTAGACAGAGACAGTGATAGAAAGTTTTTCAGGTCTCAGGTTACTACAAAAGAGGTTAATGGTCATGCAGAAACCTATAGACATTTTTCGGTGAATTTGCCCTTCGTCCTTTGAAGCTTTTAAACATAAAAACAATGGATTAGAGTTTATTAAAAGTTTCATCCATATTTAATGAGGACATTCACATACCACGGTACTGGAAGGGGTCTCCGTATTGTTATCATTTACTTACAAATGAGCCTTAGAAACTCGAAGTGTTCCGCAAAATAATTATACCCCGTTATTTCATTCACAAGTTGTCTTGGCGTATTCCATAGTTTTGAGATGTTTTTCATCCACAATGTACTATCCATCATGCAGTGATAATTTCCGAAGCCTTCTGCAACGACAGCTCCACATGAACTTCACGTTCACACGTGTTGGCTTTTTGTTCCACGTTATGGTTAATAATTCTGCCTTTCTTTTTCTACAGGATGCACATCACTGGTGGCCGTCTCACAGCAATGCCGGCATCGTCTGGGGATGATACAGCACAACAATAGCTCAACACTAGGCTTGCTACCGTACTGTAACTCGAAGCTATACAAGTTTAAATAAAAGCTAAATATTATGAAAATACGGACATGTTTTGTTTATTCCTTCAACCTCACTTTCGCAAGCAAACAACATCCTTTATCCACTTCGTGCCTTGATTCTATTGTATATAAAAGAAAGATGTAAGTGTTAAGATAAATATTTTACTTTTGTTGACTCAGTGTGTGACTCAGTGAGGATCAGTTTCAGGTATGCAAGCGGACGAGTAACAAAATTTGTATTCATATCACGACATCGTGAAATTACATACAAAATGAACATGTCTTACTGCCAGATTGGAAGCATTTCTCTACGGCATAAAACGATGTAAATATCTAGATACGGGTAACTTTGTAGCCTTCATTCCAAAGACAAAATCTGCAGCTTTGTAGGAATAGCTTGATTACATCAATCATCAGAGTTCGATAATTTCTAACAATCGCGGGATTAACTATAGGACAAATTTTGAATAAAATCCTTCCTTTGGCCTTAGTCGAGTTAGTATAAAAAGCAGTAAAGAGCTGATGAAAAGGCATAAGACAGTTTCAATTAAATGCCATGGATACACCACTTGGCTTCCGAAAGATCGTTTTATAATAAGCTGACACTGAACTGGTGCAGGCATGGGAAAAAACTAAAAAGTGATGAATACACGAGAGGATGATCCAATGTCACAGGATTGTGGCAACACACACATCAAAAAGAGATTTGCATCACCTCGGTTCCGAGAGTTCCGGAACTGTAAAAAAAATTGGAATAGAGAACAACATAAACATCATTTCCGCCATTTTTATTGCTCATGACAATCATACATTGCATGTTATACGACCAAACAGCGAGACTTTTAGAGGTGATGGTCCAGATTGCTGTACACGCCGATAACTCTAATACCCAGTAGCACGTCTTCTTGCATTGATGCATGCCTGTATTCGTCGTGGCATACTATCTATAAGTTCATCAAGGCACTGTTGGTCCAGATTGTCCCATTGCTCAACGGCAGATTCGGCGTAGATCCCTCAGAGTGGTTGGTGGCTCACGTCCTCCATAAACAGCCCTTTTCAATCTATCCCAGACATGTTCGATAGGGTTCATGTCTGGAGCACATGCTGATCACTCTAGTCGAGCGATGTTGTTATCCTGAAGGAAGTCGTTCACAAGATGTGCACGATGGGGGCGTGAATTGTCATCCATGAAGACGAATTCCTCGCCAATATGCTACCGATATGGTTGCACTATCGGTCGGAGGATGGCATTCACGTTTCGGCGCCTTCCATGACCACCAGCGGCGTACGTCGGCCCCACATAATGCCACCCCAAAACACCAGGGAACCTTCACCTTGCTGCACTCGCTGGACAGTCTGTCTAAGGAATTCAGCCCGACCGGTTTGCCTCCACACACGCCTCCGACGATTGTCTGGTTGAAGGCATATGTGACACTCATCGGTGATGCCAGTCCTGAGCGGTCCATTCGGCATGTTGCTGGGCCCATCTGTAGAGCGCTGCAAAGATGGACCTCGCCATGGACGTCATGAGTGAAGTTGTGCATCATGCAGCCTATTGCGCACAGTTTGAGTCGTAACACGACGTCCTGTGGCTGCACAAAAATCATTATTCAACATGGTGGCGTTGCTGTCAGTCTTCCTCTGAGCCATAATCCGTAGGTAGCGGCCATGCACTGCAATAGTAGCCCTTTGGGTGGCCTGAGCGAGGCATGTCATCGACAGTCCTTGTCTCTCTGTATCTTCTCCATGTTCGAACAACATCGTTATGCAAAATTGTTAAGGCTTTCGTGGCCACTTGTTGACAAACTGCCTATTGGCTTCTGTCTCCGGTTCTTCGGCCGACGTTCATCTAATGATTTTTCTGACGTCAGAAAAATCATTAGATGAACGTCGGCCGAAGAACCCGAGACAGAAGCCAATAGGCAATTTGTCAACATCGTTATGGTTCACTCCGAGACACCTGGACACTTCCCTTGTTGAGAGCCCTTCCTGGCACAAAGTAACAATGCTGACGCGATCGAACCGCGGTACTGACCGTCTAGGCATGGTTGAAATACAGACAACACGAGCCGTGACATCTCTGAACTGTCAAAGAGACTGTGTCTGTGATAAAATATCCGCAGTCAACGTCTATCTTTAGAAGTTCTGAGAACCGGGGTGATGCAAAACTTTTTTGGTGTGTGTATAGGAGGAGCACTTACATATAATTCGTTATTTTAGAACAGATCTTTCGGTTTATGAGACTATAGTTAATATGAAGTGTAACAGTTGTGCGACATGAACTTCTGAAATTCTGACAATATGTGGAGAACACTTATATATAAATTGTTATTTTGGAAGAGATGTTTCGGTTTATGAAAAGATAGTTGATAGGAAATGTCACAGCTGTATGATGTGAACATTTTCGGAAAGAGGAATTTTATTTAGAGTAAGAGAACTAAAGTTTCACGTTCTGCGAAATTTCTATTGGCCAGTACGCGGGGAGGGGACCAACGAACACGTCAGTTAATTTTTATTCTTTTAGGCAGGCTTTGGTTTTCAAAATCTTATCTGAGAACGCGTTCCTTTTGCAGGAAGAATTTAATTTTATGACGAATTCTTAACCTCCAAGACGGTTTAGGTTTTCAAGAACAGAAGCGATTTAATTTTAAGATTTATTTTTATGAACGGCCTTGTGGTTAACACTGTGTTTTAAGAGAATTGTGCTATTCCAGCATAATTTTCTTAAAGGAGAAATTTTGGTTTCTAAAGTTTAGTAATCAAGTAGAACTAGCATAAAAAAGTGGGTAAGTGTCCGGACGCAAATGCAAAGCTCCGGGGTTCACCCGTCAGTCGTACGGAGAAGTTTTCTGCCGCTCATCGTTTCTTTCACGTCTGGCGGTGATTTGTTGCGCCAAGCTGAATCGTGGTGCGGAGTCCAAGTTAAGTAAACTGTTGTTCTCCTACAAATGGGCGGATAGCTCAGTCCAAAGGTCAAAAGAAGCGGAAGGAAGGCAAGGGTACACCATATCTTGTAATGCACTGCAATGTCCCAATCAATCTTAGAGGCTGAAAACATAGCTGTAGTGGAGATAAGTGCATGTTGCAACATGGATACATTGAAACATTTACATTTTTTCATGAAGTATCTTATCAGGTGCTGCTATCGTGGGTAGGCATCTTCACTGTGATGATCGGAGTTGGCGATAGAAGACGATATCTTCTGTGTTCTCTTTCTCTGATCTAAATCGTGATTGGTGAGTAACTGTTTATAGTTTTAAAAACTTTATATGTATATATTGGTGACATAGATTTAATTTCACAAGTGATAAATAGCTCCATTTCGTAATTTAACAATGTAATAACTGATTTTAGTTTATAGAGATTGTCGGCAAGTTTACATGTGTTTTATGTGGTGGGGCAAAGTGGGGCATGTTGCAATACAGTGTTGCAAGTATGCAGCTCTTGGTTATGTAGACTTTTTATAATTGTTGTGTTGTGTCTAGAAATCCTGCATCACTCGGTTCGCTAGACAAACAAATAAACAACTCGTATTAATGAGTTTTATTACAAAAAAACAAATACCAATACTTAACTTTGGTTTGAGAATTATTCTACTCCTTTATATACGATCATCCACAAGTGCAATTACATAGATGTGTAGCAAGCAAAGGACGACATACAAAATAATCAGTTCTTCAGAATAGACAAATACAAGTAACGCTTCTGGTCCTCGTAACCGCTATTAACAACAGTTTGTAAACTGAACTGCAGTGACTGCTCATCTATAACTGAGTTATGTAGAGATTGATACTGAAGAGGCTATGATGCCTCGGCTAACGAACTGGCTAACGTTGAAGCTGCTACCGAAGAGGGCCGCCACCAGTCGGTTATGTCATCTTGACCTAGGGGCTGCTGGTGTCGCGTTATCGTCCTGGAAGGAGGTCAGACAGCGTGCGATTGGCTGACGTCTTTTCACATCCTTCTCTTCTCTGTCGTTCCCGACTGGCGTGCCGGCGCTGACTTTTACGCCGTAACATTCCTCCCCCCCCCCCCCTAAGGCGATGGGCCGTCGTCGTATATGGAGCACGACAGCGAGCAACGAGAGGGGGGGGGGAGGGGGGAGGAGGGAGAAGCGTGGACACTCTGACGGACCGGAAACTGTGGCTGCAGAGGACGTCAAATTTCCGGTCGTGCCCCGGAAACCGGCCTTTGCTCTGGTCGAAACGTCCCACGGGAAACGCCCAGAAGGGTACGCGCCCTCCTCCTGAGGCCCACACCAAGATGTAGAAGGCGTCGGCCGCTGCGGCGTGGGCGGGTCCACCTCCATCGGCAGGACAAGAGGAGGCGAAAGCTACGTCTCCGTGGGGTCATCCCGCTGTGTCTAACGACACCCTCTGGCGGCTGCTGTGGCCGCGCTGTGCTCGGGATCCGTGAATCTGGGGGAAGAGATAGAGAAGGATCAGCGTGCACATGACAGTGGCGAATTTGATTACGATGTCGGCCCTACAGTCCGTCTGGGCCTGAAATGAGATACATGCGTGCGCCAAGACGATGAAGGAGCTCGTCTCACGCCCACCGTCTGCTGCCGCTAAAATCCCTGTAAAAGACAATATTATGCGGGGTGAAGCGATACTTGCGGCCGTCCTTCAGCGCCGGATGATGAGGAGGGTGAAGCAGGTGGAGCAGTGTTCGATGGCAGCGGCCTTGAAGCAATTCCGTCGGCGATGGTCCATCTCGTGGATGCGAACGATAGGAGGTGAGAAACAGTTGCAATGCTTATCCCTGGTGTGTCGGTGCGAAGTCTGGCCATCTGCTGCTTGAAAGTTCTGACAAAACGTTCCGCTACGCGGTGTGACTGGGAATGGGACGGTGCACTAGTTAGACGCCTTATGCCATTGCCATCACAGAATGTTTCAAATTCATTTTGTAGTATCATTGCCACAGATACTACTACAACGCCGCGCCAACACAAGGTTGGCAGCCCGTCGTCTGCCGAGCACAGCGTACTCTAGAGGGCTGTGCAGCTCGACAGAACTGGAGTGTGCCTCGTTCACTTCTTAGCTAGATTTCAACCTAGGCAGATGCACTTTCATAATTGGCCCTCAGCCAGTTCTGTAATGTTTGCATTGATTCTCTGAGGAGGGCCCATCAGGCTTAGTCCCTGAGAATATGTTGTATTAGTTCATGGTATTCCATGTTACGAGACTGTCAGTTCATAGCCGCAGCTGCAGTCCTACAAACTACTGAAGATAAGTAATTCCATGTGTTTCATGTGTTTCTTGAATAATAATCCTTCTCTCTAACAGTGTGCCGTACCGCATATTATTGAAACCTGGACTCCTTCAGCTCGTATCAACTCGGCCTCCTACTTATTTGCATTTAGTAACGAGCTGAAAACACCCACGCGTTTTATGCCTCTAAACAGTGAGACCAATACATTCGACGTGAACTTAGGGCCATTGTCCTACACTATGACTTCAGGCACACCTTCAAGGCAATAATAGAGGACAACACCTGAACTGTGCTACATGACGTTGTCGGGTTCATTGGCACAGTAAAAGGAAATTTGCTAAAAGAGTGTACCACAATCAGCCAACGGTTGTTCCAAAAAGGAAACGCAAAGTCTATGTCCACACGTTGCCATGGTGATTGCGACTTAAACCAAGAAGAGAATTTTTGTGGTGGAGCGGACTGATTTTCCGCACATGCGTGACACTGTGACGTCATCTGTTTTATTTGGGTCTCCATACCCTGCCAAGTACAGTGTCGACGCGCTAACTGTTTCGTTCGAACAGTCCCCCAGTGTCCTTGGTGAAGTAACTGCAACACTTCTTTTTGGAAAGCTTTGGGGATCAACGCACGTCACTGTCCTCTGTCAGTATGAACAGGAATCACTCATTGCTGTATAGCGAGGCTAAGCCAAAGTGCAAAGTATCGGCACACTACGGAGTTCTGTATGCTATGTAATGAACAAAACCAAGATGTGCGAATGTATCTTAGCAAAATATTCAAATATGAATCAGCTGCCGTGGCCTGTGCTATTTTCCTATAGTTCAGAGGAGAGGATTGAAGCAACTGAGAACGTGAGCATCGATGTGACAATAAGATGCAGCAGAAGCGTCGAAGTCTGTATCAGGGCCAACCGGAAGACGTGAAAATGAGTTCGCGTTACCGTGTTGAGCTGTCGAACGATACACAATCTCGTACTGGTATTGAGACAACAACAAAATCCATTTTTTGCAATTTTTGGGCAGTCCGTACAGGAACAGGCGTCATCGGACGAAACAAGGACTGCAGTGGCTTGTGATCCTTCAGTAAGAAGAATTTTCTGCCATACAAATAGAGGTGGAATTTGCTGACACCATACACAATAGCCAATGCCTCTTTCTCTATTTGCGAATAGTTACACTGAGCTTTGGACAACACTTTTGATGCGACAGCAATAGGCCTTCCTTTATCAACAAATCTGTGCGATTCCGTAAGAGGAAGCGTCAACTTGCGACACAACTGGTTTGTCAGGATCAAAGTGAACCAAGCATCTGTCACTAAGCAAGCTTTTGAAAAGCTTCTTGGCACTCATATGTCCAAACAAAGGGGACGTTCTTGCGACGCAAGCGATACAGTCGAGGTGCGATTTTTGCAGCATTCGACATGAATTGAATATAATAGTTCATTTTCCCTAAGACTGACTGCAATTCTGTGACATTACGAGGCACTGCAAGGTCACCTATGGCTAACAAATGTTACTGAAGAGGATGTACACCTTGACTGTTTATGACATGACCAACGTACTGCAACTCAGATTAAAAAAAATCACACTTGTCGAGTTTACACTTTAGTCATGCATCAAATAAAGCGCGAGAAAAAGCACGCAAATTTGCAATGTATTCTTTAGGTGTACGACCTGCTATGACGATATCGTCCAAATAGTTTGAAGAGTTTGGTACTTGAGCAGTCAGCTGTTCCACATACCGTTGGAAAATGGCAGGTGGAGAAGCGCTGTCAAAAGGCAAATGCAAATATTTAAAGAAGCCCAAATGTGTGTTCACAACACACACGGTTTGAGATTCTTCATCCAGTAGTATCAGAAGATACACGTCGTGGAAATCAGTTTTTGAAAAGTTGCGACCAGCGCCTAATCTATCCACGAGATACTCTGCGCGTGGCAATGGATAAGTATCAATCACAGTTTGTGGGTTGACTGTAAACGTAAAGTGAACACAGAGGCGAATGCGACCTGAAGGTTGGGGGATCAAAACCAGTGGACTTGTCCACTGACTGGCTTGTATGGGCGCAATAGCTCCGCTATATTGCGATTCTTTAAGTTCAGCAGCCACATTGTCCTATAATGCAATGGGAAGAGTTCTGTCCCAGCAAAATTTCGGCTGAGCATTGTCTTCCATAATAATATGTGCAACAAAATTGTTAGTCTGCCTTAACCTTCAGAAAAGAATTCAGGGAATTATTTCAGCAAGCTACATTGTCTTTTGTATTGAATGCAATCACTGATAACACATTGTCCTGAATTTGAAAGCCAAAGAAATCAAACGAATCAAGGCGAAATATGTTCTCACAATCGCATGATTGTAGCACAGTGAAAGTCACAGTTCTAGTATGTGAGCGATACATGATAGGCAAAGTACATTTTCCGAGAATGGGAATGTCTTGGCCATTATAAGCCGTCAGGTGCGTTCTAGTTTTAGACAGGAATAGGGAGCCTAACAGTTCATATGTGTTACGATTAAGCAATGTAACAGAGGCACCCGTGTCCTACTGAAATTTCACACGTTT
This sequence comes from Schistocerca cancellata, assembly GCF_023864275.1. NCBI lineage: Eukaryota > Metazoa > Arthropoda > Insecta > Orthoptera > Acrididae > Schistocerca > Schistocerca cancellata. The sequence continues at coordinate 430,464,957 of NC_064630.1, forward strand.
TCCACCAAGATGCAAATGAACAAAAAGTTTGTTGGACTGGCGTAGCACTGAAGAAACGGTTTGCTTGCTAGTTTTGCTAATGCCTGTAGCAGGCTCTGAATACACTGCCTATCACTACATGGGCCTTGTGACTAGATTTTTGTGGGAGGGTGGAATTCTTGAGTTAGATCCGTTGCAAATATACGGATTGTACGTGACCTTTCTTGCCACAAGCGTAACACTGTGCTTGTCTGGACGGGCGATCTTGGTGTTTGTGCCGTGAATAGCACTGAGGGCATGACTTAATTCTGTTCACTGATGTAGCCGCCTGTTTAGAGAACTGTTTATGCGGCTTGGTGCGTGCATGCTGTTGCTGCTCACTGGGTCGTGCGAGAACAAGGGACGATTCAACCCGACAAACTGGTGGCTGCTCAAATGTATCGGCCGCTACGGCACCTAAATCATACTGATCTAGAATTTGCACTATGTTATGAAATGATGGATCTGACTATTTAAAAATCCGTTGTCTAAGTTTGACATCAGTTACATTGTACACGATTGCATCACGCAACATAACATATGAATATAAAGCACCACAAGCACATTTGAATTTGCATTTCTTGGCCATACCCTGCAAATCTGTTACCCACTCGCGATAAGTTTGTTTTGACCTTTACTTGCAATGAAAGAATTGGTACCTAACTGCCACCACATTCAGTTGTTGGTCATAATTGTTAGTTAGATGGTTCAAATGGCTCTGAGCACTATGGGACTTAACATCTGTGGTCATCAGTGCCCTAGAACTTAGAGCTACTTAAACCTAACTAACCTAACGATATCACACACATCAATGCCCGAGGCAGGATTCGAACCTGCGACCGTAGCGGTAGTTACAGAACATACAACCTGTAACAGTTGTGATACTAAATGTAACACTTCTGTCACTAAATGTAACTGGGTTTTCTCTTTTGATGCTAGTCTATTGTCAGGATGAGCATTCTAAGCATTATGTCAGGGTGAAAATACTAAATAAATTAACTTTTCTCTCTTAACAACATGTGGGCATGGTGGGTTCTTCCTTGGCTCGGGTATGAGGTAGAACGAAACAGCATTTTTACATCAGATAACTTTTATTGAAAGTTTCGTACAACTGTATCTTACTGGATGTTCTGGTTCGGAGAACGGCAGCTGTGTCGTTTGCGTAGCCTTCTGCTGCGGCAGCCGCGGCGGCGGCGGCGTCTGATTACGCGTAGCGGTGTGTATCTCGTGTCGCCGTCTCGGCCAGCTGACTGGAGACGCGCGGCGCGAGGTGGCCCGTTTAATTATTGTGAGCGAAGTCGTGCATCGGATGGTGATACCTTGGATGTGGCGTCCCAGTGTTTCTCTTCTCTAAGCGGCCGCGTGTGTTATGCGTCGGCCAGCGGAGCGGCGCGGCGGGGGAAGGCCAGTGTCCCGGACTCGAACAACGGACTCCCGCTTGCCAGTCTTCGGCTGTCAGATCTTCATCCCAGCTCACAGGTGACTGCTGATGTGAGGCCGTCTCCTTCCCGTCCTCACGAGTCACCCGGGTACGTAAAGATCAGACTTCAAATACCTTTTAAGTTCTGTCTTCTGGCGCCGAGGCTGCTGCTTGCTATTCCATTACAGCGGCGGACTTGGTGCGTCTGTGCATGATGTAGTCTCTTCTTGCACGACGGTGTTCAGCGCCGAAACTGACTGCAAACTACTGCTACGCTTCTTCACTTCTTCCTTCGTCTCTCGTCTTCGTCTCTCGTCTCCGTCTGTCGGGCCCACTGCGTCTCGCGTATTTATTCACTTCAGTTTACTGGAGGTGAACGACTTCACGGTCATTGCCTCTTCTGTCACATTGAAAAGCTTCTCGAAGAATCTTCTTAACGTCGGTCATTGGCTCTTGGAATGTAGGCGAGGGCCTTTGCTCACATGCGACAACTGAGAAACACGTGAGCCGGTCGGGCGATGCCCTGACGGCTGAATCGACAGCGCCCGCTTATGTGGAACTTGCTGACTTCACGGTCATTGTCTCTTCTGTTCTGCTGTTCTGCTGTTCTGCCCGCTGTTTGCCAGTATGTAACTCTCTAAACTAAACCTAGTTTTTCATTTATATTCTAATTTCTACTTCACTTTGATTTCACGAATTTATTTACTTAAGTACCACTCAACAAACCTGATCACAGGAAAGTACACACAGAGAGGCGTTTGGGAACAGTTTCTGAATGAGGCAAAAGACTGCACTTCCTACAATTGACAAAAAGTAATGTAGTTTCACAGTACCTAATAGTTTGTGAGCAACGATGTGGGGTTGATACTGTTGCAATCACTCAAGCCATTCCTCTTCTTTTTTTTTTAAACTGGCGAAAAGGCGACACAGCAGTTGGAACTACAGTTGTTGCGTGTTGGTTGGGTGGCCGCACTGCATTTGTTGCTTGGTTAGTCAGTAACTGCTGTACCGTGATTAGAAGGGTTGCAATCTACTGTGTCTTAAGCTGAAACATCTGTGTGAGCTGCGTTGCATCTATCGCTGGCAGCTTGGGCACCTGAGCAGAGGGTAGGAGAGGTCAGTTGCTCGTTTTGGAATAAGCAAATGAAATAAACAGACAATGCAAGCGAAAAAAGAAGCATGCAAGCAAAGAAAATTTCTGCAACGCCCACCTGAAAAAACTGAGTAGAAAAAACATTATAAGACACACTGTTAAAACATGTAAACACACCCCTGGAAAGAAAGACAAGATAGTAATAAGGTGCCCACAAAACAAAACAGAGGCAATCTGTGCTCTGGATTCGAATTGTTAACAGGTTGTCGCTATGTTATTGCTACTATGTCATCGGCACTATGTTATTTGTACATGTTGTTGTGTCTAGGAATCCTGCATACTCGTTACGCTAGACAAACAGTCTAACAACTCGTATTAATGAGTTTTATTACGACATAACAAATACCAATACTTAACTTTAATCTGAGATTTCTTGTACTCCTTTGTACATGATCGCCGGCCGGGTTGGCCGAGTGGTTCTAGGCGCTATAGTCTGGAACCGCGCGACCGCTACGGTCGCAGGTTCGAATCCTGCCTCGGGTATGGATGTGTGTGATGTCCTTAGGTTAATTAGGTTTAAGTAGCTCTCAGTTCTAGGGGACTGATGACCACTGCATTTAAGTCCCATAGTGCTCAGAGCCATTTGAACCATTTATACATGATCATCCACAAGTGCAATTACACAGATGTGTCGCAAACAAAGGACGACATACAAAATAATCAGTCTTCTTCAGTATAGACAAACGCAAGTAACACTTCTGGTCCTAGCGACCGCCACTAGCAACAGTCTGTCAACTGTACTGCAGTGATTGCTGATCTCTGAGCTACGTCGAGATTTCTAAAGAAGAGGCTACAATGCGTCAGCTAACGAAGTGGCTAACGTTGAAGCTGCTATCGAAGTGGGCTCCACCTGTCGGGCGCGGCGCTTATGTTGCCTTCACCTAGGTGCCGCTTCTGTCGCGTTGTCGTCCTGAAAGGAGGTCGTTCAGTGTGCGATTGGCTGACCTCTTTTCACATCCATCTCTTCTCTGTCGTTCCCGACTGGCGTGCCAGCACTGACTTTACGCAGTGACATGTTGGATAATGTAATGTTTTTATTTTCCTTCTTCTTGTCTTTTGCATTTACTCAGTCTCAGTTTTTACTTTCAGATAAAAATGCAACAGGTTTATTCCCATTTCACCCTGACAAATTTCAAGAAAGTAATGTTTCTACACCTTTTGTGAGTGATGGACCCGTTCCAGAAGAAACACTTTCAGATCCTCTGGTTAAGTCCGAGAATGTGGCGAATGCAGTTAACGCTGTTCCAGAAACTTCATCAAATAAACATTTTTCTCCTGGGCACATACACCCTCTCTCTAAAGCTGGACCAAGAAAAGAGAGCAGCTGTGGAAAAAAGAAGAGGACGTGTGCTATCTTACAGGCTCTAGAAAAAGAAAGCGTGGAGAGAAATGATAAGAATATAAATGAAGATAAGGAAAGAAGGGAGGCACAACTAGCAGCAAAAGGAAATTGAAATCCATTCATCTTATAAAGAAGAAGAGTAAAATTATTGCCCGGATCTCGTGGTCGTGCGGTAGCGTTCTCGCTTCCCACGCCCGGTTTCCCGGGTTCGATTCCCGGCGGGGTCAGGGATTTTCTCTGCCTCATGATGGCTGGGTGTTGTGTGCTGTCCTTAGGTTAGTTAGGTTTAAGTAGTTCTAAGTTCTAGGGGACTTATGACCACAGCAGTTGAGTCCCATAGTGCTCAGAGCCATTTGAACCATTTTTTTAAAATTATTGTTTGATCTGCGGGGATGTTTATAGAAAGGGAGGGGAATGGGCGCAGTTTGCTAAATGCAAATTATGGTCTCATTGGTCATTTGCAAATAATGATCCGTTATACGTGTGTGCAGACTGTGGGCACAATGACGACTAACAGTAAATTCTTCATTTGTGTGGCCATAGTGGCCGTAGTTGCTTTACAATTCTTGAGGGTATTTTTGGTCCGTCGTTGCAACTACAAAAATGCGTGATTTTTCCACCAGACACGTTTCTATTTATTGAATAAAGCATCATCAGTGATCTGTAACTAAGTTTTTACGTTTTGATTTGATTTTAGTTCGAAAAACATTTCGTTAAGAGTATTTGTACTTACGGCGATTTTCGCTTGATTTCTCGATTACATCGGGAAATGCCGTTTGCTAGTACATCGTTGTTTTTCTGCGTTAGGCACTGCTATTTTTAGTCTAATTTTTAGTTTTTTGCAACACTATGGATTTCTTATGTTTTTCACAACACACTTTTGTGCACACCACTGTATTCTGTTTGTGTTAGTACTTTTAATGGTGTGGTGCGGCTTGTGTTTTGTAGTGTTGCCAACATAATCTTTCCACTACTTTATCTTTGAGCTAAAACCTTTTATTTCTTGTTATTAAATTATTGTATGTGTGTAATTCTGTTTCATTATGTTTCTGTGTATTTTTATACTGTGTAAGAATAGGGAGGGCATAGTTATGGATGGAATTTTTTTCGATGTTGTGGAGGGAGAAATCATGATGGATGGATATAAAGGTATAGCAGTGTGATGGAGTGTGATTTAGAGGAGAAGGTGAGGAGCAAGAAGTGAAATGAGACTATGAGGGGGGCGGGGGAAGAGGCTGTGGGAAAGTGGGAAAAGATATAAGAAAAACATAAGCAATTCATAGTGCTACAGAATAACTAACAATTAGACCAAAATTATCAGTTTCTAACGCAGAAAAACAACGATGTGGTAGCAGACGGCATTTCCCTATCCAAGCGAGAAATCAAGCGAAGATCGCCGTAAGTTCAAATCTAAATTTTCTTAACGAACTGTTTTTCGATCTAAAATCAAATCAAAATGTAAAAACTTAATTACAGACCACTGACAATGCTTTACCTCAATAAAGCGAAACACGTCTGGTGAAAAAATCACACATTTTTATAGTTGCAACGACAGAACAAAAATACCCTCAAACAATGAACGCTCTTTGGACATGTCAGGCATTTCGAAACGAGTAGGTTATGTTCAGTGAAATTTTAGTATGTTGCAACAATCTCTGTTCGTGGGGTAAATCGAAACACATGTCAACGCCTCTTCTACATTTTATTGTAGCAATTCTAATGATTGAATCGGACATTTTAATTGTGATTTCTGTTTGTAAAATTATGCAATTTCTCAATATCATTTTCAGATTTAACCAGTTTAAAATAAAAAATAATAATAAAAATTAAAAACTGTTTTGCTGCAACGTGCCCCTCACTGCCCGTGCTGCGCAGCATAGCACACTTCTGCAGTGCACACAATACTGAAGCAATGAGAGCTACGAGATGGACTCAGTCCTTTTGTAGAACCAATTATCACCTGCGACAGTTAACATTAATGTCAAAGTTCTGTCTACTCATTTATGTGTGTCATTCATATTATCAGGATACACACAGCGTCAGTAACATGAACGGAATACAGAACAATCGATAAGCGGCTATTGGGGACACTCTTAATTTCTCCCATCAATTTGCAGCGGGCAGCACTTAAAAGGTTTCAGTTTATTCTGAAGTATATTTTTGATTGATCCAAAAGACCAGCTGAATGAGATTCTTCAGTTACGTTTCGATACCTGCTGTACGTCGATCACCGGTGGCGGGGATCTAAGTAGAAGGGGTCGTGGGTATCATGATCCCTTCCAAATAACATTTTGCTAACTTCTTTGGACAGTGGATACTTTGTAGTTGCTCTCCTTGCTTGTGAATCGGTTCGAGGCATGACAGTGCGCGGAAAACTTTCCACCCAGGTGCTGAACAACAAATCTGGCATTGCTCATGAGTGCATTCGTCGAACCGGCAGACACCATAAAGATGAATAAGGCAATACAGTGGGGAAACGAGACTCCACCAACAAAAACACAGGATGGTGCAAACGACTAAAAACAAAAAAAAGAAAAGATAGCATTCGCCTCATTCACATGCTGGTGTAGCCATTGTATGCTGCAGAACTGGTCTCATAATCACGGTAGTAAACAAAACTGATAATGCCGCGTGCACATACCGATTTTGTACAGTGCAAATTAGCAAATTATGAGTGTTGGGGAGAGCACGGGACTAGGGCAGTCCGCGCAGCTGCAGTGGCCATAATACCATGGTGGTCTAGTGGATGCCGGCACGGTAGCTCAGTGTGTTTGCTCAGACGGTTAGTTCCCCTCTGTAATAAAAAAATTGAGTGAATGGATCAACGATGAACTTGAACGGTTATCATGGGACGTCCGCCTCGAAGGAATGCAATGAACCAGTGAGGGTTAGTTCCCCTCTGCAATAAAAAAAAAAACAGAGTGAACAGATCAACGATGAACTTGAATGGTTATCATGGGACGTCCGCCTCAAAGGAATGCAATGAACCAGTGAGGGTTAGTTCCCCTCTGTAATAAAAAAAGTGAGTGAACGGATCAACGATGAACTTGCATGGTTATCATGGGACGTCCGCCTTGAACAAATGCAATGAACCAGTGAGGGTTAGTTCCCATCTGTAATAAAAAAACTAAGTGAATGGATCAACGATGAACTTGAACGGTTATCATGGGAAGTGCACCTCGAAGGAATGCAATGAACCAGTGAGGGTTAGTTCCCATCTCTAATAAAAAAACTGAATGGATCAATGATGAATTTGAATGGTTATCATGGGATGTCCGCCTCGAACAAATGCAACGAACCAGTGAGGGTTAGTTCCCCTCTGTAATAAAAAAAACTGAGTGAACGGATCAACGATGAACTTGAACAGTTATCATGGGACGTGCACTTCAAACAAATGCAACAAACCAGTGAGGGTTGGTTCCCCTCTGTAATAAAAAAAAACAGAGTGAACGGATCAACGATGAACTTGAACGGTTATCATAGGACGTCCGCCTCAAACAAATGCAACGAACCAGTGAGGGTTAGTTGCCTTCTGAAATAAAAAAAGTGAGTGAATGGATCAAAAATGAACTTGAACGGTTATCATGGGACGTCCACCTCGAACAAATGCAATGAACCAGTGGGAGTTAGGTCCCCTCTGTAATAAAAATAACTGAGTGAACGGATCAATGATGAACTTGAATGCTTATCATGGGACGTGCACCTCGAACAAATGCAACGAACCAGTGAGGGTTAGTTCCCCTCTGTAATAAAAAAACTGAGTGAATGGATCAACGATGAACTTGAACGCTTATCATGGGACGTGCACCTCAAACAAATGCAATGTACCAGTGAGGGTTAGTTCCCCTCTGTAATAAAAAAACTGAGTGAATAGATCAACGATGAACTTGAACGGTTATCATGAGACGTCCGCCTCGAACGAATGCAACGCGCAATAACGAACCAGTGAGATTTAAAATAAGAAAACAAATGGTTAGCACATTTCCCTAATAAGTGGGAGAGCTAGATTTAAGTCCTGGCTGTGGTACAAATTTTAATTCATTACTTCAGCTTCTATCCTTACCGAAGATAAAGTTGATACTCATGTGTCTCCAGGAAAATGTACTTCCATCAGATTAACATATTATGACGTTGTTAAAATTATGAGACTTTGGTGGTGTTACAATTACTAAACCAACTTGGTGAGACGCGAAAATCACCAATTTTTAAACGAATTGTTTTCAAATTGTGTGTTTTTCTGAACTGTAGTTTCTTGCAATTTATGGTAATGTTCTGATATAATAAAATGATAAAAACGTGAATACCGCTTATGGATTAGGCCTTAGGCCTGTTCCAACTGGCTGAATACTGGCTACAAGGCAGTACGAAGATCGATCCCTGGTTGTGAGAGATGTTACCAGCATGTCGCCAATTTCTCGAGCCATTTCTGCCAGTAGATCAATCCTGATGATGCACGCCCGTTGTTCAAGCAGCTCTTCATTCGGTCCCACGAGCTGACTGGATCCCGCTGCAGACATCCCTACCCGAGAAAAAAATCTGAAGTATCAGGAACCGAAATCGTGCCCTTCCACACCGGTGGCAGGGACACTGAATATTCAGATACTTTACATAATTTTTTTCAGAATGTAGAGCCACGCAACTCGTATAGATTTTGAAAATGTCATATTATGGCCTTGAGCTGCTGGTTAATCGAGGTAGAGACTGCTAGTTATATTTGAAGGAGTGGAAGTGGGAAAAGTAACAAACTGTGGCTATTCCCCCTACACCTCCGAGCACAGCATGGAGTCCGCCCCTCGATCACCTTGGTGAAACTACTAATAGGTGTTCAAAAAGATTTCGGGCTTGTAGCCGGTCGTCGTAAACTACATTGCACCATATTTCGGCTGGACAACTGCCAGCCATCTTCAGGTGAGCCGAACAAGGACTGACGAAGACGTTCTCCGCTCCGTCTTATACAGTGCTTCGATAGTACTGTCGCGTATGTGTTACAGTCGCGGAGACAGAAGGGCCACACTGCCCAGCGACAGTGCCCTCGCTGGTGGAACTGCAGTACTCAGCTGCCGTCGGTATTATCGCTGGCGGCAGCTGTCGAAGTCTTCTGGCGTCTTCGTCTCGAGTAAATTTCGGAGATGACGGGATTCCATGCGTTATTCAATTGGTAACCACTGTCACGGTTCATTAAATTTCCCGCAATGCGTGTTTCAACGGATTCTTTGAGAATGGAGTCCCAAAAAGTTGTTGCTGTGGCCAAAATCAAAGTTTTGTCGTACTCCATTGAATGTCCGTTAGAAATACAATGTTCCGCACCTGCAGACCTACTGGGTTGCAGTAGGCGAGTGCAACGTTGATGTTCTGTACAACGCTCTTCCACTGTACGCGTTGTCTGTCCTATACAGGCCATACCACATTGACACGGTATTTTGTAAATTCCCGCCTTCCTCAGTAACAAATCAATCTTCACCGATCCCAGCAAATCCGAAATCTTAGAAGGCGGACGAAAAACCACTTTCACATGAAAATTATTAAGAATCCTCGCAATCTTGAAGGAGATATTTCCAACGAAGGGAAGAAAAGCTAGGGACTTTGCTGGCGCGTTCTCCTCTTTATCCACTTCCCGGTTCCTGGCTCTAGTTGAGTAGGCCGGGTCGAGTATCCATTGTCTCTGAACACCGTACTTAAATATGCAAGTTCCTTTGGGAGATTCTCCGCATCCGACACCGTATGTGCCCTGTGCACAAGGGTTTTAAGTACACAAATGGTCTGGGATGGGTGATGGCAACTTGAAGAATGCAATTAAAAGTCAGTGTGAGTGGGCTTACGATAAACAGAATGTCCTACCGAGCAGTCTCTCTTCCGTTTAACTAAAACATCTAGGAATAGATTGGCAGCCATTTTTCTCTAGTTCCATAGTAAATCGAATATTCTCATTCATCGAGTTGAGATGATGAAGAAACTCCATTAACTTTTCTTCTCCGTGGGGCCACACTATGAAAGTATCATCGACGTATCTCCAGTTGTCCAGCCGAAATATCGTGCAATGAAGTTTTCGACGACCGGCTGCAAGCCAGAAATCTTTTTGAACAGTTGATTCGCCAGGAAATTTTCAAATTTTACACCACTAAGAAGTATTTGACACCGAGCCAGATCAGCAGTTCCCTTCTTCTGGATTAATCATTTGTAATTTCTGGAAGGTTCTGAGGCATAATCATACACGGAATACCGGGACTGCAATTTCTGGTAGGTTTCGAGACATGCTCAATTATTGGATACCGGAATTTACTATAACATTCATTACGTATAAGAAAACAAAAAAGTGAAATATTCAGAAGGAGAAGAGGAAACGGAATGAAACTTCATGAGTTGATAAAGTATGTAAAGTTATTTCAGTGATTATCATGTCGAGTCAAATTTACAAAGAACTTGTAGGTATGATTCCACCTATCAGTATGACGTACCCCGCTGGCCTGGATGCACGGAACAGGTGCGATTGGGGACGCTGTCATAAATGCATTATGTCCCTTCCTGAGGCAAGCAAGGCACAAACTGCTGTAGTTGGCCCTGATATCGTTAGCAGTGGTGCTGGGACAGAGTGGCGTCCCAACTGGTCTCACACATGTTGAGTCGGGAACAGAGCAGGGGATCTTGCTGGCCACAGGAGTATTTCAACATCACTTACACAATCTAACGTGTTTACATAAAAAAATTGGTTTGATTTTATGAATCGAACTAGGCTGAACTGGTTTGCTTTTCTTTAACTTCGTGTGTATGAATTGTCATGTGAAACTTAACAATGAAAGTGGTGTAATTACAAAAATGCTATATCATAAAACCGTCGCCAAATTATCTGAAACCGTAGAGTTGTGTTTTAATTAACTTTAAATCAATTAACTTGAAAACTAAAGAAACTATCCTGTGAAATTCTACATCGTGCTGTGTAGTGACCAATGCTCGACGTCACAGTACGTGACTCGCAGTTCCAACACGGAAATAAAAGAATAAAAATTATGCAAAAAATTACAATCAAATTTTGAAAGAAAAAACTGTGCAGAGTGCTTCTATTAAAATGCACTGTAAATTTCCATTCGCAAATTGGCTAAATAATTCCAAACATTAAATGATACAACACGCAAATAACACACTGCGCTGCAAGAATAAGAATGTCTGCATAAGAAACGAGATTTGAAATAAATTTTACCTAATCTGACCCGACGACAATTTTGAAATGCAACATAGAACTGTAAACGACTTACTGTCCTGACTGTTGTGTAAAACTGGCCGTAAAATTTTTTCATGGCTTTCCTGTGCCAACGGAAGCTCTGTACTGCTCGAACGTGATAAACATTAAAAATACAACGCACCAGCAAACGACCTAATGGAAAGAAAAGTCTTGCGCAGTGCACTGCAAGAACGTGCAACTATGCTAAGGACATGAAGCTTTAGTTTTAGCCACTGTGTTCCGCGAAGTACAATACGGCGACACAATTACCAAACATAATTTTTGTGGGGAGACTGTGGTAGAAATTCGACATATTAAGGGGAATTGGAACGCCCTATCCCGACTATGTTAAATTTAGTGGCTTGGCTTCCCTGTATTTCAGGGAACCACTGTAGCCATTGACATGAAACTTTTACAGGACATTAAACGGTTTGTTCTGAGTCTACTGAATTACAATAATTGCATTTCAGCCACTGCTTTCGGAAATATAATTTTTTTGATTACACGGTTAAAATTTTGTGTACTTTTTTGTACGTTATCCTAAATAATTTTAATGATACATAACATTATGTTCTTCTTTTAGGCCGGCCGGTGTGGCCGAGCGGTTATAGGCGCTTCAGTCTGGAACCGCGCGACCGCTTCGGTCGCAGGTTCGAATCCTGCCGCGGGATGGATGTGTGTGATGTCCTTCGGTTAGTTAGGTTTAAGTAGTTCTAAGTTCTAGGGCACTGATGACCTCAGATGTTAAGTCCCATAGTGCTCAGAGCCATTTTTTCTGCTTTTAGTTCAGTAGACTCAGGATTGAATACCCTACTCGAAGCGGTTTCTGAGATTTAGCGAAAAATGCAACAGAAAATGTAAATTTTCAGGAACAACTACTAAGGTTTCAAAAGACTGTAACTCACTTAAGATAAGCTTAATTTTTTATTTTTAGTCACTCAGAAGCACCCTGCACCATACTGTATAACATCCTCTTGAGCTTCTGTCAAGTTTTTTCTTCTTTTCTTCTTTCTGGACTCCTTAGTGGCCAACTGCGCTGCATACTCTGCTTCAGTACGAACCTTGTCCATCCGTTCAAGTTCTCTGATGCAGTTTGCTTCAGGATTAATTCCCATATGCTACAGCACTTTCACCCTACCGTCATTAAAAGTAATATCATCACTGAACCCCCCCCCCCCCACCACCCCCTACCCCCACTTTAGTGTCTTCATTCCAACAAAAACATTTTTTGGTCAGCGAGTCCATATAAGATTACTGAACGACTCATTGGGATTTTGAGTCTGACCATGTAGACACTTCTTCAGTAATTCAGGATTTGCCAGGTCTCTGTAAATAGGTTTCATGATATCTATGACTGTTGCTGGGCTGGAATGCTTATGGTTGTATGAACTGTTTGAGTACTGGGCATTGGTGGTGCACTGGTTTTACTTCAGTTGACAGTCTGTGGAAGAAGGTAGCCCATGCTGCCTGCTTCATTTTCCACAAATCCTCAGTATTATTTTTAATGGACATCCCATAATACTGCTGTAGTTCATCAATAATTTTGTCTGTCCACTGGGGGTCGAACCTGGGTTCGGTGTGGGGTGGCGGTGGGGTAGATGGACTGCTGTGGCCTATTATGGGGTTGTGAACCACTGAGGGCTAAGGCGGGACGAAGCCTCTCCATCGTTTCTAGGGCCCTGGTTCAATACACAATGCACACACAACCTTACAAAATAGCTAACAGGGACAAGGGCCATGAGTGAACGAGAATTGTCCTGTTAAAAATTGGCAACACGATAGTGTCACTTGAGAGGTAACAAATGACGACACAGGATGTCCGTGACGTACCGTTGTGTCATCTGAGTTCCCTTAATCGCTACCAGCCGTAACCTCACGGCATACCCGATGGTTTCCCACGCCATGATGCCAGAGCAGCACTGCTACTCCTGTCCCCACGTCACCGCCGTATTTGACGATGGCAAGTATGTGGAGTAGTGGAGAAACGCGATTGATCGCTTAATATAATGCGACGTTATTCACCATCGATCCATGTTTCCTGGTCACGACACTAGTCCAACGGCAGCCGTTTGTTTTGTGTTAATGGCAACCTACACATGGGACGCTAACTCCCGGTTCCTGCTGTTGCTAGTTCGCTAACAGTGGTGGAGGGTGACACAGAATGTTGGAAGGAGTACACTACTTGTTCTTGAATGACAGGTGCAGATGTGAAGAGGTTGCAGTGTGTTTGGTGCACAATGTATTGATCCCCCCCCCCCCCCCCCCCACTGTGTTGATCAGACGTGACCGACCTAGACGACGAGAATGCCTGTCCTTACGTTCCCATACTGTCCAACATCAGACCAAGGTCACATCGGAATGACCCTCAAATATGGATAAAGAACGGTCATATGGAAGCCCATAATGAGGCCCAGTTGAAACACAGTCAGGTGCTGACAACATGGTGTCACTCGAGTACGCTGCTTCTCTGTGACCTTCACAGTGGTCACTTGGTATCTGACACTGTTCACGCCTTACGTATATACTACCAGGCCTGTTTGACAGAGCACTAAAAGACCTAAGTCGAAACAAGGCCCCGGGAATAGACAATATTCCATTGTAACTACTGACGGCCTTGGGAGAGCCAGTCCTGACAAAACTCTACCATCTGGTGAGCAAGATGTATGACACAGGTGAAATACCCTCAGACTTCAAGAAGAATATAATAATTCCAATCCCAAAGAAAGCAGGTGTTGACAGATGTGAAAATTACTATCAGTTTAATAAATCACAGCTGCAAAATACTAACACGAATTCTTTACAGACGAATGGAAAAACTGGTAGAAGCCGACCTCGGCGAAGATCAGTTTGGATTCCGCAGAAATGTTGGAACACGCGAGGCAATACTGACCCTACGACTTATCTTAGAAAATAGATTAAGGAAAGGCAAACCTACATTTCTAGCATTTGTAGACTTAGAGAAAGCTTTTGACAATGTTGACTGGAATACTCTCTTTCAAATTCTAAAGGTGGCAGGGGTAAAATACAGGGAGCGAAAAGCTATTTGCAATTTGTACAGAAACCAGATGGCTGTTATAAGAGTCGAGGGGCATGAAAGGGAAGCAACGGTTGGGAAGGGACTGAGACAGGGTTGTAGCCTGTACCCGATGTTATTCAATATGTATATTGAGCAATCAGTAAAGGAAACAAAGGAAAAATTCAGAGTAGGTGTTAAAGTCCATGGAGAAGAAATAAAAACGTTGAGGTTTGCCGATGACATTGTAATTCTGTCAGAGACAGCAAAGGACTTGAAAGAGCAGTTGAACAGAATGGACAGTGTCATGAAAAGAGGATATAAGATGAACATCAACAAAAGCAAAACGAGGATAATGGAATGTAGTCGAATTAATTCAGGTGATGCTGAGGGAATTAGATTAGGAAATGAGACACTTAAAGTAGTAAAGGAGTTTTGCTATTTGGGGAGCAAAATAACTGATGATGGTCGAAGTAGAGAGGATATAAAATGTAGACTGGCAATGGCAAGGAAAGCGTTTCTGAAGAAAAGAAATTTGTTAACATCGAGTATAGATTTAAGTATCAGGAAGTCGTTTGTGAAAGTATTTGTATGGAGTGTAGCCATGTATGGAAGTGAAACATGGACGATAAATAGTTTGGTCAAGAAGAGAATAGAAGCTTTCGAAATGTGGTGCTACAGAAGAATGCTGAAGATTAGATGGGTAGATCACATAACTAATGAGGAGGTATTGAATAGAATTGGGGAGAGGAGGAGTTTGTGGCACAACTTGACAAGAAGAAGGGACCGGTTGGTAGTACATGTTCTGAGGCATAAAGGGATCACAAATTTAGCATTGGAGGGCAGCGTGGAGGGTAAAAATCGTAGAGGGAGACAAAGAGATGAATACACTAAGCAGATTCAGAAGGATGTAGGTTGCAGTAAGTACTGGGAGATGAAGAAGCTTGCACAGGATACAGTAGCATGGAGAGCTGCATCAAACCAGTCTCAGGACTGAAGACAACAACAACAACAACCAGGCCTGTAATAACACTAAGCCCAAGCAACAGTAATGTAACCTGGAGGGCGTTCACCCTGTCGCAGACAGCTGCAGCTCATTTACATACCCACGGATGGTGTGTAAATGCACGAAGTTGGGCTGATATTCGGCCACATCTTTTGTGTATTTAAATGTTTTCGAATTTTAAAGGCTAGAACATCTGCGATGTATACATGCATATTGAAGCGATGACTTAAAATTTGTACTGTGAATGAGATTCAAAGCCAGGTCTCCTACTCACACGGTATATGTGTTAGCCACGAAGCCACCCTGACACAGTGGCTTTGCACAACTGCATAGACTACCCTAACATGCCTCCCTCCTCAGTCCAAATTCCTGTTCACTCCTCAGGCCACTTGGTATTCCCCCCAAACTCGAACAGTGTTGTAATGAAATAGCACCTCAGCAAACAAATACCAAGAGGGCTGAGACGTGAATAGGAATTTGGACTGAGGAAGGAGGCAAGCTAGGATAGCCCTTGCAGCTGTGCAAAGTCCATGCGCCAGGCTGGCGTAGTGGTCACCATATCTTCCTACTGAGCAAGAGACCTGGGTTCGAATCCTGGTCTTAGCATAAATTATATTTTATTTTTTGTCAGATAGTGTAACCAAGAGTACTCTTTGTCGAGATTGGCAGTTCGTTTCCGTTTGTACATTCATATTTGTTTGATGAACGTATTTTTAGGCATAAGCGTTAGTTCGTCTTGAAGACTCTAGTAACGTAATTGGTGTTTGAGTCGGGGGGATTCTACATGACGTAGAATGAGGAGGCGTCGGGTATCTCGGACATCGCAATTGCCGTGGTTCCAATAAGACTTAGCAAGTGCCTTCATGGGCAGGAACCCGAATAGAAACAGCACATTTATTCTACGGTCTGGACTGTCAAAGTACAAGCGGATCAAAAAGCGTGGATAAGGCAGATGCAAATAAGGCATCCACCAGCGTCTATGGAGATGCCAACAAGAGTCCGACGAAATGGCTGATGGGATTTAAGGGTAACGGTAAATATAACAGCGGTAACTCAGCATCTGACTCTGTTCATGCCCCGTGTGTATATTACCAGGCCTGTAATAACACTAAACACGAAGAACAACGATATCATCAATTACGACTGCAGTGAGCTTAGGATCATTGGGATTGGGATCAGTGGAATGGTCGATGGTCGTGTCCAGATACAGCGTCATCCCGGCGAACGGTTGCTTGAAACATGCACTGCGTCATGGACGCAGGCTTGTGGAGGCGATATTACGCTATGGCGGATTTTCACCTGTAATAATAATCGAAGGTACCATGTAGCTGTAGACTCCGTGAACATTATTGCGTACTTCTTACCTTCTGCAAAGACAATGACATTTTCCAGCATGATACTTGTCCTTGTCACAAAGCTAGACTCATGCTACAGTAGTTTGTGATGCATCATAGTGAACCCATACTGGTGTCTTGGCCACCATGTTCGCCTGATGAGAACCAGGCAGAACACATCTGTGAGGCTATCGGGCGTCAAATCCAGGCTCATAGACGACCGGCCCATAACTGGAATTGAGTGACCTTAGCGTGGACACCTGCAGCCAAATAATTTCGGAAATCTACCAAGGACTCCTCGAATACATGTTACAATGCTGTACTGCATTTCAAAGATAGACCAACATGTTATTAATCAGGTATTCATAATTTTCTAGCTCATCGGCATGTTAGCAATATGTTATCCTTGGAATTGAAGTAATGGTTTTTGCATGGTCATGAATCTCAGTTTTTTGTCCTTTTATTCTTAAAAAATAGTTTTCATAGCCATATAAATCAATTGTATTAAATACCTTTATTTCTCAAATTCTTTTCGTGATTTAATATCACAATTCATTAAACCTTAAATTCTATAGTAAATTTTACACGCTCAAATAGTAAGCCTCGAATGCTGTATTGTTGATTTTTAATTAAAAATTGCTCTATAATTCTATTTCTGCTGGTTAGTTATCACAAAATTTCAACTAGCACGGGCCGCACAACATGTTAGGCGTACGAGTGTGTAGATACTAAACGTGACCCTACCAGCAATACTAAATTGTCACTGTATACTCTGTTTCTACATCTGCACACTTCAAACCGTTGTAAAGAGCGTGGCAGTGTGTGCTTCCCATTGTACGACAAAGGGAGTATAAACACACGTGTCATAAACTTCAGGGATTTATTCTCGACATCAAAATATTACTTAAGGTTCGTATGAACATGGATTCGAAAATCTATCTTTGGGTGGTATGGAAGGATTTATTATTCACGGCACAAAAATGGTACATTTGCCAAATTGCTCAAAATGATCAACTCCTGCCTCCATGCTTCCACTTTGCTGTACGTTCTGAAAACTCCTATAGTGTGTTCCATATCATACCACATCAGTTACAGATGCGCTCCCTTAAAAACATGGAAACTGGATAAGGGACTTTAACGCACAAAGGATTTTAAACTTGCCCAACGGGAAAAATCGTTTTTATTCGAATCTGACGATCGGGTAGGCTATGCAATGGATCTTCGTCGAACATTTCACGTGTTCGGATAATGATTGTCGAGTACTGGGGAATTGTCTGTGCAAAGTGAAGTGGAGCAGCATTATGCTTAAACCACATTCATTGAATGACTTCTAGAGACACATCATCAAGTAAATGAAGCACCCCATGCCTGTGAAACTGTAGATACGTCTGTCCAGTAAGACATTGCGGGAGTAAATAGGGCGCAATGCGGAGACCATAAATGATTCCACACCACACGTTCAGCCAGAACCTCTGTTGATGTCTGTCTTGTCGCATTTCGTGATCCTTTTCATGAGCCCGTATGTGATTATTATGGTAATTGAAATACCAGCACTTGAAAAACCAACCTTATCAGTGACTAAGGTGCACGCTAGCAGACCGTCCTAACACGCGTTGAAAGAACACTATTCTTGTCTGAAAGTCTGCGTCATTTAATCCTTGCACCTATCGAAGGTGACACGGTTACAAGAGATTTTTATACAGAATATTCCTGATCTTCATATCGTTAACGCCTTCTATTCTCGCAATTCTCCTAGTACTTGTACTACGCCACTTGTACTAAGGCACGAAGAACCCGTTATTCAAGCTCAGGCATTCGTACATCACGTGGTCCCCCACCATCCACAACTCTCTTCTCAAATTACCCTGTCTTTCGCAAATTCTTGCTGGAGTGGTACAAAAATTCTTGCACGAGATAACTGTCTGCCACGGTAACATTCAGGATAAATTTCACATCCTACGTCCGCATCCCCATCTACTGGGTTGTGCATGTAGCGCATGTCCGTCATTCCTGACACTGAATACATCATGCTGGCGGTCACTTTAAAACAGAGCAAAACACAGTTTGACAAAACAATACAAACGCTATAAGCAACTGTAAACAAGAAAGCGAGCGCTAATGCACAGCTGAAGTAAATTACCCAACTAGGAGTCACTAGTGAATTTGTTTCACACATCCCTAACAGGGGATTTGGGATCCATGTTCATATGAACTTTCTGTAATGTTTTAATTTCAATAATAAATCCCCAAAGTTACTGAGTCTTATTTTTATACACCCAGTATATTAGGGTTTCTCCCATAGAGTTTGTTTATATAGTGCAGGAAAAAGACTGCTTCAATTCCTCTGCGTAATTACTCTAATCTTGTCTTCGCGGTCACTATGGGATCGATACTTAAGGGGCTGTAGTGTATTCCTAGATTTCTCACTTAATGCTGGTTCTTGAAACTTTGTATGTAGGCTTTTCACTCTACCTCCTAGAGTTTGTCAATTAAGATACTTCATCATTTTCGTGACCCTCTCCCTCGAGTCTAACAACCATGTGGCCATCCATACTGCTCTTTCAAAAATGGTTAAAATGGCTCTGAGCACTATGGGACTTAACTTCTGAGGTCATCAGTCCCCTAGAACTTAGAACTACTTAAACCTAACTAACCTAAGGACATCATGCACATCCATGCCAGAGGCAGGATTGGAACCTGCGACCGTAGCCGTCGCGCGGTTCCAGACTGTAGCGCCTAGACCTGCTCGGTCACAACGGCAGGCATACTGCTCTTTCAATAGCCCCTGTTAGTTCTGTTTGGTATTGATCTTACACGCTTGGGAAATACGCGAAGATGGAACGCCATACTGTTTTGTCAACAGCATCCTTTGTAGGCAGTCTCTTCAGAAGTTCTTGGAACATACTGCTTTCCAAATTAGTTTTCCTCGTCATATTTGTCAAAAGTTTCATTAACAAGCTCAATTTCTCTGTATTCATAGCTAATTCTCTAAAATATCTAGGAATACGCGTCCAGAGCGATTTAAAATGTAACGATAAAACTAATCGCAGGTAAGGCAGATACTAGACTGAAATTCACTGAAAACATCCTCAGAAAATGTAGTACATTAACGAAGTAGCCGGCATATAAAACCCTCATTCAACCAATGCCTGAATATTGCTCCTCAGTCTGGGATCCATACCATACAGAACTGATGGAGGAGATAGGAAAGATACAAAGAAGAGCAGCGCGTTTCGTTATAGTTTCATTTCATGAGCACGAAAGCGTCAAGGAGATGTTCAACCAAGTTCAATGGTAGGAGGTACAAGAGAGGCGTTCTGCATCAGAGCGTGATTTACGGTTAGAGTTCCGAGAATGTGCATTCCTAGAAGAGTCAGCCAGTGTATTGCTTCTTTCTACTACGGTCTAGTAATGGCTGAACTGCAGACAACACGAGCCGTGTATCTCCTTCCTGATGGAATGACTGGAACTGATCGTCTGTCGGACCACCTCCATCAAATAGGAGCTGCTAATGCATGGTTTTTCACATCTTTGGGCGAGTTTTGTGACATCTCTGAACAGTCAAAGGGACCTAAGACGGCATACTGCAAATAAAAAACAGTCTAATGGCGGTACTGACTGTAAAGAAATAAACCTTAGTGTCGTGCAGTCATCAAGGGTACACGAGTGGGCCTCTGGCTTCGAAAGCCCATATCGATGACGTTTCGTTGAATGGTTCACACGCTGGCACTTGTTGATGGCCCAGCATTCAAAATCTGCAGCAGTTTGCGGAAGGGTTGCAGCTCTGTCTCGTTGAACGTTTCTCTCCAGTTGTCGCTGGTCCCGTTCATGCAGGATCTTTTTCCGGCCTTAGCGATGTCGGAGATTTGATCTTTTACCGGATTCCTGATACACGCGGTACACTCGTGAAATAGTCGTACGTAAATCTTCACTTCATTGCTACCTCGGAGATGCTGTGTCCCATCACTATTGCGCCCACTGTAACACAACGTTGAAACTCACTCAAATATTGATAACCTTCCATTGTACCGGCAGTAACAACTGCGCCTGACACTTGGTGTCTCATATAGGCGTTGCCGACCACAGCACCGTATTCTGCCTGTTTAAATATCTCTGTAATTGAATACGCATGCCTATACTAGTTTCTTTGGCGCTTCAGTGTATATATGTATGTGTATGTGTGTGCGTGTGTCTTTATTTTTAAAATTAGACTCACAAAGCCTGTTTCCTAAGTCCCAGAGAAAATTCTGTGTCCGTCCCTGATACACACTGTAGTGTAAAATGTGACTCGTTACCGTACAGAATATTCTCTGGCCACATGTCATCACCTTCGATCTGTGCCAGAAACCGAAGAGCAAATTGAGAACGTTTCTGCGAATTATGAGGTTTCAGTTGCTGTACTATCTGGATCTTGTACGGGTACCAGTGTAAAATAAACTGCAAAACTTTCCGTAGTGTTGAACAAGGGGTGGAAGATTCTCGTGACACTGAACGGGCACGAGCACTAGCAGAACCCGGTTCAAAATGGTTCAAATGGCTCTGAGCACTATGGGACTCAACTGCTGAGGTCATCAGTCCCCTAAAACTTAGAACTACTTAAACTTAACTAACCTAAGGACAACACACACATCCATGCCCGAGGCAGGATTCGAACCTGCGACCGTAGCGGTCACGCGGTTCCAGACTGTAGTGCCTAGAACCGCACGGCCACTCCGGCCGGCACAGAACCCGGGGCTCGGGCTACATGGACAGTTAAGGCAACAGCTACGTCAGCAATAACTCCACTGGCATAGGACACCTTCTTCTTCCAGATGCCACACCAAGCTCACCCGTGTTTTTGAATTTCATTGTCATCTTCTTTGAACCATTTAGTGACATCGGGCATCTCTTTAGACCGTTCAGTCGGCGATACTCTCTCAGTGCACCATCTCCCACTTCTTACTTCCATTTACTTACAATTATATTGACGAAATTTAGTCCAAAATCATAGAATTACTGCTTCCATTCACTAAACTCCCCAACCATTCGGATGTTCCTTCAAAGTAGCGTAAACCTATCCGACACCTGGGTCACAGTCCGACCGTTATCATTGGCCTCTCGGCCCAGACTGAACTGCATCTCCCACTTTCGCCCAAGTGTGCGCGATCTAATGGGGCGACTCCCCACCTGATGGCGCGAACTATTACGTACTGGAACCTTCCAGAAGGCCAGTGTTGTAAATTTCATTTAGAATCCAAGCCTCTGCTAGAACATTCATCTTTGTTGTCGTTGCGATAGACGCTTTTATATATGTTCTCTTTTGTTTTATTTTTCGTTTCGAGACTAATCATGTTACATTGAGCTGTGAACTAATAAAAGTTTCTTATTTACTTTCAACCCGAAACCGAGTTTTCATTTAAAGCTTAAATCACAACTGCCAACGATGCGATATCCAGCGGAAATAGGTTTTTGTAGTCGAACCATGGACCGTGCCGTTGGTGGGGAGGCTTGCGTGCCTCAGCGATACAGATGGCCGTACCGTAGGTACAACCACAACGGAGGGGTATCTGTTGAGAGGCCAGACAAATGTGTGGTTCCTGAAGAGGGGCAGCAACCTTTTCAGTAGTTGCAAGGGCAACAGGCTGGATGATTGACTGATCTGGCCTTGTAACAATAACCAAAACGGCCTTGCTGTGCTGGTACTGCGAACGGCTGAAAGCAAGGGGAAACTACAGCCGTAATTTTTCCCGAGGGCATGCAGCTTTACTGTATGGTTAAATGATGATGGCGTCCTCTTGGGTAAAATATTCCGGAGGTAAAACAGTCCCACATTCGGATCTCTGGGCGGAGACTACTCAGGAGGACGTCGTTACCAGGAGAAAGAAAACTGGCGTTCTACGGATCGTAGCGTGGAATCTTATATCCCTTAATCGGGCAGGTAGTTTAGAAAATTTAAAAAGGGAAATGGATAGTTTAAAGTTAGATAGAGTGGGGATTCGTGAAGTTCGATGGCAGGAGGAACAAGACTTTTGGTCAGGCGAATACAGGGTTATAAATACAAAATCAAATAGGGGTAATGCAGGAGTAGGTCTAATAATGAATAAAAAAATAGGAGTGCGGGTAAGCTACTAAAAACAGCATAGTGAATGCACTATTGTGGCCAAGATAGATATGAAGCCCACCCCTACCACAGTAGTGTTAGTTTATATGCCAACTAGCTCTGCAGATGATGAAGAAATTGATGAAATTTATGATGAGATAAATGAAATTATTCAGGTAGTGAAGGCAGACGAAAATTTAATAGTCATGGGTGACTGGAATTCGAGAGTAGGAAAAGGGAGAGAAGGAAACATAGTGAGTGAATATGGATTGGGGGAGAGAAATGAAAGAGGAAGCCGTCTGGTAGAATTTTGCACAGAGCATAACATTCTTGGTTCAAGAATCATAAAAGAATGTTGTATACATGGAAGAATCCTGGAGATACTAGAAGGTACCAGATAGATTATATAATGGACTCTGACCACAATCTATTGGTTATGAACTGTAGATTAAAACTGAAGAAACTGCAAAAAGGTGGGAATTTAAGGAGATGGGACCTGGATAAACTGACTAAACCAGAGGTTGTACAGAGTTTCAGGGAGAGCAAAAGGGAACAATTGACAGGAATGAGGGAAAGAAATACAGTAGAAGAAGAATGGGTAGCTCTGAGGGATGAAGTAGTGAAGGCAGCAGAAGATCAAGTAGATAAAAAGATGAGGGCTAGTAGAAATCCTTGGGTAACAGAGGAAATATTGAATTTAATTGATGAAAGGAGAAAATATAAAAACGCAGTAAATGAAGCAGGCAAATAGGAATACAAATGTCTCATAAATGAGATCGACAGGAAGTGCAAAATGGCTAAGCAGGGATGGCTAGAGGACAAATGTAAGGATGTAGAAGCTTATCTCACGAGGGGTAATATAGATATTGCCTACAGGAAAATTAAAGAGGCCTTTGGGGAAAAAAGAACCACTGGTATGAATATCAAGAGCTCAGATGGAAAGCCAGTTCTAAGCAAAGAAGGGAAAGCAGAAAGGTGGAAGGAGTATGTAGAGGGTCTACACAAGGGCGACGTACTTGAGGACAATATTATGGAAATGGAAGAGGATGTAGATGACGATGAAATGGGAGATACGATACTGGGTGAAGAGTCTGACACAGCACTGAAAGGCCTGAGTCGAAACAAGGCCCCGGGAGTAGACAACATTCCATTGGAACTACTGACGGCCTTGGGAGAGCCAGTCCTGACAAAACTCTACCATCTGGTGATCAAGATGTATGACACAGGTGGAATACCCTCAGACTTCAAGAAGAATATAATAATTCCAATCCCAAAGAAAGCAGGTGTTGACAATTGTGAAAATTACCGAACAATCAGTTTAATAAGTCACGGCTGCAAAATACTAACGCGAATTCTTTACAGAAGAATGGAAAAACTGGTAGAAGCCGACCTCGGCGAAGATCAGTTTGGATTCCGCAGAAATGTTGGAACACGTGAGGATATACTGACCCTACGACGTATCTTAGAAAATAGATTAAGGAAAGGCAAACCTATGTTTCTAGCATTTGTAGACTTAGAGCGAGTTTTTGACAATGTTGACTGGAATACTCTCTTTCAAATTCTGAAGTTGGCAGGGGTAAAATACAGGGAGCGAAAGGATATTTATAATTTGTACAGAAACCAAATGGCTGTTATAAGAGTCGGGGGGCATGAAAGGGAAGCAACGGTTGGGAAGGGAGTGAGACAGGGTTGTATCCTGTCCTCAATGTTATTCAATCTGTATATTGAGCAAGCAAAGGAAACAAAGGAAAAATTCGGAGTAGGTATTAAAGTCCATGGAGAAGAAATAAAAACGTTGAGGTTCGCCCATGACATTGTAATTCTGTCAGAGACAGCAAAGGACTTGGAACAGCAGTTGAACGGAATGGACAGTGTCTTGAAAGGAGGATATAAGATGAACATCAACAAAAGCAAAACGAGGATAATGGAATGTAGTCGAATTAAGTCAGGTGATGCCGAGGGAATTAGATGAGGAAATGAGACACTTGAAGTAGTAAAGGAGTTATGCTATTTAGGGAGCAAAATAACTGATGATGGTCGAAGTAGAGAGGATATAAAATGTAGACTGGCAATGGCAAGGAAAGCGTTTCTGAAGAAAAGAAATTTGTTAACATCGAGTATAGATTTAAGTGTCAGGAAGTCGTTTGTGAAAGTATTTGTATGGAGTGTAGCCATGTATGGAAGTGAAACATGGACGATAAATAGCTTGGACAAGAAGAGAATAGAAGCTTTCGAAATGTGGTGCTACAGAAGAATGCTGAAGATTAGATGGGTAGATCACATAACTAATGAGGAGGTATTGAATAGAATTGGGGAGAGGAGGAGTTTGTGGCACAACTTGACAAGAAAAAGGGGTCGGTTGGTAGTACATGTTCTGAGGCATAAAGGGATCACAAATTTAGCATTGGAGGGCAGCGTGGAGGGTAAAAATCGTAGAGGGAGACAAAGAGATGAATACACTAAGCAGATTCAGAAGGATGTAGGTTGCAGTAAGTACTGGGAGATGAAGAAGCTTGCACAGGATAGAGTAGCATGGAGAGCTGCATCAAACCAGTCTCAGGACTGAAGACAACACTAACAACAACAACACTTAGTAAGATTATCTACAGTTATACCCCTAAAAGGCGTTACGACTATATACCAATAGAGCGCTAATGCTGTGTGTAACTACAAGGAAAAGCACAGGCACGTCCATCTATACTGTGCCCTTATGTCAAGACCGCCTGTTCCTAAAATTAGTTACCGCATTCAGAATTTTCATTCTGGAAACATCTCCAGGCCGTGGCTAAGCCATGTCTCCGCAAGTCTTTTCCTCTAGGAGTGAAAGTTTTGCAAGGTTCGCAGGAGAGCTTCTGTGAAGTTAGGAAGGTAGGAGACGACATGCTGGCAGAACTGAAGAGGTAGGTCAGACAGTGGAGCATTTGCCCACGAAAGGCAAAGGTCCCGAATTCGAGTCTCGGTCTGGCACACAGTTTTAATCTTTCAGGAAGTTTCAGTAATGTTATTGTTGTCTTGAGTATTTTTTATCACTATGAGTGCAAAAGCTGAATAAAAAACATACTTACTTTTCTCTTCCTTCTTCACCCCCTTTTCACGATCGTCATAGCTGCAATGGTGTTCATAAGTTGAGAGATCTGCGAGACACAAAAAACAATTTGAGACTCGCCTGTAACGTCTATACCGAAAGATCGCCTGGAAATGTTGTGACATGTGACACAGGTACAAGGCATGCTGCGAAACCAGCCATGGTTGGCACTTGCTGCGTGGGGGGAGTGGAAGGGGGTGATTCGCCAATGCTTGTTTGCAAGCAATCCTCATCTAGTTCGTTCCACCGTCACAGTTGTCACCCATGACTGGCTATGATTAACAGATGAACGCGGATGGCACGCTATCAGTTGTTTTGTAACCGTTGCCAGGCAGCAGAGCTTTGCGCTGTTTACGGGGGAAGGCAGAGGCGGGTGGTCCATGGCGGCGCCTGCGGCAACGGCCGTGGTGAGGCGCTGCTCTCGCCTGGCTGACAACTTCTTCGGTCTCCGCCAGCGTTGCCTACAGCGATCCAGGTCCGTTCAGTTACACGTAATCTATCACTAGCAAAAAGCCTCAAGCCTGACACACGGGCATAACTTCCCAAGAAAAACTGGCTACATGGGTGCGGAATGCAAAGTTTTACGGTAGTACAGACTGCTTAGGAGGTCCTCAAAATACAAGCGTCAACTAACGTGATAGCGACTGTCAACATGCGAGGGATCCACTCGCTAAGCAACGTCTCATAACTGTGCGCAACATACTGTATAACTTATTTGTAATCGCATTCAACTGGTTTTATCCAGAAAGTCACCGTATGACGAAAAGAATGGCGCCGTATATGCTAATGTTTTCATTACGAGCGGTTCTAGGCGCTTCAGTCCTGCCGGCACGGTAGCTCAGCGTGTTCGGTCAGAGGGCTGCGTGCTCAATGTAATAATAAAAAAAAAAGAGTCCAGGAATCAACGATCAACTTGAACGGATGTCTTGTGACGTCAGCCCATACGAAACGCAACGAACTATATCGAAAAAAAAGGGCCCGGAACCACGCGGCTGCTACGGTCGCAGGTTCGAATCCTGCCTCGGGCATGGATGTGTGTGATGTCCTTAAGTTAGTTAGGTTTAAGCAGTTCTAAGTTTAGGAGACTGATGACCTCAGATGTTTTAAGTCCTATAGTACTTAGAGCCATTTGAACCATTGTTTTTGAATGGCGATCTGCTTTCAACAACTACCTTCTTCATCCTCTGTTACCTTTTCTATGACAGCAAGGCTGTCTTCTCCACGTTATCGAAGCTATATAAATTATTTGGATTTCCCAGGTCGGCTACAAAATATGAAATAAGGACGTTATTTTATCCAGTTTTATTAGAGACCACTGCTGCTATTTTCGTAAATTACACTGTAGGAAATACTGCAACTAGCGACAAGTTTTCTTGAAATGCTTTTCTTATACCATTTCTAGTTTTAGGCCTGAGCCCATCGTCAGATGGTAGTGTTGACTATTTTACAAGTTTTACACATGTGTCCTAAATTTTAACAAAGTTTTTGTGATTATAAAATGTATAGAGCATATGTAGGCATATAGCTATGCTATCTCAAACACTTCGTTATACTTTAAGGACGCAACTGAAAAGCCTTTTGTAAACTATGCATCACAAAAACTTGCAAAGAAATCAGCGCCCGAAACTAGTAATGGTATAATAAAATCAGTTTAAGAAAACTTGTGGGTGGTTGTAGTATTTCCTACAGTGTAATATATGAGAGAAGGATCAAACTGCCAGGCGCATCTGCTAATCATAGTACATACGGTCGTTATTCGAAAAGGAAGGAGAGGGAAGGAGAGCAGATTAAGGTGTAACGACTTGTCGGAAACCTAGGTCAACAGAAATTAGTGATACTAACCGCTGGATTTGATCAGTGACATAATGGTAACGAGCCTTGTGATGTCACTTTTTGGTGGGCATTTTCAATTGCATTTATTTTTAGGGCTGTTTCTTATCATTGTTTCGTTGATAGAGGTAAAAATTATATTTTTGATCTATGCTGTGTATGAGGCACGAAAAACTGTTTCCTGTGTTAAAATTTTGTCAGACTTCCAGACGCGACCAGTGGATAATATTCCACGAGCTTTCGGCTGTGTTCTCCTCAGTCACTGTCAAGTGGTGACTGTCGAAAAATTGCTGCTACTGTCCTTATACAGCCGCACTGTCTTCAGTGACGTCACTGGTGCTTGCTCCAGCACCGTATATGCAATTGTTTTCATTGCGCGCTTGCCGCACCCGCTTCAGCGTCCGATGGCCGCGTTCCAAGCTGTGTTTAGCTGCAGGCCGCTGTCTCTACTGAGGGTGTTGTCAGAAATTTTTAACTTGATCGCTTCTTCTAAAACACTGCTCGAAAAACTAGTAGTCCGGGTAGTAAGAGATGTCTCGGCAAATGCAATACGGTGTCCGTTTTCTAAAGTATGTTTTGCCTCCGCAGATTTCTCAGGATGCCGTAGGCGAAAATATATCCTGTGTTCCACACGGTGCTGCTCAATAGTACTACAGTCAGTCCGTTAAAGAACTGTCCACACCCGCACAGTATTTTATATACACCTGGCGTTCTGTCCAACATCGTCTTTCACAAGCCTCATTAGCTGAAGAGTTTTAGCCGGTGCCCTAAAACCTGTATAGATTTTATGCTTCTTCAGGAGCCGGATAATCTTTCCTGTTATTAAGCGACAGAACGGCAAGAATGAAAGCCTCATAGTGCCTACCTCGGAGGCCTTCTGCATGTGTTTCTTCGGAAAGATGGCTAGCGAAATCTGGCGGTTGTTGTAACCGTGTTCCCTCAAGTGGCTCCGTTCCTTCGGAAGGCTTTCAGAGTCTGAAACACCTTATGCTCGATGCACCAATGTACTCAGAACAGAACTTTTCTGGAAAGGGTGGTGATAACTGATAGCACGCAGATATCGGTCTGTGTGGATGGGTTTCCGATAAGCACTGTGGCTGAGACACCCACTTTCTTTCCGGCGAACGAGGACGTCTAGATAAGGGAAGGAACCATGTATCTCTACTTCCATCGAGAATCTGACGTTATCAAGCATGCTGTTGATGTGGTTGAAAAATTCACGCCAATGAGGCCGAACAACGAATGTGTCGTCGACGTAACGATAAAAGCAACTAGGCTTCGCAGGAGCCGTGTCCAGGGCGATGTCCTCAAAGAACTCCATAAAGAAGTTGGCTATAACTGGAGCTAATGGGCTTCCCCTTGCGACGCCGTCCGTTTGGTTAAAAAAAATCTCCATCATACAAAAAATTCGATGATTTCAAAGTGTGCTTAAATAAATTCGCAACAGTGACGTAAAATAACTGGGAGAGCAAATCTAAAGAGCCTTTGATGCGAACCCGCCTGAACAATGACACCACATCAAACTAATGGGACGCAGAGGAGGGTGCTCCTTAAGGACGTTGGGAAGGCCATACAAAGTAGGTGGACGGGGTGCCTTGTTAACTTCCGAACCGCTTACTCCACACCACTTAAGATGTCAACGAATGGGATGTTTTTTGGAGATGGTGCGAAGTTAAGTGCCATCTTGAGACCCTACATGGCACCCGCGGCGACGTTTCTCGTCGTCATGTTTATAACGGTTCGTTCTGTTCTTTTACCTTCTGCCCCAGGTTGTTCCTGTGAAACCCGACTCAATTTGCCTTTCTGCCTTTCTGCGGTTTTCCTCTGCGATGACATCTCTTGTGCTACTGTGGCTGCATCAATCCAGTCCCAATCCAAAGATGAGAGCATCCCCGTCAGCCGCAGGTGGACGGCCAATGGTTGGCGGCCGGTTGTCACCAACTGCTTTCTGATACGATGTATCCTCTCTCGCAGCAGGGCGAAGATGGCTTGGGATGAAGAAATATTCTCGTGGTCACAGCAGCGTTAATGTGGTGACTCACGACGGCAAAATGTGGAATCATCACTTCTCCACGGCAATGTAAAAGAAATGCTAATGAGCTTAATAAATTAGCCTTCTTAACACGCAGCTGCCCCAGGCGTTTGATACTGCACCACGTTTCCTCCCCTTAGAGGTACGTAATATACCAATGAATAGTTCGAGCGAGGTGGCGCAGTGGTTAGCATACTGGACTCACATTCGGGATGACGACGGTTCAAACCCGCGTCCGACCATCCTCATATAGGTTTTTCATTATTTCCCTAAATCGCTTCATGTAAATGCTGAGATGATTCCTTTGAAATGGCACCGCCGATTTCCGTCCTCACCCTTCCTTCATCCGATGGACTCGCTGTTTGGTCCCCTCCCCAAATTCAACCAAGCAACCATAGTTTTGCGACGATATATACTGAAAAATTTTATCGTTGTATATTGCCGTGAAACTATTCATTTGTATATTACGTACCTCTAGGGGAGGAAACGTGGCGCAACATCAAACGCCTGGGGAAGCTGCATGTTAAGAAGGATAATTTATTAAGCTCATTAGCCTTTCTGTTACGCTATCGTGAAGAGAAGATTATTCCACGTTTTGCCGTCATGAGCCACCATATCGACGCCGCTGCGGCCACGAGAATGTTTCGCCGTGCCAGCTTCGCCCTGCTGCGGGAGAGGATACATCGTACCAGAAAGCAGCTGGAGACAAGCGGCCACCAACTAATGGCCGTCTACCTGCGGCTAACGGGGATGCTCTCAGCTTTGGATTGTTACTGGATTGATGCAGCCACAGTAGCACAGGACAGAGT
The DNA here is from genome assembly GCF_023864275.1 of Schistocerca cancellata. Taxonomy (NCBI): domain Eukaryota; kingdom Metazoa; phylum Arthropoda; class Insecta; order Orthoptera; family Acrididae; genus Schistocerca; species Schistocerca cancellata. The sequence goes on from NC_064630.1 coordinate 430,495,294, forward strand.
TTTCAAGGTCCGTATGGATTCTACCTTGTCGGACACCTTTATCCAGGAAAACGAGTTGCCTCAGGGTTCAGTTTTGAGCGTCATCCTCTTTGCTATCGCCATTAACCCTATAATTGCCTGTCTCCCTCCGGGCATCCCCAGCTCTCTTTTTGTTGACGATTTTACCATCTATTGCAGATCTCTGCGGACCTGACTCACTGAGCGGCGTCTTCAGCGATTGATCGTCTTTACTCCTGAAGCATCGACAATGACTTTCGTTTTTCCACTGACAAAATCGTCTGTATGAATTTCTGGCGACGCATTTGGTTTCTCCCACCATCTTTACATCTTGGGCCCGTTGTCCTTCCGTTCATTGAAACTACGAAATTCCTGGGGCTCATGCTCGATCGGAAACTCTCTTGGTTCTCCTATGTGTCTTACCTGGCAGCTCGCTGTCCGCTATTCCTCATTGTCCTACGAGTTCTCAATGATACTTCCTGGGGCGCCGATCGAACCACCTTCCTCCGTTTGTACCGGTCCCTTGTTCGTTCGAAAGTCGACTATGGGTGATTTGTTTATACGTCCGTCTCAACATTATCCACCATCGTGGCATCCCTTTGGCCACTGGTGCCTCTTACAGCAGCCCGGTTGAGAGTCCGTATGCTGAAGCTGCTGAACTACCACTGTTCACACTACCTGCAACTTTCCCGGTGGGTATGAACCCTTCACCACCTTGGCTTCGTGAAGCGGGCCATGTTAACCTGGCCTTCTTTCGCTTCCTAAGGACACTACTCCAGCTTCGCTCTATCGCATTCAGTTTCACGACCTTTGCATGTAACTTCGTGATAGTACCTTTGTGTACACTGATGGCTCTCGCACTGAGTGTGGGGTCGGGTGTGCTTTCATCATTGGCACCCGTGTCTTTTGATACACTGCTCAGTATTTACAGCAGAGTTCTTCGCCCTGAATCAGGTCGCGGAGTACATCCGGCGACACAGGCTTTTCAATTGTGTCTTCTGCTCAGACTCACTCACGCCCTTCAAAAAGTCTATGTGCGCTGTACACCGCCCATTCCTTAGTGCAACGGGTCCAGGAAAACTGTCACTTGCTCACTCTTAGTGGAGCCAGTGTGACGTTTCTGTGGGTTCCTGGTCATGTCGGTCTGCCGGGAAACGAGGCTGCTGCCAAGGCTGCAGCCCTCGTACCTCAGCCCGCTAGTTCCTATATTCCCTCTGATGATCTCTGTGTTGCCGTCTGTCAGGAGGTGAGGTCCCTTTGGCATCACCAATGGTCCTCCCGACACCGAAATAAGCTCCAGCTAATTAAAGACTCTCCCAGCAGCTTGGACGACATCCTGTTGACTCTCCCGCCGGGAGGAGGTCATTTTAACTAGGCTGCGTATTGGGCACTGCCTTTTTAGCCATCGTCATTTGATAACTGGCGGTACCCCACCACTTTGTACACATTGCGCCCAAGTTTTAACTATCCGCCACTTTCTGACGAAACGCCAATTTTTTAACCGTTTACGTTCCCGCTTGGGTTTGGTGCCAGAGTTATCGGCCGTTTTAGCAAATGACGCGCGGGCTGTCGACCGCGTTTTTCTTTTTATCCGCCAAAATAAAATGGCGAAGACCATTAATTTTTAGTTTTGGACCTCCGTTTCTGTATGTCTTTTTTAGCCCTTTCTCCACGTCCTAGTTTTTCTCTGTCTACTCTAATGTCACTTGGGACTGACTTACAGTCGTTTTTTAACTCCTCTCTGTCTTCGTGTTCTATAGTTTTGACTAGGGAGCGTATGACCCCAGTTGTTTTATGCGCCCTAAAGCAAGGTAAAACAAAACAAACAGCAGAGGAAAACAACAGAAAGGCAAATTCAGTCGGCTTTCACAGGAACGACCTGGGGCAGAAGGTAAAAGAACAGAACGAGCCGTTATAAACATGACGACGAGAAATATCGCCGCGGTTGCCATGTCGGCTCTTAAGATGGGACTTCGCACCATCTCCAAGAAGCATCCCTTTCATTGACATCATAAGTGGTGTGGAGAAAGCGGTTCGGAAGTTTGCCATTGAAACTGCAGAAGAAATCCGCCACGAGACGAGCCGCATTCTTTCAAAATCCAAGCCACCAACCTCGAACTCGACAAGAGCTGAGAGTAATGGTCTTCAGGAGTTCCTTAACTATCCTCTAATCGTAGTTTTACCAGCAGACAAGAGCAATGCAGAAGTCGTTATCGAACGATCTGACTATGACGCAAAGGTACCGTTGATGCTGGAGGAGGAAACATATCAAAAACTTTCAAGGGACCAACGACCAGAATAACGAGGAAGACGTCGGGGCTTCTAAAGCTGTCTTCATTGGAAGAGAATGTCGCTAAGAAGCTCATCCTCAGGCACCCCGTCCACCTACTTTTTATGGACTTCCCAACGTTCGTAAGGAGCACCCTCCTCTGCGTCCCATCGTAAGCACCACTGGAACACAAACGTACAGACTAGCTAAACAACTGGGCAGCCTCCTTAGTCTGCACGTTTGTCAGTGTGAGCACCACATCAAGAATACGACAGACTTCATCAGTAGAATTAAATTATTGCGTCTCAGCGGAGGAGATATTATGGTTAGCTTCGATGTGGTGTCATTGTTCACGTGGGTTCCAATCAAAGACACTCTAGATTTGCTCTCCCGGTTATTTTCTGACACTGTTGCGAATTTATTGAATCATACTCTGACATCATCGTATTTTTTATATGATGTAGATTATTTTAACCAGACGAACGGCGTCGCAATGGGAAGCCCTTTAGGTCCAGCTATAGCCGACTTCTTCATGGAGTTCTTTGAGAACATCGCCCTGCAAAGCCTAGTTGCTTTTATCGTCAAGTCGACGACACATTCGTTGTCCGGTCTCATTTGCATGAAAAGCTGGGAGAATTTTTCAACAACTTCAACAGCATCCATGATAACATCAGATTCACGATGGAAGTAGAGACAGATGGTGCACTGCCTTTTCTAGATGTCCTCGTCCGCCGGAAAGAAGGTGGGTGTCACAGACACAGTGCCTATCGGAAAACCACCCACAACTATCACGATCGTTTGCCCAAAAGTTTTGTTCTGAGGACATTGGTGCATCTAGCGGAAGCCGTTACAGACTTTGAAAGCCTTCAGAAGGAACTGAGCCACTTAAGGGAAGTCTTCAAAGAAAATGGTTACAACAACCGCCAGATTTCACTAGCCATCTTACTGAAGAAACACATGCAGAAGACCTCCGATGAGGGCACTAAGAGGCTTTCGTTCTTGCCATTCTGTCGCTCAGTAACAGGAAAGATTAGCCGGCTCTTTAAGATGCATAAAGTCGATACGATGTTTAGGGCACCGGCTAAAATTTGACACCTAATGAGGCCTGTGAAAGATGGTGTTGGAGTCAGAACGCCAGGAGTATACAAAATACTTTGTTGGTGTTGACAGTTGTATATCGGACAGATTGTACGTATTATTGAGCAGCACCGTGTGGAACACTAGAGATATTTTCGCCTATGGCATCGTGAGAAAACAGCGGTGGCGAAACATGCTTTAGAAATCGCACACTGTACTGCATTTGCCGAGACATCCGTTATTACCCGTACTACAGTGTTATAAAAGAAGTGATCGAGTTAAAAATTTCTGACGACAGTCTCAATGAAGACAGCGGTCTGTAGCTAAACACAGCTTGGAACCCGGCCACCGGAAGTTGAAGCGGGTGCGGCAAGCGCGCAATGAAAACATTAGCATATACGGCGCTGGAGCAAGTTCAAAAATCAAATGGCTCTGAGCACTATGGGACTCAACTGCTGAGGTCATTAGTCCCCTAGAACTTAGAACTAGTTAAACCTAACTAACCTAAGGACATCACAAACATCCATGCCCGAGGCAGGATTCGAACCTGCGATCGTAGCGGTCTTGCGGGTCCAGGCTGCAGCGCCTTTAACCGCACGGCCACTTCGGCCGACGCTGGAGCAAGTACCAGTGACGTCACTGAAGACGTGCGGCTATACAGGGTGTTACAAAAAGGTACGGCCAAACTTTCAGGAAACATTCCTCACACACAAAGTAAGAAAATATGTTATGTGGACATGTGTCCGGAAACGGTTACTTTCCATGTTAGAGCTCATTTTATTACTTCTTTTCAAATCACATTAATCATGGAACGGAAACACACAGCAACAGAACGTACCAGCGTGACTTCAAACACTTTGTTACAGGAAATGTTCAAAATGTCCTCCGTTATCGAGGATACATGCATCCACCCTCTATCGCATGGAATCCCTGATGCGTTGATGCAGCCCTGGAGAATGGCGTATTGTATCACAGCCGTCCACAATACGAGCACGAAGAGTCTCTACATTTGGTACCGGGGTTGCGTAGACAAGAGCTTTCAAATGCCCCCATAAATGAAAGTCAAGAGGGTTGAGGTGAGGAGAGCGTGGAGGCCATGGAATTGGTCCGCCTCTACCAATCCATCGGTCACCGAATCTGTTGTTGAGAAGCGTACGAACACTTCTACTGAAATGTGCAGGAGCTCCATCGTGCATGAACCACATGTTGTGTCGTACTTGTACAGGCACATGTTCTAGCAGCACAGGTAGAGTATCCCGTATGAAATCATGATAACGTGCTCCATTGAGCGTAGGTGGACGAAACTAACATGAGCTCTAACATGGAAATTAAGCGTTTCCGGACACATGGCCACATAACATCTTTTCCTTATTTGTGTGTGAGGAATGTTTCCTGAAAGTTTGGCCGTACCTTTTTGTAACACCTTGTATAAGGACGGCAGCAGCAAACATTCGTCAGTCACCACTTGACAATGCCAGAGGAGAACTCGGCCGAAAGCTCACTGATTTTAAACTAGTGGACCCGGCGGAAGGCCCGAGATAATTTTATCATTATATATCGCAGCGAAACTATGGATTCGTATGTCTCTTCTGTGTCGGAGGGAAACATAGTGTTTAGTCCATTTATCAGTCTTTTGTCTTTATGATAAATATTTCTTGCAATATTCATTGAGCTGTATGATTTTTTATGGTACTTGAATTGTGTTCGTGCAGTTAAAGTGCATCTTGTGATAACCATTTACGGAGCTCGTTTTCAAAATTTACCAGATCCAACTGAGCAAATTTTTCAGTAGTGCAGGAAGATTGCCTGTAGCCATAACAGTTCTCGTATGCAAACCATATCTGACATACAATTTGTCTGGGCTGGTTGACTGTCTTTTAGAAAATAGTTAAGGTCCTCCTCATTATTATAGTACAGTTATTAGGAATTTAATTTCTTATTAGGTACCTTTCTCATAAAAATTATTTTAAAATTGTACAAATTATATTTCATGAGCAAATAACACGTAATAATAATATATTTTGTGATATTTATTGCGAATGACATTAGAGGATATGTCTAGGAATCAAAAATTCAGAACTTAGCTTATCTTTGTCTTTCTGAGAGCACAACTTATCATATCTTAATTCAGTATTGGACCTTCTAGAACTGTATTTAGTTCAAGTCTTAGAGAACTACTTTGCTTGAGTTGTTAAGAGATGCTAATCTTCCCTAGTATTACCGATATTTCGTTCAAAACGTGAGTCATCACGATGAACGTCTATGTTATCATTGTCTCTATTCTCATTAACTACCCCAGAGAGTAGGGATAGGAGGAGATTAGTGTTTAACGGCCCGTCGACAACAAGGTCATTACAGTTGGACCAGAAGTTCGGATTAGGGAAGGATGGAGAAGGAAATCGGCCGTGCTCTTTCGAAGGAACCATCGCGGCACTTGCCTTAAGCGATTTGGGGAACTCACGGAGGATTTAAATCAGGATCGCTGGACGCGGATTTGAACCAGCGTCCTCCCGAATATGAGTCCAGTGTACTAACCGCTGCTCTACCCCAGTCGGTAAAGTAGGGATACCAAGTAATTTTTCTCTGCCTGTTTAACATTACTACTATTTGATAAATCTTTTACCTGAGGCAAAATAAAATCGTACGTTACCACGCTTCTGTTCGTTTTGTGTTTGCACACTGGTGTCACTGCACATGCAGCATGCCGATCAATCAGTGCTGACACAAGATGAATAGTGAGACGTTTACGTTTACTAATTTTGAAGGCTTTTTAGCTTTGGAACTGACATTTGACTGAGTTCCTAACAACTGACGCAGGAAAAGTCAGAATCCAGGAAGTGAATCGTTTCTACTTTCACAAATACACTGCCCTATTCCTCTGGGAGCATTACAGTTTCAAGTTTTTGAGTTTCTTTACTGTAATACCGAAAGACCTGTCTGCAGTCATATGTGAATGACCATGTTCAGGGAGGGAACACTGAAATCCATATTGCGATGCAGTCAAACAGAACATAAGTAAAGTACAATAATTTTTGTTTTGAGTTGCACAACTGTCACAGAACAATTGAATATAGGTAATATTATTTGCGTGACAGTATGGTTTTAAGACTGACTTTAAAAAATGCAACAGACGCGAACTGATTTCTTTTGGACCCCTTAGTGCCTTCATTCTCAAATTACCTATAAAAAGTGTGTCTAATGAAATAATTTTACTCTCCTCGTAAATATCTATTTCCAACACATGATAGTATAAAGTGATCTTAATATAAATTTTACACATAATGTGCAGATAATTTTTTACTGTCAACTCATCATACCATATCTACTAGATAATTAATTCTTTGCTCACCTTATAATACATTGCGTAAGCAGATTTTTTGAAGTTGTACTGGCAGCTACTCTCTCCTCACAAAATAAATTCCACGTCTTAGTTATGGTTACTTCTGGAGTCAAGTATTTTCTTAATGGTACTTTTTCCCCCCAGTGCTGTTCTCTGCATTTAAACCTTCTTATGTGAGCTACAATTTCAGTCTATAATTTTTTCATATCACCACCAAGCCTTGCACCAGCTCTTATTTCAGAAACTGCTGTCGTACCATACTTTTTCTCATGAGGTGCATGCTCAACCTTCATCGTTCCAACATTAAAAGTACTTAGTAATTTGGATCTAGAAACTGAGACCTTTTCCCGAAGAGCAGTTTGTATGATGCAGCTTATAGTTTTCCTTTGTTTCTGAACATTCAGGCATTGATTATGTCTTCTTGTTTTAGGATAGTTAACATCAATATACTCCATTAAAAAATACACTCCTGGAAATTGAAATCAGAACACCATGAATTCATTGTCCCAGGAAGGGGAAACTTTATTGACACATTCCTGGGGTCAGATAAATCACATGATCACACTGACAGAACCACAGGCACATAGACACAGGCAACAGAGCATGCACAATGTCGGCACTAGTACAGTGTATATCCACCTTTCGCAGCAATGCAGGCTGCTATTCTCCCATGGAGACGATCGTAGAGATGCTGGATGTAGTCCTGTGGAACGGCTTGCCATGCCATTTCCACCTGGCGCCTCAGTTGGACCAGCGTTCGTGCTGGACGTGCAGACCGCGTGAGACGACGCTTCATCCAGTCCCAAACATGCTCAATGGGGGACAGATCCGGAGATCTTGCTGGCCAGGGTAGTTGACTTACACCTTCTAGAGCACGTTGGGTGGCACGGGATACATGCGGACGTGCATTGTCCTGTTGGAACAGCAAGTTCCCTTGCCGGTCTAGGAATGGTAGAACGATGGGTTCGATGACGGTTTGGATGTACCGTGCACTATTCAGTGTCCCCTCGACGATCACCAGTGGTGTACGGCCAGTGTAGGAGATCGCTCCCCACACCATGGTGCCGGGTGTTGGCCCTGTGTGCCTCGGTCGTATGCAGTCCTGATTGTGGCGCTCACCTGCACGGCGCCAAACACGCATACGACCATCATTGGCACCAAGGCAGAAGCGACTCTCATCGCTGAAGACGACACGTCTCCATTCGTCCCTCCATTCACGCCTGTCGCGACACCACTGGAGGCGGGCTGCACGATGTTGGGGCGTGAGCGGAAGACGGCCTAACGGTGTGCGGGACCGTAGCCCAGCTTCATGGAGACGGTTGCGAATGGTCCTCGCCGATACCCCAGGAGCAACAGTGTCCCTAATTTGCTGGGAAGTGGCGGTGCGGTCCCCTACGGCACTGCGTAGGATCCTACGGTCTTGGCGTGCATCCGTGCGTCGCTGCGATCCGGTCCCAGGTCGACGGGCACGTGCATCTTCCGCCGACCACTGGCGACAACATCGATGTACTGTGGAGACCTCACGCCCCACGTGTTGAGCAATTCGGCGGTACGTCCACCCGGCCTCCCGCATGCCCACTATACGCCCTCGCTCAAAGTCCGTCAACTGCACATACGGTTCACGTCCACGCTGTCGCGGCATGCTACCAGTGTTAAAGACTGCGATGGAGCTCCGTATGTCACGGCAAACTGGCTGACACTGACGGCGGCGGTGCACAAATGCTGCGCAGTTAGCGCCATTCGACGGCCAACACCGCGGTTCCTGGTGTGTCCGCTGTGCCGTGCGTGTGATCATTGCTTGTACAGCCCTCTCGCAGTGTCCGGAGCAAGTATGGTGGGTCTGACACACCAGTGTCAATGTGTTCTTTTTTCGATTTCCAGGAGTGTATATGAGTCACTGCATCGGCATTGTTACAATATCTGTTATTTTCAAGTATCATGTCATTTTCTGATATGCATAACGCCTTACTAAAGATATCATTAGTTTTATACGTGATTTGAGGTTTTGCACTTGCAGCAGCATTATGCGTTTCGTGTTTAAAAACACTCCGCTTCCACATATTTACAGGTCTTCTACATTTCCTTGGCTTTTCTGTAAATTATGGCACATCAGCATATTCATCGGAATTCATTTTAATTGTTCTCCATAAACGAACACAACGGAAATCACAAGAATAATACATGAAGTAACATAATAACAAACTGAAGGCAGCCATTACCGAAACAGTAATCACGTGATCGCAGAGACACACTATACTGGCTCATAGCGTTTGTGACGTCACTGTACTCAGCTACACCAGTGCAAGATGATTTGCTACTTCTTGTTACTAAAGTTTGAGAGGATTTGGTATGTTTTGGTGTAAAATGCTGGATTTGACGACCTCTGTATAAGAGATTTGATAGTTTTTGCTAGACAATATTTACTTGTTAGATGCAGCTAGCTATTAGGTAGGGGCTGCTATCTCCAACTCATTTTTTGAATTTTTTGGATTTGGTACCTTTTGGAAAAAACTCCACATTTTGATTTACTGCTGCTAACTATGTTCGTAGGCTAATTACGCATCACAGCTTCATAGTTGAAGTGTATTATCTGGTACTATCATTGATTTATTTATAATACATGTTTTAGTTTGTGTTACATACCAAGATATCCGTTACAGCTGAAGAGCTTTGTTATGACAACCCAGTTAAACTTCTTGTGACAACCATCCCGATTTATTACTGACCAGTACATACAGTATATTCGTATTGGGGAACGTAACATCCAAATGAGCTATATAACTAAATGATATTTTCCTATACTAACTTCGAATTCTTCACGGTGCGTGATTTATTTGCCCAGTCCGGACAAGTAAAGAGGGTGGCTATGCTAGTCACTGGGAGCTCCAATGTTAGGCGGGTGATGGAACCCCTCAGGGAGATAGCAGGCAAGGCGAGAAAGAATTCCAGTGTGCATTCGGTATGTTTACCGGGAGGTCTTATCCGTGATGTGGAGGAGGCCCTGCCGGCGGCTATCGAGCGCACTGGGTGCAACCGGCTGCATGTAGTGGCACATGTCGGCACGAATGACGCCTGACGCTTGTGTTCTGAGGCCATCCTCGGCTCATTTGCGTGGCTGGCAGATTTGGTGAAGGCACCTAGCAACGCACGCGGGGTGCAGGCTAAGATGTCTATTTGTAGTATCGTACCCGAGGTTGATCGCTGTCCTCTGGTTTGGAGCAGAGTGGGAGGTTTAGACCGGAGGCTCAGACGGCTCTGCGACGGTATCGGATGCGAATTTCTCGACCTCCGCTATCGGGTGCAGGATTGTAGGGTTCCCCTTAGCAGGTCAGGCGTGAATTACACGCAGGAAACGGCTACTAGAGTAGGGGAGTGCGTGTGGCGTGCACATGGGGCTTTTTTTAGGTTAGAAGACCCCTCCCTTGGGAGCAAACACGATCTGCCTGTTAAATCTGCCACAGCGACCTCAGAGAATCTTGGCCCTCGCAGATGAGAGATATAAAGAAATTAATATGATTTTAGTAAACTGCACCTTCGCGTTTTTGTGGGAAGCTGGAGATAATTATCTAATGAAAGCGCTGTTCTTAGCACAGGCAGTATGCCGGCCTTCTGCTGCTACAAGTTCTCTCATGAGAGAGCTCTCCTCTCGGCCGGCCAGAGTGGAAACGTGCTGTAAAAACGAGTGACAGCTGCGGTCTGCCAGGAGCCGTCCGGTGATGCAATTTTCACACTGACAACACTTCTTTCTCTACCTGCGGCATGGCCCAGCTCTGTTCCCATGAACACCTGTGTCCCAGCAGCAAATTAAGACCCGCTTTTTTCAGCTGGATGCTGGATTACTTGTCCTGAGTCCATCATATGAGCAATTCACAAGCTGAAACTTCCTGACCGATTAAAACTGTGTGCTAGACTGAAACTCGAACTCGGACCTTTATCTTTTGCGGGAAAGTGATCTACCGACTAAGCTACCCAAGTAAGAAATGGTTCAAATGGCTCTGAGCACTATTGGACTTAACTTCTGAGGTCATCAGTCCCCTAGAACTTAGAACTACTTAAACCCAACTAAGGACATCCCACACATCCATGCCCGAGGCAGGATTCGAACCTGCGACCGTAGCAGTCGCGCGTACCAATGTAAGACTCACGATCCGTCCTCACAGCTTCAGTTCTGCCGGTACCTCGTCTCCTACCGTCGACACTTCACAGAAGCTCTCCTGCGAAACTTGCAGAACTAGCACTCCTGGAAGGAAGGATATTGCGGTGACATGGCTTTGCCACAGCCTGGGGGGGGGGGGGGGATGTTTCCAGAGTGTAATTTTCAGTCTGCAGCGGAGTGTACGGTGATATGAAACACTCCGCTGCAGAGTGAAAATTTCATTCTGGAATTCACAAGCTGTCTCAGAAAAACAAAGGATAGATCCAGCACCAGGTTAAATATTAAAACGCTAATTAAGACAAGAACTAGCCAAGAAGACAGCAAACACACTTCATGCAGTCAACATTTACTATTCAAAATTATTATTGTTAGATCCTGCATTCTCATTATCCTCTAGTTAAATTAATTATCATATTGAATGAAATATGCAAGCGGAATGATTTGCAGAATTTCAATGTGACCATACAGCTAACCACAATTTATACATATTAGGAACGACTAACAGTTTTGACAATTATAAATGTACAACATTTAAGTCCATTTATAGCAAAAAGGTACAAGTTTTATAAAATTTTATGTATACACTATGCTTATAAAGACACAAAATTTGAATTAAATTGAATTTCATCATATGTAGTATTATCTGCATCCAAAAAGTTTTACATATGTACTACACTTTGTCTTATGACATACTAAAAAATAAAGTTGCAGCACTCACGGAATTTAGAATTTGCCATGGCTGGTTATAGGGACAATTCAGATACCTTGAGAACTGTGTATGTGAGTCTATAACCTATACATCCCAGAACAGTTGATTTAGTGTTAAATCTATCCTGTCGGTCTTTATGGTACATTTTAATATTAAATTGTTCATGTCTTCCTGTTCTCCACAAGTACACAGAGAACTGTGATCAGTCCCAGGTGATGTGCTTCCTTAAAACGGTCGTTTCTGAATTTCATTTGTGCAATGGTTGCATAAATTTTTAACAAAATTTACACTGCAGGCTATTAACCTACCCAATGGCTATAATCAATTTCCATTCCCTTACAACAACAAAATTAAATAAATCGACTCTTAAGCCTTATGACTCACTCACTCCCTGAAAATATTTCTGAGAGCCATCCACTCATTGGTGAGGCACAGCTTGGGTTTATGAAAGATTTAGCTATAAGAAAATCAAGACTTGCACTATAAATTTTAGTCCATAACTGCTACTATTGGGATGACAGTGTTGGCCTTTGTTTTATCGATTCTAAAAAGCTCTCGACAGAGTACAATATCATAAACCTATGGAAATTCTCAAAATAATAGATATAGAACAGAAAGATCTCTACTTCATAGAGAATTTATATTGGAATGAGGCAAACAGGTTAAGTTTGATAGTGATGTCATCGGATTAATTAATATCTGCAGAGCAGTCCTATAAGGACGCGTTACGTCATCACTGTTATTCAATTCGTACTCAGAGTATTTCAGGAAGCACTTGATTGTGTAGAAAAGGCATAAAGGTTAATGGAATCTTCATCAACAACATTTCCTATACTGATGATACAATATTGTTTGCTGATAATATGGATGATCTTCGTCAAGTCACCTACGTTGTAGGAGATTAAAGCAGTGATCTAGATCTATATATTAGCGCCAAAGAGAGAGAACGCCGGTAACATTTTCATAAAATTTAATAAAAGGTTGACAAGTATGGACTTAGACCTAAATATAAGAATTCGATTTGTAAAATGCTACATCTGGTCTGTACTTCTATACGGTTCTGAAGGTTGGACGCTAAATATGACAACAGCAAAGAAGAGCGAGGACTCTGAAGTGTGCATTTAGGGCAGAATGTGCATTTAGAGCAAAATGTTTAAAACACCGTGGTCAGTAGGAATAACTAACATTGAAGTACTGAGAAGATTACACAAAAGCTAGAAATGTAAACAACGATTCAAAGAAGAAGAAACTGCATACCTAAGACATGTCTTACGGAACGCGAAATATACATTTCTACAATTAGTAATAGAAGTGAAAATTGACGGTAATAGAAGAATACGAAGAAGAATATCTTGGTTAGATAACAGAAAGCAGTGTGGATAGGACTGCCAAGTGCAGATCAAGTACTACATAGAACAGAATAAAAATGCATCGTGTGGTTGCCAGTTCACTTTAATCGATAAGCAGAAGAAGAAGAAGAAGAAGAAGAAGAAGAAGAAGGAGAAGAGGAATGGTTGTATAAAAATCCTCTTGACACCGTTTGCCTCATATACCAATGCATTGTCGGGATCACAGGACGTACTGCTCCATAAACTTTCCCTTTGTCGTTGGTTCTTCTCCATTCCTCGTCCCACCTCTTCCGCATCGCCCTTTTAAGCTGTTGTATGGAGACTGTGTGCATTCCTTTGGATGATACCGTGTACATTAAGCTTCGCCTTGCTTAGCCAGTTGTTCGGCATGTTCGTTGCTTCGGATGCCGCTGTAGCCTTTCATCCAGATTAATGTCATTTCTTTTTGTTGACAATACAGCCAATTGAATTTCATGAACGACTATATTGTTGTGTCGTTGTGTTAATGTTTTTTGAAGATCGTGGCTGCTGCTCGGAAGGCGGTTAAGATACTAATTTTGTCCTCAGTGCAGTTTTCTACGTGCTGAAGTGCCTCTAAAATCGCTACTAGCTATGCCGGCACAACAGACATTCCCACAGCTAACTTGTAACATAATCAAACTATTGGGCCCAGCTCTTGTCGAGTTCGACGTTGGTGGCTTGGACTACGGATGCACATATGGCGCCATTTCATTTCTTGGCTACAACTGTATGCAGTACTTCGGCATCCATTATATATCCTAAGACTTCTCGCATCTCCCTGGCACACAGTCACGTTGGGGACTGATCCGCAGGCAATACCAGTAACTGCACGCAGAATATTTACTCCTCTTTCGCATTTTTCTCTTACACTTCCAGCATGTGGGCTCCATTTCAGTCCGTGGTCTTTTTCAAAGCCTAAATACGACACAGTTTTGTCGACTGCAAGTGCATCTGGCCCTAGTTTTATTTGATTCAAGCCTGCACGTCTGTGGCTTGTGAATACGTTATTGGATGTCTTAGTAGGAGATACTTCAAGTGATTTAAAAGTCAAGATTGGAAATTCTCATCAGTTGTCCTAATGTCTGAAGGTAATGGCTTAATACTTCTCGGGTTTCATAAATGCAGAAATCGTCAGCAAACCGTAATACGTTAATGTTATTGCCTACTGGATCACGCATAGCCTTACTGTATATGTTGGAAAAGTATTTGGACAAAACAATCCTTGCGGTAAGCCAGCACTCGATGTCCTCCGTCCGATCGTTTGTCAGTGCGATAATATCTGTCGTAGATTTTGAACAAAACTTTTGGGCAGATCATTGTTAATCAGATTACTTGTTAATATCGGTAGTGACACATAGTGCTAAATGTTTGTTGAACCTGTGAAAATTGTCTATAAATATTTAATTTCTCTTATGGACTTGTGAATGTCGGTTGGCAAAAGTATTCGAAATTCATTTGTGCCAATTTCACCTTTAAACCCAAACTGATAGCGTTAAAGAACGCCCGCTTTTTCCGCCGACCGCTCCAGTCTATACTCAATCACCCCTTCTAATGTTTCGTGTGTGCACGTTAAAAACTTTATCCATGTATAGGATTCAAGTTATTTTTGTCCTTTTCTTATTTATTAATTCTCACTGTTCTTGTCAGTTTCATTGACGGGGTAAGGATGCATTGACGCCATACTGTATTCACGATACTAATTGTTTGCACATTTGTGAGAGGGGCCGAAGATTTTTGTAGTTAATATTGTCAGGTCCCTGCGCTGTACGTTTCGTATGTAACAGCCCTTCTCTGTTAGCCTATATGGCTAGGAAAGCTCGTGCGTCGCACAAATATTAAGTTCGCGATATGTAATAGATAAGGTGTCAGAACACATCTCCTTAAGTTTAGGTGAGCTTATTCCAGGTACATAACGTAACACTTAGGAACAGAAAAATTAAACGAAGGAGAGATAAGAAGAATTATTATTAGCGCAAATTTTAAACAATGGTGTCACGAACATAATTTAACACTTACGGACAGTAAGTCAAACGAAGGAGAGATAAGAAGAATTGTTATTAACACAAATTGTAAACAAGGATGTCACGAACATATTTACAGATCAGTTACGAAAGGAATCACATTCAAATTCAAAATAATTTGGATTCACTTATGAATCCAGATATCTAATCAGACAGCAAGGACGCGACGACTTCATCGAGGGGTGACAAATTCGCGGCGCTGGGTGATAACTGATTTATTTGCTGGATGCAGCATGTCTGGCGGCAACGCATCTGGCTCCACATCTCGCATCGTCCAGCCCCTTTTAATACGGGGCTCGTTCATCTCAGACAAAGAGTTACATGTTGCTTCTTCTAAACGTAGGCCACGCAGTGTTCCAGTGCTCAAAAAGATAGGGAGTATTCACGAGATAGAAGAAGCACTATCTTTAGTTTCCAACGTTTTCAGGTTTCTCCCCCGTGAGGTCAGTGGGCCATTAGAGACAGTACAGTTTCTTGTGTGTTGGTCTATCCTGTACTGCTGCACGTGCAATAATGTATAAGCCTGCGAAAATCTGAGAAGAAGGAAGTTTTGAATGAAATAGCCACTGTAATATCCGGCAGTCAAATTGATTGAATAGTGTTCAATAAACCGTTGTGGCTATCCATCTGAAAGTGGATACCCAGATGGTAGAGCACCTGTTGATTACGTTACCAAATCTCATTGTTCTCTCAACAGCTGGGAGCATACATAAATCGATAAATTAAAAACAAAAGACTTAAAATTTTTTTATAAAATTCGAAATTACTAGGAATGTTCCATTCTATCTATACATTAGAATTTTGTGTCACAATTCGTCTGATAAATCATAGTGTTTGGCCTGAAAATATTTTGAAATGTCATAGTAAGGCGTTGATGTTAACACACTGTTTTTTTGTTTGTTATACTGAGACTTCCTACTCAATAACGTAAGTGCAAAACAGTTTTGCTTTTACGATTTTTCTCAAGGAACTGTGCTCTGCATGGTTTGTTCAAATGGTTAAGTGGCAAGGGCCTTATCGACCATAGTCTGCTGTATAAGCCTCTTCCATTTCCTTCTGTTAAGTGCTCTGTTTGTCCATTCAGTGTTCGTGTTCATCCTAGTTGTGTCCTCCCGAATGTTATCTCTCCACCTACTTCTGGGTCTTTTTCCTCTTCCTCTCGTTCCATCTATTTTCCTTACGAATGCTATTTTAGGTAGTATGTTTTCTGTTATTCTTGCAATGTGGCCTGCCCAGTTCAACTTGCTCCTCTTTAGTATATCTACGATGTTACTCTCTTAATTCTTCATTTTTTCTTATCTCCATTCCATGTTATCTTCATCATATACTGTAGTGACTCAATATTCTTTTGGAATTATCCTTGTACTTTGTACGTCTCATGAGTAGCTAGATATTAGTTTCTTGTAACATACTGAGTTAGATGTTGAATATGTCACTGTTTTAAAGACTCAAGGATGTGTCGATGCTTTCTTCAACCCACTGGATTATAAAGTAAATTAACATTTTGAGGTAACTTATTTGGGGATTCATGACGCAGATGCAAATATCTTAATACTTCTTTTTGGGCGGTCATCAGATACCTATGTTTTTTATAGTTTCTTCTATGATTGCACCTTCAGTTCCCTGTTGATTTAATATGCGTAACGTTTCCATCTACTATCATTTACTGGAGATTTTGCAGTATATACATTATCACCCATCATCAGTGTGTAATTGAACCAAATAGGTGTCTTCCGTGCGTATCCATTTATGTCAATGCCATTTACGAGTATAAGAACTGAAAACTGTGAGTTATGAACATTATAATTTTAACTGGCCTTAAACTTTCTTAGGCTACACGTGTCATATTGATGATGTTTGGTTTGTGGGGCGCTCAACTGCGCCCGTAGAAAGTCTCAATTTTTACACTATCCAATTTTTTACACATTCCAATCGAGTAACTATCACAAATGATGACGATGAAATGATGAGGAAAACACAAACACCCAGACCCCGGGCAGAGAAAATCCGCAACCCGGGCTGGGATCGAACCCAGGACCCCGTGATCCAGAAGCAGTAACTAACCACTAGACCACGAGCTGCGGACTTCATGTCATATTACTTACATTGCCTGAATAAAAAAGTGAAGCGCCCAGAAGGCGTGGTTGGATGTGAATGTAGCATCGTACACGTACACACCATCGGTGGTGTTCCAATCCATATCGCAGGTAGGGCAGCCATCAGAGTGCATTACTATTGTTCGTTGTTTAGTGTTGTTACCAGACGTGGTATGATGGGTAAGGGACATGAACAGTTTCAGATATTGAATGATCATTGTGTGGGACACGCAGATGCTGCGTATTCGTTTGATTCGGCGCTATAAGCAACCAGCAGACTCTGAAATGGACCTCATTGTGGGTTTCCATTTTGCCAGATGGTCGAATCATACAGTAGCCAATTTTGTAGGTCATTTGGGTGTAACACTGTCCGACACTTCCTGACAGAATACCCATTTTTTAACCGTTTACATTCCCGCTTGAGTTTGCAGTCTGAGTTATCGGCTGTTTTAGCAAATGACGTGCGGGCTGTCGACAGCGTTTTACTTTTTATTTGCCAAAGCAATATGGCGAAGTCACTTAATTTTTAGTTTGTGACTTTAGTTTCTGAATGGTGTCTGTTTTAGCCCTTTCTCCACGTCCCTATTTTTAGTTGTCTTCTCTTCCGTCAATTTCGACTGACGTATAGTCGTTTTTTAACTCCTCTCTGTCTTCGTGTTCTATAGTTTTGACTTGGGCGCATATGGCCCCAGTTGGTTTTTGCACCCTAAAGAAATCAAACCAAAACCAAACTGCATGCAACGTGAGGGCAGGCATACTTGTCGTCTAGGTACCAGTCGAGCATATCTGACCATCACAAGGAAGGATCACCGTATTGTGAACCAAGGACATATTAAGAAGACATGTTGTGTAGAAATATAAGGACAAGCGATGGACTTCCGTCAACATTCTGTACTATCCCACACCATTGATCGGAGACTATTCGGATCTACCGTCCCATGTACAGCGTGCTGTTAACACCACAAAAAACAGACGGCTGCGTTTGGAGTGCTGCCGTGACGTGGAAGCAGGGACTGCTGATGAAGGGCGCATCGTTGTGTTCAGTTATGAATCGCAGTTGTGCACTACCCAATATGACGATCGTGGCGAGTATGGTGGTAGGTCCCATTCTTCCAATGTTTCAGAGAGGAACAAAGGCGTTTCTCCTGGTTTCTGCGTATGATTTCAGGTAACTGCCGGTAGTGACTGCATGAAGTCTGACTGCACAATGATACATCACTGACATCCGGCGTCGTTATGTGTTACCTCTCATGCGATAGCATCGTGGTGCCATTTTTCAACAGGACAATGTTCGTCCATACACGGCACGTGTCTCAGTGAACTGTCTCCGTGATGTTGAGTTACTCCTGTGGCCAGCCAGATCCCCTGATCAGTCCCCTACAGAACACGCGCGTGACCGACACAGGCGTCATGACAGTTTTCAGGATATCAAGGACAGTTGCGGAGCAGCTTACCTCTCGAGAGGATACAACGGCCTTATGTCACCCTTCCTAACTCAACAATGCACCCATCCAGGCCAGAGGGAGTGCACTGTCACTCTGATAGGTGGCCTTTAGTACCAAGCGCTTTGTGAAAGTCACTCGATTTTTTTAATCACTTAAATAATATACGTACTCTTTCAACCGACGAAGATTTATTTTGTTTCCTCCGCGGATTCTGGGCGTTTCACTTTTTTCTCAGGTAGTGCATATTAATTCGCATCTGCACTGCAGGCCGTTGCTTTCTCCTTTCGTAGTGTGAAGTGTGTATGCATCAACGACGTTCAAATAGTTCAAATGGCTCTGAGCACTATGGGATTTAATTTCTGAGGTCATCAGTCCCCTAGAACTTAGAACTACTTAAACCTAACTAACCTAAGGACATCACACACATCCATGCCCGAGGAAGGATTCGAACCTGCGACCGTAGCGGAAGCGCGATTCCAGACTGAAGCGCCTAGAACCGCTCGGCCACTCCAGCCGGCATCAACGACGTACCGTTTGCGTTTTCTCTTCTGTTCTTCGTTGTTCGTGAACGTTTACAAGGACATCAGTAGGTCATACAGCATGAGAACTTCAATAGACCGAGAAAATTGGTTAAGGCGTTATTGAGGAACTGGGTTCCAACCACAACTTAGCAATCCAGGTTATGTATTCCATCTTTAATAACCTCACCATCGACTGTACGTCCAACAGTGATATTCCTTACTTCCTTCCATTCACGAGCCGGCCACTGTGGCCGAACGGTTCTAAGCGCTTCAGTCTGGAACCGCGCTGCTGTTACGGTCGCAGGTTCGAATCCTGCCTCGGGCATGGATGTGTGTGATGTCCTTAGGTTAGTTAGGTTTAAGTAGTTCTAAGTTCTAGGGGACTGATGACCTCAGATATTAAGTTCCATAGTGCTTAGTGCCATTTGAATCATCCATAATTCCGTGCAGAACTAACAGAAGACGTCTACTAACGAAGCGTGATGATACACAATGTGTTATCAGTGCTTTGTAAGCAGTGTACGAAATAAGTGCCATTTCTTCTTCGCCTAGATTTATAATGCCGATGTCTGTTTTTTTGTCAATATCAATTTCTTGGTATTAAAAGTGAGACAGATTGCTACGCGATATGGAATCGACAGTGCAAATGACTGAAACAGCTCATTTCCCTCTTGATATTCGTTACATTTTTTTGTACGCAAGCATTTCAACAGTGCGCGCCACAGTGACGAGGTGCAGGATGCTTCATCCATTTCAAAAGAGTATGGCTTAAACATAATGAGGACAGAAAATGAGTCCAAAATTTCACCTACGCACGGGTTTATATTTTCAAAAGAACTACGTGGCTTTACAAGGGTATACCTTTTACATACATGCGCATGCAACCTTGCGTTATTTCTTACAATTGCGTATAATATCAAAGTTAGTTACAAAGGTTATGTGTGTCCTCTAACGAACGAAGACCAACATCTAGACGATAGTCAGTCTCGCCCCATAATTTTGTGTGCATATCCGTCGTTAACTGTACACCCCACTGTTGCTACGGGATGCCGCTGTTCACCAGAAGTTGTCGAAAGAGGAGGCACATTGTCTTTCACAAGCCCTTCCTCCCTGCTCTCCTTTAGCCCATTCACAAAAAATATCATACCATGATATCACACGTCTTTGCAGGGCAATGGTGCAAAGTGAGACATGGGCCGCTTACGGCCGATCTTTTGTTAAGAAGTTCTCTTTATGTAGGTGTCAGTGCTGGGGTGCTCCGTTCTATTAAAAAATTAAATGCTCGGTTTGTTAACACAGTTGTGGAAACAATAGGGTGTCATGTATATAACATAATCAGGTACGTAAAAACAAGAAGGAGGGCTGTAAATCATTTCGCGGGGAACGCTGCAAGCCACATGAATATGTGAACTACGTCTTTTGTGATTGATTACACTCGTAGTATGTGCCTGCTGGTTCCCCATATTATTGTGTTGTGGTGATACACTTTTCCATATGAAATATACCCTCATCACTGAAACTAAACATGAAATAAGGTCGTTATCTTACATCTCCAAGCCCAGTATAAATTTACACAAGATATTGTTTGCCACCATCATGAACGGTTTGTAGCAGTTAAAACTGTATAATTAGAAATACAAAGGTCACTGCAGATCAAGGCAGACAGCCATACCTAATGTGGCTAATTGTCTACTGGCACGACCGTAGACTTATTTGGAATACGTGCGAAACATTTCAACTGCTTAAGGTTCGTGTATTTTTCTGTTCAATTTGCGCATGGGCATTTGTGATTGCGCAGTTTTCTAGAAATGGAGGCCGTGTGTTGCATTTCTTCCCGGGTTAGGCGGGAATATCCCGCTGTGCTTAGTAGACGACAGGCAACTGCCGCTCATGGTTTTTTTTTTTTTCGTGCAGTATGTACCATGGACCATGGACCATGCCGCCGGTAGGGAGGCTTGCGGGCCTCAGCGACACAGATAGCCGTACTGTAGGTGCAACCACAACGGAGGGGTATCTGTAGACAGGCCAGACAAACGTGTAGTTCCTGAAGAGGGGCAGCAGCCTTTTCAGTAGTTGCACAGGCAACAATCTGGATGATTGACTGATCTGGCCATGTAACACTAACCAAAACGACCTTGCTGTGGTGGTGTTGCGAACGGCTGAAAGCAAGAGGAACTACAGCCGTAATTTTTCCCGAGAGCATGCAGCTTTACTGTATGGTTGAATGACGATAGCGATCTCTTGGGTAAAATATCCCGGAGGTAAAATATTCCCCCATTTGGATCTCTGGGCGGGGACAACTCAGGAGGACGTCGTTATCAGGAGAAAGAAAACTGGCGTTCTACGGATCGGAGCGTGGAATGTCAGATCCCTTAATTGGGCAGGTAGGTTAGAAAATTTAAAAGGGGAAACGGATAGGTTAAAGTTAGATATAATGGGAATTAGTGAAGTTCGGTGGCAGGAGGTTCAAATGGTTCAAATGGCTCTGAGCACTATGGGACTTAACATCTGAGATCATCAGCCCCTAGACCTGAGAACTACTTAAACCTAACTAACCTAAGGACATCACAGACATCCACGCCCGAGGCAGGTTTCGAACCTGCGGCCGTAGAGGTCGCGTGGTTCCAGACTGAAGCGCCTAGAACCGCTCGGCCACCGCGGCCGGCCGGTGGCAGGAGGAACAAGACTTCTGGTCAGTTGAATACAGGGCTATAAATAAAAAAACCAAATTGGGGTAATGCAGGAGTAGGTTTAATAATGAATAAAAAATAGGAGTGCGGGTAAGTTACTACAAACAGCATAGTGAATGCATTATTGTGGCCTACCAAAGTAGTACAAGTTTATATGCCAACTAGCTCCGCAGATGACGAAGAGATTGATGGAATGTATGATGAAGTAAAAGAAATTATTCAAATAGTGAAGGGAGATGAAAATTTAATAGTCATGGTTGACAGGAATTCGATAGTAGGAAAAGGAAGAGAAGGATACGTATTAGGTGAATATGGAATGGGGGTAAGAAATGAAAGATGAAAGAGGAAGTCGCTGGTAGAATTTTGCACAGAGCATAACTTATTCATATCTAACACTTGGTTCAAGAATAATGATAGAACGTTGTATACATGGAAGAGGCCTGGAGATACTGGAAGGTTTCAGATAGATTATATAATGGTAAGACAGAGATTTAGGAACCAGGTTTTAAATTGTAAGACATTTCCAGGGGCAGATGGGGACTCTGACCACAATCTATTGGTTATGAACTGTAGATTAAGAAACTGCAAAAAGGGGGGAATTTAAGGAGATGGGACCTGGATAAACTTACAGAACCAGAGGTTCTAGAGATTTTCAGGGGTACCACTAGGGACTGATTGACAGGAATGGGGGAAAGAAATACAGTAGAAGAAGAATGGGTAGCTTTGAGGGATGAAATAGTGAAGGCAGCAGAGGATTAAGTAGGTAAAAAGATGAGGGCTAATAGAAATCCTTGGGGAACAGAAGAAATATTGAATTTAATTGCTGAAAGGAGAAAATATAAAAATGCAGTAAATGAAACAGCCAAAAAGTAATACAAACGTCTCAAAAATGAGATCAGCAGGATGTGCAAAGTGGCTAAGCGGAGATGGCTAGAGGACAAATGTAATGATGTAGAGGCATTTCTCACTAGGGGTAAGATAGATACTGCCTACAGGAAAATTAAAAGGACCTTTGGAGAAAAGAGAACCATTTGTATGAATATCAAGATCTCAGATGGAAACCCAGTCCTAAGCAAAGAAAGGAAAGCAGAAGGTGGAAGGAGTATATAGAGGGTCTATACAAGGGCGATGTACTTGAGGACAATATTATGGAAACGGGAGAGGATGTAGATGAAGATGAAATGGCAGATAAGATACTGCGTGAAGAGTTTCAGAGAGCATTGAAAGACCTGAGTCGAAACAAGGCCCCGGGAGTAGACAACATTCCATAAGATCTACTGACAGTCTTGGGGAGCCAGCCCTGACAAAATTCTACCATGTGTTGAGCAAGATGTACGAGACAGGCGAAATACCCCCAGACTTCAGGAAGAGTATAAAAATTCCAATCCCAAAGAAAGCAGTTGTTGACAGATGTGAAAATTACCGAACTATCAGTTTAATAAGGCACAGCTGCAAAATACTAACGCGAATTCTTTACCGGCGAATGGAGAAACTGATAGAACCCGACCTCGGGGAAGATCAATTTGGATTCCTTTGAAATGTTGGAACACGTGAGGCAATACTGACCGTACGACTTATTTTAGAAGATAGATTATGGAAAGGCGAACCTACGTTTTAGCATTTGTAGACTTAGAGAAAGTTTTTGACAATGTTGATAGGAATATTCTCTTTCAAATTCTGAAGTTGGCAGGGGTAAAATACAGGGAGCGAAAGGATATTTACAATTTGTACAGAAACCAAATGGCAGTTATAAGAGTCGAGCCGCATGAAAGGGAAGCAGTGGTTGGGAAGGGAGTGAGACAGGGTTGTAGCCAATCCCCGATGTTATTCAATCTGTATATTGAACAAGCAGTAAAAGAAACAAAAGAATAATTCGGAGAAGAAATAAAATCGTTGAGCTTCGAAGATGACATTGTTATTTTGTCAGAGACAGCAAAGGACCTGGAAGAGCAGTTGAATAAAACGGACAGTGGCTTGGAAGCAGGATATAAGATGAAAATCAACAAAAGCAAACTGAGGATAATGGAATGTAGTCGAATTAAATCGGGTGATGCCGAGGGAATTAGGTTAGGTAATGAGACACTTAAAGTAGTAAATGAGTTTTGCTATTTGGGGAGCAAAATAACTGATGATGGACGAAGTAGAGAGGATATAAAATGTAGACTGGCAATGGCAAGGAAAGCTTTTCTCAAGAAGAGAAATTTGTAAACATCGAGTATAGATTTAAGTGTCAGGAAATCGTTTCTGAAAGTATTTGTATGGAGTGTAGCCAATCTTTCTGAAAGAATTTGTTTGGCGTGTAACCATTTATGGAAGTGAAACATGGACGATAAATAGTTTGGGCAAAATTAGAACAGAAGCTTTCGAATTGTGTTGCTGCAGAAGAATGCTGAAGATTATATGGGTAGATCACATAACTAATGTGGAGGTATTGAGTAGAATTGGTGAGAAGATGGGATCGGTTGGTAGGGCATGTTACTGAGGCATCAAGGGATCACCAATTTAGTATTGGAGGGCAGCGTGGAGCGTAACAATCGTAGAGGGAGAGAGAAGAATACATTAAGCAGAGTAAGAAGGATGTAGGTTGCAGTAGGTAGTGGGATATGAAGAAGCTTGCACAGGATAGAGTAGCATGGAGAGGTGCATCAAACCAGTCTCTGGACTGAAGACCACAACAAAAACATGTCGATGTTATACTTTAAGGCGATTTTTGTGCGATGACGTCTGATGCCTCCAGAGATAGTAGTCTGAAATTTATGGATGATTACGAAGATAATTCATATGGGGCACCATTTGTGAAGGTTATTTGAATAAAAATTTGAGATGCGATTTCCTGAATGTCAAGTAGTAGACAAAAGGTCTCTCATCACATTACTGTAAAGAATAAAGACTAAGTCTTTAAATAAGATAACAGAGAAGAAGAAGCAGAAATTTGTGACATTTGCGTATGAAAATTGTGGACGAGTATGTTAACTATACGCAATCTTTTATGATTAAAGCAGTGTGAAAATTTTCTATGTAATAAAATACAAAAGACTTACTGAGAGACAATTAACCTTCACGTAACGACTAAGAACCTCCGTTTCAGGAATAATCACGTAAGTGCTTTATTTTAAAGTGCGAAATAAATAGTTGAAACTGGTGTATAAGTCGCCGGTTACCAGCTAACGGAATGCTATTGCCAGCCTTATCGTTGCAGTTTATTAAATTTGCAAACAAATCGTCGCCTGCACTTTGCATTTCTCGCACCTCTGTTCCTTACATACCTTTTATCCAAGTCTCCTTTGAGTTTTCTCTTTCTGCCACCTTTTCATCACACTAAACACGGCACAAACTTCCGGGAAAGAAGGGGATGCGTAAGAGGCAGTTTGCGCAACAGGCCAGCGTGTGGACACGAGAACACGCGTGCGTTTGTGCGTTATTTCCACTAATTTTGTGCGTGCGCTTTTATTCCCGTTCTTCTGCGATTGCACACGAGGAAAGAGGCATACCTGTACATAAACAACCAGTGCCTCGAATTCCTAGTGCCATAGTTGAATGCTTTGTGCTGTAGGAGGAACGATGCAGTAGTCTCACGAAATTACACCGCAGAATTGTAACTGGATTGCGGGTGTTGGATCGGAGAATTCCTTGCTATTTTGACACAACCTCAGTTCGGTGCACACAGGATAATGAATGAGCATGTGACAGCTACTGCACCAGACAAGACCCTACTGGGAACCACATAAACCGGCAACTTAAAACTGGCACCAAGGTAATCCTTTAATTTTCATGCGTAAGTTAAAATTATCAGCTAGTTTCAGTCTTCATTTTTGGGAGGAGATATGATACTTATAATGTTTGCAAATTGAATTAATCACTTTGAAAAACCCTGTATTTGTATTTCCTGTCATAGAGTGAGCGGGGGGAGGGGGGGGGGGGGAGGAAGAGAGAGAGGGAGAGGGAGAGAGAAAATGCGAACAGCAATTCCATGACCTAAATAATAAATAGTTGCAGTTGTTGGTAATTTATTTAATTTTATAGAGGACCATCAAGGTTGATAGGAAATACCTTTCATGTCGTCTAACACGTCACGTATGCTTACTGTATCCCCAGCACTGACCGCCCCATCCAAGAAGCCAGCGGCCCGCCTCATTCTGCGCCCACGGAGACTGCTGCGGCTGCCGCTGTGAGGCGCTGCTGTCGACCGACTCAAGAGCTGCTGGGGTTCGGCGGGAAGCGTTACGTCCGGCACAAGTGAGTTAGCCGCTTGCTGCGCTGGCGGTCGCCCCGCCACCGGAAGGCTATTAATGGTTATAAGAGATAGTCCTGAGGGACTCTTTTAGAAGCAAATAATAGAGGACCTCTGTTATATCGTAAACAATATTTGCTGTAACCGAGATTGTTCATCATGTAGCCAACCACGAGTCAGAATGAGAAGAGTTATGTGGTGCTGCTACTTGGTGCAGGTTTCGGTTGGGGCAGCCCTTGCCACGCGGCCTGGTCCGTACGGTACCCGAGCCAGTCCGGCTGTACCCCAGCCTGCGTCCGTCCGGCAGCTTTGCCTCTGCTGCATTACGTTATGCGTCTGTCTGCAAAGTCATCTGTTTATATCCCTTTGTTCTTATTCCGATTAAGTAAGCAGAAGGGGTTATCAGAGAATGACCGAGCTAGCTAGCCTCATTTCATTGCCGATTTATCCATATTTTTACCTAGAGCCAACTACAGCGTTCGTAGAGACCTTTTAATCATTATAAGAAGATTATTACAGTAATACAACGTGTTCGAAAATTCCCAAAGGGGTTTTGCTATGAAGTGAAACGGCCCTCCAGACCATCACTCCTGGTTGTCGTGCAGTGGGGAAGGTGGCAGTCAGGTTGGTATTCTAAGCCCCCTTTTGATGCCCGTCGTGGCAGGCCACCCTGGGCTTACATTTCAACAAGACAACGTCCGCCCGCACACGCGAGTGTTTTACAGCTTGTCTTCGTGCTTGCGAAACTGTATACTGGTCATCAAGGTCACCGGATCTCTCCACACAGTTGAGAACGTTTGCAAGATTATGGGCAGTGCCCATCAATCATCTCAGGGTTCTGACGATCTGACGGGCAATTTGGGAAGAATTTGCACGATATCCCTCAGGAGGACATCCAAAAAGTCTTTCAGTCAGTGACAAGCCGAATAACTGCTTGCGTTAGGATTAGAGGTGGACTAAAGCGTTATTGACTTTCTCAATTTGTGAAACTCTTTATCTCGAATAATCATGCAGTTTTTCTGAAATTGTGTCTACATCTACATACCTACTCCGCAAGCCAAGTTACCGTACGTGGCGATCGGTATTCTGTACCACAACTAGTCGTTTCCCTTCCTGTCCCACACGCAGATAGAGCGAGCGAAAATCGACTATCTATTTGGTTCCGTATGAGCTCTAATTCCTCGTATCTTATCTCCCTGGTCCCTGCGTGAAATGTATGTTGGTGACATTAGGCTCGATCTGCAGCCAGCTTCAAATACCAGTTCTCTAAACTTTCTCAGTTGTGTTCTTCGAAATCAATGTCCTCTTCCCTCCAGGGAATCTCACTTGAGCTCCCGAAGCATACCAGTAGCACTCGCATGCTTATCAAATCTACCGGTAACAAATCTAGCAGCTCGCCCCTGAACTGCTTCGATGTCTACTTTCAATCTGACCCGGTGCGGATCCCAAACACTCGAGCAGTACTCATGAATAGGTCGCACAAGCGTCCTGTATGCGGTCTCTTTTACAGATGAACCACACTTCGGTAAAATTCTCTCAATAAACCGAAATCGAACATCCGCCTTCCCTACCACTATCCTCACATGCTCGTTCCATTTCATATCGCTTCGCAACTTTTCGCCCAGGTATTTAAGCGACGTGACTGTGTGAAACAAGACACCACTAACGCTGTATTCGAGCATTACGTTTTTTTTCTCCTATTTAATCGCATTAACTTACATTTTTTCTACTTTAATGCCAGCTGCCATTCATCACATTAACCGGAAATTTTGTGTAGGTCATCTTGTATCAACGTGCAGTTACTTATCTTCGACATCTTCCTGTACACTACAGTATCATCAGCGAACAACCGCAGATTGTCGCCCGCCCTGTCTGCAGATAATTTATGTATCTAGGAAATAGCAACGGTCCTAAAACACTTCCCTGTGCTCTTCTGATGTTATCCCTGTCTCCGATGAACACTCGCCGTCGAGGACAACACGCTGGGTTCTTTACTTAAGAAGTCTTCGAGCCAGACATATAACTAAGTGCGTATTCCGTATGCAAGTACTTTTGTTAACAGTCTGCAGTAGGGTACCGTGTCGAATGCTTTTCGGAAATCTAGAAATATGGAGTTCAAATGGTTCAAATGGCTCTAAGCACTATGGGACTTAACATCTGAGGTCATCAGTCCTCTACACTTAGAACTACTTAAACCTAACCAACCTAAGGACAGCACACACATCCATGCCCGAGGCAGGATTCGAACCTGCGACCGTAGCAGCAGCGCGGTTCCGGACTGAAGTGCCTAGAACCGCTCGGCCACAGCGGCCGGCAAATATGGAGTCAGCCTGTTACGCTTCATCGATAGTTCGCAGTACATCATGTGAGAAAAGAGCAGACTGGTTTTCACCCGAGTAATACTTTCTAAGGCCGTGCTGATTCGTGGACATGTCAGTTTCGGTCTCTAGGAAATTTGTTGTATTCGAACTCAGAATATGCTCTAGAACTCCGCAGAAAACCTATGTTAAGGATATTGGTCTGCAATTCTGAAGGCCCCCCATTCTAAAGCCCCCCCCATGAACTATGGACCTTGCCGTTGGTGGCGAGGCTTGCATGCCTCAGCGATACAGATGGCCGTACCATAGGTGCAGCCACAACGGAGGGGTATCTGTTGAGAGGCCAGACAAACGTGTGGTTCCTGAAGAGGGGCAGCAGCCTTTTCAGTAGTTGCAGGGGGATCAGTCTGGATGATTGACTGAGCTGGCCTTGTAACATTAACCAAAATGGCCTTGCTGTTCCGGTACTGCGAACGGCTGAAAGCAAAGGGAAACTACAGCCGTAATTTTTCCTGAGGGCATGCAGATTTACTGTATGGTTAAATGATGATGGCGTCCTCTTGGGTGAACTATTCCGGAGGTAAAATAGTTCCCCATTCGGATCTCCGGGCGGGGACTACTCAGGAGGACGTCGTTATCAGGAGAAAGACAACTGGTGTTCTATGGATCGGAGCGTGGAATGTCAGATCCCTTAATCGGGCAGGTAGGTTACAAAATCAAAAAGGGAAATGGATAGGTTAAAGTTAGATATAGTGGGAATTAGTGAAGTTCGGTGGCAGGAGGAACAAGACTTTTGGTCAGGCGAATACAGGGTTATAAATACAAAATCAAATAGGGGTAATGCAGGAGTAGGTTTAATAATGAATAAAAAAATAGGAGTACGGGTAAGCTACTACAAACAGCATAGTGAACGCATTATTGTGGCCAACATAGACACGAAGCCCACGCCTACTACAGTAGTACAAGTTTATTTGCCAACTAGCTCTGCAGATGACGAAGAAATTGATGAAATGTATGAGGAGATAAAATAAATTATTCAGGTAGTAAAGGGAGACGTAAATTTAATAGTCATGGGTGACTGGAATTAGAGAGTAGGAAAAGGGAGAGAAGGAAACATAGTAGGTGAATATGGATTGGGGCTAAGAAATGAAAGAGGAAGCCGTCTGGTAGAATTTTGCACAGAGCATAACTTAATCATAGCTAACACTTGGTTCAAGAATCATAAAAGGAGGTTGTATACATGGAAGAATCCTGGAGATACTAGAAGGTTTCAGATAGAGGCATTACCAGGGGCAGATGTGGACTCTGACCACAATCTATTGGTTATGAAATGTATATTAAAACTGAAGAGACTGCAAAAAGGTGGGAATTTAAGGAGATGGGACCTGGATAATCTGACTAAACCAGACGTTGCACAGAATTTCAGGGAGATCATAAGGGAACAACTGACAGGAATGGGGGAAAGAAATACAGTAGAAGAAGAATGGGTAGCTTCGAGGGATGAAGTAGTGAAGGCAACAGGGGATCAAATAGGTAAAACGACGAGGGCTAGTAGAAATCCTTGGGTAACAGAAGAAATGTTGAATTTAATTGATGAAAGGAGAAAATATAAAAATGCAGTAAATGAAGCAGGCAAAAAGGAATACAAACGTCTCAAAAATGAGATCGACAGGAAGTGCAAAATGGCTAAGCAGGGATGGCTAGAGGACAAATGTAAGGATGTAGAGGCTTATCTCACTAGGGATAAGATAGATGCTGCCTACAGGAAAAGAGACCTTTAGAGAAAGGAGAACCACTTGCATGAATATCAAGAGCTTTGATGGAAACCCAGTTCTAAGCAAAGAAGGGAAAGCAGAAGGGTGGAAGGAGTATATAGATGGGCGATGTACTTGAGGACAATATTATGGAAATGGAAGAGGATGTAGATGAAATGGGAGATATGATACTGCGTGAAGAGTTTGACAGAGCACTGAAAGACCTAAGTCGAAACAAGGCCCCCGGAGTAGACAACATTCCATTAGAACTACTGACAGCCTCGGGAGAGCCGGTCCTGACAAAACTCTACCATCTGGTGAGCAAGATGTATGAGACAGGCGAAATACCCTCAGACTTCAAGAAGAATATAATAATTCTGTTCCCAAAAAAAGCAGGTGTTGACAGATGTGAAAATTACCGAACTATCAGTTTAATAAGTCACAGCTGCAAAATACTAACACGAATTCTTTACAGGCGAATGGAAAGACTGATAGAAGCCGACCTCGGGGAAGATCAGTTTGGATTCCGTAGAAATGTTGGAACACGTGAGGCAGTACTGATCCTACGACTTATCTTAGAAGAAAGATTAAGGAAAGGGAAACCTACGTTTCTGGCATTTGTAGACTTAGAGAAACCTTTTAACAACGTTGATTGGAACACTCTCTTTCATATTCTTAAGGTGGCAGGGGTAAAATACAGGGAGCGAAAGGCTATTTACAGTTTGTACAGAAAGCAGATGGCAGTTATAAGAGTCGAG
The DNA here is from genome assembly GCF_023864275.1 of Schistocerca cancellata. Classification (NCBI taxonomy): domain Eukaryota; kingdom Metazoa; phylum Arthropoda; class Insecta; order Orthoptera; family Acrididae; genus Schistocerca; species Schistocerca cancellata. The sequence continues at coordinate 430,526,046 of NC_064630.1, forward strand.
GGGTATGAAAGGGAAGCAGTGGTTGGGAAGGGAGTGAGACAGTGTTGTAGCCTAACTCCGATGTTAGTCAATCTGTATCAATATTGAGCAAGCAATAAAGGAAACAAAAGAAAAGTTCGGAGTAGGTATTAAAATCCATGGAGAAGAAATAAAAACTTTGAGGTTCGCCGATGACATTGTAATTCTGTCAGAGACAGCAAAGGACTTCGATGAGCAGCTGAACGGAATGGACAGTGTCTTGAAAGGAGGGTATAAGATGAATATTAACAAAAGGAAAACGAGGATAATGGAATGTAGTCAAACTCGGGTGATGGTGAGGAAGTTAGATTAGGAAATGAGGCGCTTAAAGTAGTAAAGGAGTTTTGCTATTTAGGGAGCAAAATAACTGATGATGGTCGAAGTAGAGAGGATATAAAATGTCAAATGGCAATGGCAAGGAAAGCGGTTCTGAGGAAGAAAAATTTGTTAACATGGAGTATAGATTTAAATGTCAGGAAGTCGTTTCTGAAAGTATTTGTATGGAGTGTAGCCATGTATGAAAGTGAAACGTGGACGATAAATAGTTTAGACAAGAAGAGAATATAAGCTTTCGGAATGTGGTGCTACAGAAGAATGCTGAAAATTAGATGGGTAGATCACGTAACTAATGAGGAGGTATTGAATAGAATTGGGGAGAAGAGGAGTTTGTGGCACAACTTGGCAAGAAGAAGGGACCGGTTGGTAGGACATGTTTCTGAGGCATCAAGGGATCACCAATTTAGTATTGGAGGGCAGCGTGGAGGGTAAAAATCGTAGAGGGAGACCAAGAGATGAATACACTAAGCAGATTCAGAAGGATGTAGGTTGCAGTAAGTTCTGGGAGATGAAGAAGCTTGCACAGGATAGAGTAGCATGGAGAGCTGCATCAAACCGGTCTCAGGACTGAAGACCACAACAACAACAACAATTCTGAAGGTATGTTCTTTTACTCTTCTTATATACAGGAGTCACCTGCCGTTTTGTCCAGTCGCTTGGCACTTGGCGTTGGTTGAGAGATTCGCGATGAATGAAAACTAAGTATGGGGTCAATGTCGTAGAGTACTCTTTGTAAAACCGAATTGGGATTCCATCCATACTGGACTCTGTGCGATGGTCAACGACGATACGTTTGTACGATTTAAAGCTTCGGCTTTCGTTTTGCTATCTTCAACTGCCACACCAGACTGGTCAGTAAGAAACTGAATGGGAGCCTTAGACCGCTTAGCGACTTTACATACGACCAGGATTTTCTCGGGTTCTCTGCCAGATCTTTTGCTAAGGTGTGACTGCGGTAGTTGTATGCTTCGAGCATAGATGTTTACACAGACGCACGAATCTCTACTAATCATTGACCGTCTCCATTTACAAGTTGTGTTTTGAACCGAGAGTGCAACAGCCTTTGCTTCCTCAGCATTTTCGGAATTTAGTTATCAAAACACGGTGGGTCTTTCCTGTCCTTAATCCACTTACTAGGCACATATTTATCCTGAGCACAATTCACAACCTGTTTAAACTTTGCCCATAATTCCCTCTATGGCCATTATTCTGGAACTAAATGATTGCATTTCATTGTCTATGGGAGATGCTAACAATCACTTATCTGCTTATTCTAGCAGAAACTCTCTCCTTGTCCTCTTGACAGATTTATTAACGTTCGTAACCATAGTCGCTGTGATGATCACTAACCGTCTTTGTAATGACGTCATCGATAACGTCCGGTCTGTTTGTAGCTACAAGGTCCAACATACTTCCATTTGGTTTTGGTTGCCTAACTAGGCCCTCAAGACAGCTTCCGCAAAAAGTGTGTCAAAAGTACTTCACAAGACTGTCTGTCTATACACCGGGCTATCCGGGCTGTATTCGGTAGGTGAGTCACAACCAATTATTATTGCCTGATATGGGTATTTATGCACAACTGACCATAAATTTTCTTTGAATGACTCTCGAACTGTCACAGCAGAGTCGTGTGGTTGGTAAAAACATCCAACAATTAACTTCGTTCCACCTAGACCTGTTATGCGCAACAAGGTAACTTCAGTATCACACTCAATTTCAACCTCAGTGGAGACAATACTTTTGTACGCCATAGATCTGCTATGAAGTGAATACTCTGTAGTAATAATATCCACCAGAGCTTCTTCGAGCAATAGTTCAGTCACAAGCGGAAAATATGAAACATGCAGCACTGGAGGATTATCATTACAACACTATGCTTTTCACAGAATTTGTTGATGCCTCAGAACAGCAGACACAAAAAATATTGAAGACATTCTGCGACTTGTAATTTTACGCTACACTACGTAGTACTACACTGCACTACAGTAGTGTAAGTTAAGAACGAAACTATATAATCTCATTTGTTCCGGTTTGCTAGCTATGTCACAGGAGTACGTTTCTTCTTCTTTCCCGTGGAGAGACTGCAAGAACTCTGAGGAGGTGACTCTAATAGTCTTTCTGATTTCTCCCGGGGCTAATTTCCCTCTGCTTGCAGAGGTATACCGTGGTTTTGTGTTCTGCCTCGGGTCGTCACGTTGTCATTATGTGTGGCTTCTTCCAATTTCTTTCTCTCTCTCTGCCAGGCAGATTTACTGTTGTTTCTTTGATTCTGTACCTCCCAGCAAGTTCGTCTTTTGCCACAGACTCCTTCCTCGTTAAGCTGTAGACCGTTTTATTACCAAAGACGCTCCTTTCCTGGTGTGAGAGACATTGTCTAATGGGACACTTCCAGGTGATTTGGTTTTCGGTAGTGATTTCTCCACATGCATATATGATCTGTGATGGCTTGAAGTATTTCCCGTCAGGCAGTGCTTTGCATTCTTTGTCGGCAATGCTGTGTTGAGCGCCCAATAATATTAAAGCAGTTCTGATCAAAACGTTCGCAAAATTTATTACTAAATAAAGTAAGTAGAGTACTTAACTTTCTTCTGAAAAGCACTAACGTTAGACACAATATTTGACTAGAAATTACTTTTCAGCCGTGTTAAAATTTGCTGTTTTTAAGAGCGCACCGCAATGCGTAGTGTAAAGCAGTCGCCCTCCCTTTCTGGCGGTGGCGCCGCTGTGGCAATCGCAGCTTTGGTGTCTCCCTCTGGTGGAAAAGGGGAAAGGTTGTCTGTCCACGTGCATTTAAGGGGCGCTATAAGCTCCCCAGTCGGCATCTAGAGGGCTGGATCCCCTCCTTCGAAAGCGTCAGATTGCAAAGCCTGGGCTTCGCTCGGGGTGGAATCTCCGTTTTCTAAGATTGTGTCTGTCTGTCGGTGTGTCTGTCTGTCTGCCGGCCCGCCGCTCGCTGCTGTAGCTGTTCGTCCGTCGGCCTGCCTGCTCGCCGTCCGTCGCCGCCGCCGCCTGCTGTCCGTCCGTCTGTTCGTCGCCGTTCGTCCGCCATGAGTACTCCCACCTCCACTGTCATCTACATCTCCCCCTCCTCCTCTTCGACAGTCACTTCCTGGAGTGCCGCCCCTGGCCTTCCTCCTTACACCTCACCTCCCCTTCCCCCATTACCCATCCCCCTATCTCCTCCCCTGCTGTATACCCATACCTCTACACCCTTCCTCCAGCCTCCACAGCCTCAACAGCTCCCACTACTACCACCGCCCTCACGTACGCCTCTGTTGCCGCCTCTGCTGCCACCCCTCAGGCAGTCGGCTACCCTTCTCTCACCCACCACGTCGCTTCGTCATCCGCGTCTCCCGCACCCGTCGCGTCGCGCCGAGCTACCGTCGCCACCGCTGAACTGGCTGCTTCTCCTGGCATCTCCACTACGCCACAGGGATCTGCCACCCGCCACCTCCCTCTCCTCCCCGTCCCTCTCCCCTCCTCCCAGCCTCCATTCCCCAGACCATAATGCTCCCTCCTCTGGCCCTCATCGTATTCTTCTGACGATTGTAGCAGGGTGATTGCATTCAGGGGTTTCAAGCCATACACACCAACGGCCACATAGTGGACGTTCAGCTGCTATACTGGTGAGCCAATTTCAGCTTTCGTTGTCCGTGAACAGCCGTCAGCATGGGTGCACGAACCAGGCGCCTGCTCTGTATGCAGCAACATTCGTTGAGAGGTCTTGGAGGAGAGGAGACTCTTTTGGTAGCCGCTTGGTCTGTCTGGACAGTCAGCTGCTCAACAATTGCAAGTCTTTTCTCCCGTACACATCTCCACAAACTTCGTTCACTCCTGTTGCTTATTGCCCGTGGTGAACCACAACTGTCTCGGCACCATTTTTCATGCTCGGTATACACCACGACGTCAGGTGAACCGTTTACAGACCTAGCCGTTTCGGAAATGTTTCCACCCTTGACCTGAAAACCAATGATCATGCCCTTTTGATCGTCAGTTCCGTTTCCGCGTTATGACAACGACTGCACTGTTTTCCGCGTTCCCCCATCGCTAGTGCTGCCACGTGCCGTCTGCGAGCGGTTATTGCACGTTGTCGTCGAACATGGGTGATCATCACATTAACGCGACAGGACTGTGTAGAAGTATGCCCTTTTGGTGTTCAGGAAACGTTTGGCTTCGAAATCACTTACTCGACATCCTGGAAACGCCTGCCGCACCTCAGGCGAGGATTATGGTTCAAATGGCTCTGAGCACTATGGGACTTAACAGCTATGGTCATCAGTCCCATAGATCTTAGAACTACTTAAACCTAACTAACCTAAGGACATCACACAACACCCAGTCATCACGAGGCAGAGAAAATCCCTGACCCCGCCGGGAATCGAACCCGGGAACCCGGGCGTGGGAAGCGAGAACGCTACCGCACGACCACGAGCTGCGGACGAGGAGGATTATGAACTCCCTAGATGTCATGCCAGGAGGATACGACGTAATATCTGATAGCCCAAACATCTGCATCTACATATTCATACATACTCCGCAATCCACCATACGGTGCGTGGCGGAGGGTACCTCATACCACAACTAGCATCTTCTCTCCCTGTTCCACTCCCAAACAGAACGAGGGAAGAACGTACGAGCCCTAATCTCTCCTATCTTGTCTTTGTGGTCTATCCGCGAAATATAAGTTGGCGGCAGTAAAATTGTACTGCAGTCAGCCTCAAATGCTGGTTCTCTAAATTGCCTCAGTAGCGATTCACGAAAAGAACGCCTCCTTTCCTCCAAGGACTCTCACCCGAGTTCCTGAAGCATTTCCGTAACACTCGCGTGATGATCAAACCTACCAGTAACAAATCTAGCAGCCCGCCTCTGAATTGCTTCTATTCCCTCCCTCAATCCGACCTGATAGGGATCCCAAACGCTCGAGTAGTACTCAAGAATAGGTCGTATTAGTGTTTTGTAAGCGGTCTCCTTTACAGATGACCCACATCTTCCCAAAATTCTACCAATGAACCGAAGACGACTTTCCGCCTTCCCCGCAACTGCCATTACATGCTTATCCCACTTCATATCGCTCTGCAATGTTACGCCCAAATATTTAATCGACGTGACTGTGTCAAGCGCTACACTACTAATGGAGTATTAAAACATTATAGGATTCTTTTTCCTATTCATCTGCATTAATTTACATTTATCTACATTTAGAGTTAGCTGCCATTCTTTACACCAATCACAAATCCTGTCCAAGTCATCTTGTATCCTCCTACAGTCTCTCAACGATGACACCTTCCCGTACACCACAGCATCATCAGCAAACAGCCGCACATTGCTATCCGCCCTATCCAAAAGATCATTTAAGTAGATAGAAAACAACAGCGGACCTACCACACTTCCCTGGCGCACTCTAGATGATACCCTCACCTCCGATTAACACTCACCATCGAGGACAACGTACTGGGTTCTATTACTTAAGAAGTCTTCTAGCCACTCACATACTTGGGACCCAATCCCATATGCTCGTACCTTAGTTAGGAGTCTGCAGTGGGGCACCGAGTCAAACGCTTTCCGGAAGTCAAGGAATATGGCATCGGTCTGATATCCTTCATCCATGGTTCGCAAGATATCATGTGAAAAAAGGGCGAGTTGCGTTTCGCACGAGCAATGCTTTCTAAAGCCGTGCTGATGCATGGACATCAACTTCTCTGCCTCAAGGAAATTCATTATATTCGAACTGAGAATATGTTCGAGAATCCTGCAACAAACCGATGTTAAGGGTATTGGTCTGTAATTTTGAGGATCCGTCCTTCTACCCTTCTTATATACAGGCGTCACCTGCGCTTTTTTCCAGTCGCTCTGGACTTTACGTTGGGCAAGAGATTCGCGATAAATGCAAGCTAAGTAAGGAGCCAATGCAGTAGAGTACTCTCTGTAAAACCGAACTGGAATCCCATCAGGACCTGGCGATTTATTTATCTTCAACCCATTCAGCTGCTTCACAACCCCAGGGATGTCTATCACTATGTCCTCTTGAAATTTGCGAGCTCTATCTTCTTATTTCGTGTTTTCTACTGAAAATCTCGTGCTTCTACTCTTGTTAACTTTACTATTACAGAGATCGCCAAAACTTTATTCTATTTTTATTGGTCCTGTGCGCAACAGATAACTTGCTTGGTCTTTCTGCTGCCACTGCTTGATTTGCTGCATTCCATTATTTAACAAAAACATAAAAAAAACTATTATTCATGCTGAGTGCAATGCATGTTCTGTATGGCGGCTCCTGCTGTTGCTGCGGCGGCTGCTGCTGCTTACTACAACTACATATAATTCAAGAGAAAGGGTTTGGTCAAATCTAAATTCGATAAATGATAACCCAAACAAAAAACTATATTCTGAAAGCGATTCTTTCTCTCTCAATTAACAAAACGCTAGAAGCGTTTAACATCAACTATTTCTGGTAAAGTCTGCCGGTTAGGGCCAGAACTTTCTATCATTTCACAAACACTATCTTCCTGCGGGACGAGACGCGGAAAATCCTGCACGCGCTCCCCATAAACACTTCTCCCATACAGGCCTCTATATTCTCTTAGTTCGTCGTATAAGCGACCGAACTGCCTTAACCAGACCTCATCCCTCTCTGCATCCCCTCGCTGGATGACGGACGTTTTATCCGACATCTGATCTTCTCTCAACACTTGCGAATCATTCTTAAACTCAATCTCCAGTTCCGCTGTGGGTGTTACAGCTGCCACTTTATAATCGATTTCCGGAAAACTGCTTAAATTGTTCTCACTGACAGTGAATGTATTTTCTGCTGCCATGTCTACAGCATCGCATCGTTTGTAAATCTGCCTCCAGTGGCATTAAAGCAATATTACAAATTAATCAAACTGTTGAGACAGACTGAAATACTTCTCAATTGAATACATAGTGAAACAATTCCTTGACAATTACAAAAGAAATCAATGACAAAAATCAATACTTAATCTAACAATGGTTTCCCCTTAAGAATTCAACTCCTATCATTATCAAAATTACCGTCTGCTGCTACGCACATACACAAACCCTTTTCTTTAAATTATAAGCGCACTGCAAATTATAAAAAATATCAACTAAATACCAAATCCTGTGTCGCTGCTGCCAGACACGACAGTACGGCAGCTCGGCGACGACCCGTGGCCCAACACACGTGCGCACCACTGCAGGCGGGCTCCTACACTGGCTGCAAAACTGCCACTAGTTAATCCGTGCGCTGCGAGGCGCGACAACATCTTAGGTTCCAGAGCTTGTGTATGCGCGCTGTAGCCAACCTTTACATCCTAAGAGAGTATTGCCAACTCTTACCTCCATACGGGAATCTGTACGAGACTCAAACGGCGTTATATTTGTATGATCCGCCTGCGTGAAAGATTTCTCAAATGCTAATTTTAAAATTTCAGCTTTCCTTTTGCTGTCTTCCGTTGCCAGGCCAGACTGATGAGTGAGTGACTGGATGGAAGCCTTCGACCCACTTACCGATTTTACGTAAGACCAAAATTTCCTTGGGTTTTCAGCAAGATCTTTTGCTAAGGTATGACGGTGGTAGTGGTTGTATGCTTCGCGCATCGCTCTTTTTACAGCAACACGAATCTCTACTAACTTTTGCCTGTCCTCATTCTCCCGATATTTCTTGTACCGCGAGTGCAACTGTCTTTGCTTCCTGAGCATTCTCCGAATTGCGCTGTTAAACCACGGTGGGTGTTTTCCGTCCGTTACCCACTTTTTCAGCACATACATGTCCAATGCGTGATTTACAATGTGTTTAAAATTTGCCCATAATTCTTCCACGTCTATCGTACCGGAAGTAAATGAAGTCGATTCATTTACTAAGTGGGATGCTAACAACTGCTTATCTGCTCTTTCTAGTAAGAATACTCTCCTAGCCTTCTTGACCGACTTTTTAACTTACGTAACCATAGTCGTAATGATAACATTATGATCACTAATCCCTGTCTCAACACTGATACCGCCGATGAGGTCTGGTCTGTTCGTGGCTACCAGATCCAAAATACTTCCATTACGCGTTGGCTGTCGATTTAGCTGCTCACGACAGTTTTCGGATAATGTGTTCAAACGTAATTCACACGACGGCTTGTCTGTACCACCTGTAATCAATCCATAGACATCCCAGTCTATACTAGGTAGATTGAAGTCGCCTCCGACTAATATAGCATGATCCGGGTACTTCTGCGATACTGAATGATTCTAGAACTGTGACGGTGGAACCTGCTGGCCCGTAATAACACCCAACAATTAACTTTATTTCTCCTAGCCCTGTTAAGCGTGTCAAGATAACTTCCCAATCACACCCTACTTCGACCTCAGTAGACACAATACTTTTGCCGACTGCAATGAAGACACCACCTCCTAACGTGTCTAATCTGTCTTTCCGACATACGTTCCAACCCTCACTAAATATTTTAGAACTTCCTATCTCAGGGTTCAGCCAGCAGCAATGTGACTACGTCCCGTACAGAATGATCTGGAGCTTGTCATTGAGCAAAGACACTCCATTGGAGAGATTCCCGCGATGCTTCGTCTTGACAACCTTCCAAAACTTTGCCAGGAAGTTTCGGTCATGTGCTCCTGTGGTGGTTTGCCCCTAACGAGTATAATCGTTCAGCACCATACCACGGCAGTTGCAGAAAAACACACATATCTCATTGTCTGATGGTGATCGGGTTTTGCCTTTTTCGGCAGTAGTGATCCCACAAGCATCTTCTGCTTTGCTGCTTTGTCTCGAGGTCATAGCCATACACCCAGCACTCGTCTACGGTGATTCTGTGGGTAAAGAAGTCATGTGGATTGGCCTGACACAGCTGCAGTATCTCCCCGGCTGCGTCGTTTTAGCGCGATTGTTGGATGTACTTGAGGTGTCGCGGAATCGGGCTGGCGGCGACCTTTCTCATGATCTAAATGTCGTGCAAAACGTGGAAAACTGATCCATGGGTGATTTACTTTTTTACACTACCGCCTCGATTGTGATAAACCAGTCATCGAGCACCAGTGCCTTCACTTTTCTTGTGGTTCTCGATTCCTTACAGAGAGATTGTCTGCCGCTTCGTTGTTTGTCATTCATACTTATCAGACCACACTTCGAGCGACTGCACCACCTAACCAGTATGTTATATGATAGCGCAGTGTTGTCGTAAACTTCTACCAGTTCACCACGGTTTGTTTCAGCGTTGTTACCCTTCAACCGTAGAAATCGGATTACCTTACGATCTTCGACATCTTCAATAATCAGCACCGTTCGTGGCGTGCTACGGTACTGAGGTAGTGGGATTTCGTTGTGTGCCAGGACGACAAAATGTGCCTGCAAACAAACAAACAATAATGATTTAACTTCATTTTTTTCGAGATAATACTTAAAACTGTATAACTACTGTCACATTACACTAAAAGGTGGCTCAACGTTTCTTCTACAAGCTGATGTTTTTTTGTTGCAGACTTTAACGTTTTTCTTTCAAACGACAGCCACGTGTGCACAGAAGTTGCGTTAGTCGTCAATGTTTGTTCCTAGGTATCAATATACTTCTTTCCTTTTCACTGGCTGGTCAGTTATTTTCTGATTGGTAAGTATCTGTTGTTGTTGTTGTTGTTGTTGTGGACTTCCAGTCCTGAGACTGGTTTGGTGCAGCTCTCCATGCTACTCTATCCTGTGCAAACTTCTTTATCTACCAGTACTTGCCGCAACCTACATCCTTCTGAATCTGCTTAGTGTATTCATCTCTTGGTCTTCCTCTGCGATTTTTACCCTCCATGCTGTCCTCCAATACTAAATTGGTGATCCCTTGATGCCTCAGAACATGTCCTACCAACCGATCCCTTCTTCTAGTCAAGTTGCGCCACAAACTCCTCTTCTCCCCAGTTCTATTCAATAACTTCTCATTAGTTACGTGATCTACCCATCTAATCTTCAGCATTCTTCTGTAGCACAACATTACGAAAGCTTATATTCTCTTCTTGTCCAAACTATTTATCGTCCATGTTTCACTTCCATACATTGCTACACTCCATATAAATACTTTCAGAAACGCCTTCCTGAGGCTTAAATCTATACTCGATGTTAACAAATTTCTCTTCTTTAGAAACGCTTTCCTTGCCATTGCCAGTCTACATTTTATATCCTCTTTACTTCGACCATCATCAGTTATTTTGCTCCCCAAATAGCAAAACTCCTTTACTACTTTTAAGTGTCTCATTTCCTCATCTAATTCCCTCAGCATCACCCGAGTTAACTCGACTACATTCCATTATCCTCGTTTTGCTTTTGTTGATGTTCATCTTATATCCTCCTTTCAAGACACTGTTCATTCCGTTCAACTGCTCTTCCAAGTCCTTTGCTGTCTCTGAAATAAGTACAACGTCGTGGCGAACCTCAAAATTTTTATTTCTTCTCCATGGATTTTAATACCTACTCCGAACTTTTCTTTTGTTTCCTTTAATGCTTGCTCAATATACAGATAGAATAACATCGGGGAGAGGCTACAACCCTGTCTCACTCCCTACCCAAACAAGCTAACGTTTCATGTATCTCGATTCTTATAACTGCCATCTGGTTTCTGAAAAAATTGTAAATAGCCTGTCACTCCCTGTATTTTACCCCCGCCACCTTCAGAATTTGAAAGAGAGTATTCCAGTCAACATTGTCAAAAGCTCTCTCTAAGTCTACAAATGTTAGAAACATAGGTTTGCCTTTCCTTAATCTGTTTTCTAAGATAAGTCGTATGGTCAGTATTGCCTCACGTTTTCCAATATTTCTACGGAATCCAACCTGATCTTCCTCGAGGTCGGCTTCTACCAATTCTTCCATTCGTCTGTAAAGAATTCGCGTTAGTATTTTGCAGCTGTGACTTATTAAACTGATAGTTCGGTAATTTTCACATCTGTCAGCACCTGCTTTGTTTGGGATTGGAATTATTATATTCTTCTTGAAGTCTGAGGGTATTTCGCCTGTCTCATACATCTTGCTCATCAGATGGTACAGTTTTCTACTCCGGGGGCCTTGTTTCGACTTAGGTCTTTCAGTGCTCTGTCAAACTCTTCACGCAGTATCATATCTCCCATTTCATCTACATCCTCTTCCATTACCATAATATTGTCCTCAAGTACATCGCCCTTGTATAGACCCTCTATATACTCCTTCCACCTTTCTGCTTTCCCTTCTTTGCTTAGAACTGGGTTTCCATCTGAGCTCTTGATGTTCATGCAAGTGGTTCTTTTATCTCCAGAGGCCTCTTTCATTTTCCTGTAGGCAGCATCTATCTTATCCCTAGTGAGATAAGCCTCTACATCCTTACATTTGTCCTTCAGTCTTCCCTGCTTAGCCATTTTGCACTTCCTGTCGATCTCATTTTTGAGACGTTTGTATTCCTTTTTGCCTGCTTCATTTACTGCATTTTTATATTTTCTCCTTTCATCAATTAAATTCAATATTTCTTCTGTTACCCAAGGATTTCTACTACCCTCGTCTTTTTACCTAAATGATCCTCTGCTGCCTTCACTACTTCATCCCTCAAAGCTACCCATTCTTCTTCTACTGTATTTCTTTCCCCCATTCCTGTCGGTTGTTCCCTTATGCTGTCCCTGAAACTCTGTACAACCTCTGGTTTAGTCAGTTTATCCAGGTCCCATCTCCTTAAATTACCACCTTTTTGCAGTTTCTTCAGTTTTAATCTACAGTTCATAACCAATAGATCGTGGTCAGTGTCCACAACCGCCCCTGGAAATGTCTTACTTTTTAAAACCTGGTTCCTAAATCTGTGTCTTACCATTATATAATCTATCTGATAACTTCTAGTATCTCCAGGCTTCTTCCATGTATACAACCTTCTTTCATGATTCTTAAACCAAGTGTTAGCTATGATTAAGTTATTCTCTGTGCAGAATTCTACCAGGCGGCTTCCTCTTTCATTTCTTACCCCAAATCCGTATTCACCTACTAAGTTTCCTTCTCTCCCTTTTCCTACTATCGAATTCCAGTCACCCATGACTATTAAATTTTCGTCTCCCTTCACTATCTGAATAATTTCTTTTATCTCATCATACATTTCATCAATCTCTTCGTCATCTGTAGAGCTAATTGGCATATAAACCTGTACTTCTGTGGTAGGGGTGGACTTCGTATCTATCTTGGCCACAATAATGCGTTCGCTATGCTGTTTGTAGTAGCTTACCCGCACACCTATTTCTTTTATTCATTATTAAACCTACTCCTGCTTTACCCCTATTTGATTTTGTATTTATAACCCTGTATTCGCCTAACCAGAAGTCTTGTTCCTCCTGCCATCGAACTTCACTAATTCCCACTATATCTTACTTTAACCTATCCATTACCCTTTTTAAATTTTCTGACCTACCTGCCCGATTAAGCGATCTGACATTCCACCCTCCGACCCGTAGAACGCCAGTATTCTTTCTCCTGATAACGACGTCCTCTTGAGTAGTCCCCACCCTGAGATCCGATTGGGGGACTATTTTACCTCCGGAATATTTTACTCAAGAGGACACCATCGTCATTTAACCATACAGTAAAGCTGTATGACCTCGGGAAAAATTACGGCTGTAGTTTTTCCTTGCTTTCAGCCGTTTGCAGTACCAGCACAGAAAGGTGGTTTTGGTTAGTGTTACAAGGCCAGATCAGTCAATCATCCAGACTGTTGCCCCTGCAACTACTGAAAAGGCTTCTGCCCCTGTTCAGGAACCACACGTTTGTCTGGCCTCTCAACAGATACCCCTCCGTTGTGGTTGCACCTACGGTAAGTATCTAGTTCTCGATAATGTTCCTTTGTACAACATCGCAATTTTTTGTGCATTTATCGTTAATTTAATCTCTGCGCCTTGTTCGCTTATGGGTTGAATACTTGCCTGCAATTTTCTTTTCCATTTTTGTCCTCGTATTGGAGTTACCCATGGTCCAGTCACTTTAATGTGCCGTCAACGTGCAATGACTGCTCACAGATGGCAGGTGCCAGCAGTGGAAAGTGTATAAAATGTGTAAAGTGTAATGGGAGACGCAGAAAACAGTGCATTTGTTGTGGTAATGAGGAAGCCGAGCGATTTATCGAATGTCCCGAAGGGCATGATCATTGGCTTTTAGGTCAAGGGTGGAAGCAATACCGAAATGGTGGAGATAGTTAACTGTTCGCGTGCCACCCTGCAGGGCAAAGGCACTATTCAAAACTAGTGCCAAGTCAACCGGGATGCACCTTTTGCCATAGATGACAGGGGGTGAACAACAGCTGTGGAGATGTGTACGGGCGAATATAAGGGCAACGGTTGAGCAGTTGATCACCCAGATGAACCATGGGGCTACCAACAGTGCCTTCTTAACGACTATTCAGTGAACAGTGCTACGTCTGCGCCTCCGCAGCAAACTCCTGGTTTATGCATCCATGCTGACTGCAGTTCATCGGCGACAAAGGTTCGAATTTGCAGACCAATACCGCAACTGGACCCTCACTGAGATGCGACAGGTGGCCTTTTCAGATAAATCACGTATTATGCTCTATAGGCTCCATACAGCTGAAAGCAAACACCGTGCAACGAACATTAGAAGGGTCCAGGCCGAAGGAGGGAGCATTATGATCTGGGGAATGTTTTCGTGGCATTTCCTGGCTGATCTCGTCATTCCGTAAGGCACAATCGATCAACACATAAGTATGCACCTACCCTTGGGGACCATGTCCACTCCTACGTGCAGTCTGCTTTTTCTCGGAGTGCTGGCATCTACCAGCAGTATAATTCAACGTGTCACACAACTCGCAGTGCACGTGCGTGGTTCGAAGACGATCAGGAATAGGTTACCGTACTCCCCTGGCCACCAGTCGAGAATATGTGGGACCACCTCGGTTGGATTGTTCGCGCCATCGAACTTCATCTCAAAAACCAAGACAGCTGGCCACGACACCGGAGACGCCATAGCCCCACTTGTCAGTAACTTCCAGAACCTCACTGACTCTCTTTCTTCACGTCCGCGCTACGAAAGGTGTTCTTTCAGGCTTTTGACAGGACCGTGTGTAGCGTTACTGTTATTGGATGCGTAGACCTCCATGGTCAGTGCCAACAAGGGTAAAATCCTATTAGGTATTAGGCTTCCTCAAGTGCCAACGATAAAAGCGGAAAGTAGAAACACAAACCGACGTTTCGACCATCTTTCCGTGACCTCCTTCCCGAGGAAACCGCTGCGTTCTGATGAATAACGTTCTATTTCGGCTGTCGAGTGGGAACCGACGTCAGTCTTCTGGAATGTGTTGAATAGTTCATGATCATCATGTCTATAGAAGGGCGTTTGTATGGAAGGCTATGGGCTGTGCTACTCTTTGAAGACAATTCGCGGGAACCGCATGAATCGGCAGGTTTTGTCCAAGGGAAGAGTTTTGCCGCAGAAAGATATCGTTATCGCTCGCTAGTAATTTTGGGGCCCCAAGTCTACACCGTTCAGCGCAGATCTTGAGGAGTTTCTGGTTGGCGAACTGAAGTGACCCGTTGGATTGGGGTCGCTGGTATCCATGTCGTCGGCAGCTTGTAGCCGTCACTTTCAGCGTTTAATTATGTCAACAGCCTTTCTTATTTTCTGCTGCTGCATTCCTGCATGTTTCCAACAAGCACACGGGCTTCTTTAACATTGACAGGTCGGGCACAGGTGGTGTCCAGTTGTTGCTGATTTGCTTCGTTGCAGGAATATAACGTAAGGTTTATGTTCCGACACGCGAATACTAATCTATCTCATGTGTGCCCCAACATAAACATTGCTGTTTTCCACATCGAAATTAGTACATGCATATGGAATGGGGAGCATCTACGGAATGTAGATTTTGTGTTTGCTCTGGAATAATGATTTAAGTCCTTTGCGTCGCAAAACCTTGCCTACATGATTTGCTGACGCTTCATGGGTAAGATAAGTGAACAACGAGTTGTTGTCCTGCTGCTTCTTTGTCTTTATTGTCTCCGTAGCAGCTTACAGTTCTTTACACGTTTCTGTTACTATAGACATTTTCACAGGTGTTGTGCTGAGTTGATTTAATTAATTTTGGAGACTATGTCAACACCACTTCAGAGTGCATGAGACCGTGATGTTTTGGGCCCGTACATCAATACTGCGCTAGCCACCGTATAGCGAGGGGGGGGGGGGGGGAGTACTTTGTGTATCAGCCACACTTCCACTTTCCTGCTCCCATCGCGAGTGGTGCACAGCTAGACTTATTGTAAGTAGGTATTCGTATGGGCTGAGATCTCTCTAATTTTATCTTCATGATATTTTTGCGAGATGTACGTGGGAGTAAACAATACATTGGTTGACTTTTTCGGGAACGTACGTTCTTGTGATACACTACGCCTCTCTCGTAGCGTCTGCTACGGGAGTTGGATAAGATTCTCTGTTACGCTTTTGCACTTACTAACAGAATATGTGACGCAATACGCTGCTCTTCTTTGGGTCATGTCTATTTCCTTTATCAAATCAATCTAGTAAAGGTCTCATACTAAAGAGGAATTCTCAGTTATCATAGAACAAGACTCCGTGTACATTTTTTGGCTGTGACTGCTTCCAGTGACTGTTCGGCAGTCGTGTAACGAGTCATCGTTCCCCCAGGTTGTACGCAATAATCTACATTTACTTATGTTGAGTGTCAGCTGTCAATCTCTGCATCAGGCGTCGAACATCTGCAGGTCTTCCTGCTCGTCGCTACAATCTTACAATGTTATGACATCTTGATTTACACAAGCAATTGCGAACGGCCTCATAGAGCTTCTGACGTTATCAACTGAGTCATATATGTTTTTATATTTTGAAAAGTAATCATCATGTAACACTCATTTGAGGAACACTCAAAGTTAAGATTAAGCATGAACGCTTGTATCTGTTAATAATTAAATATTATGTTCTACACTATTTGCTAGGACCTTCTCAGTACAGTCACATAGATAAACTGATAATCATTGCACTTGTGTATTCTTGAACAGATGAAGGCCTTCTGCTCATAAAAGAACATGGAACTGGTATTGGAGTCAGAAAGCAGATACCGGCCAGGCCATCGTCAGTGGTTTATTGTGGTTTCACTGAAACTTAATACACTGCCATTCTCTCTGGTTCTAGTGACAGGGACAGAATGCCATCACGACTGAATGTATGTTCGAGCTCTGAAAGCCTTGTTATCTTGTTATTTAAAGGGCTGAACCCACGTCTATGATGTGGTGGCTCTGGGTGTATGAGCGCATTTGCCCTCATTTATCAAAACCGCCAGCATTCCTTACCTCTTTGTGGTAATTCAGTAATTATTCTGGATCGTCAAGCTTGGTTCTTTCTCCCTACATTTGATTCTCCATTGAGACCTGGAGCTGAAGTTATATAGTGTTACTTCACGGTGCCTCATTATGTATCGCAACAGCGTATTCGTTTCTGCCTGCCCACTCTGAGGTTGCGTGGTACTGTTCGCCTTTTGCCTTGACATCTGTTGTATTGGCGGTATGCTTTGCTGACATTCCGACTGGCGCACTAGCCCAGAGATAATCTTCTCTGTTCTGAGCTTTCCTGGCAGAACTTTTCAAAAATTTAAACACGTACAGTAAAAATACTCTGCTGCATAAGAAATCAACATGGGTGCCGGTATCTTAAGAAGGAACATAGTGAGCTGTGTTTCACACAAGTATTTCTTCTGGAATCCAAGTTGATTCGTATAGAGGAGGTTTTCGGTCTCCAGAATGGTCATAATATTCGAGCATAGAACCTGTTCTAAAATTCTACAACACACTGAACTCAGCGTTATGGGGCTGTGGTTGTATCTGTTGAAAACAGGAAAGATCTATGCATATTTCCAGTCACTAGGAACTCTTCGTTCCTTCAGCGTAAGTCTGAATGCAGGTATCTCTTGATGTCTGTCGATTTATTTTACAGCTAGCGTCCTAGTTGTCGTTTGGTGTCTGTATAATTGTACATAAAAAACGGGAATGTCATCGCTCTTATCTATTTCCAGTGTGAACCGTACGTATTCATATGGTTCATGGTGGTGTGGGATGTGTGTCTGAGTTATTTAGGAACATGTTTTAGACCAGTGCACTAGTTTAATTGCAGACCTGTTTGCCCTCTATCAGACTACCTTGTCATCCGGCGACACAGATTCTCTAAATGCGTTTTGTGTTCTGGTACCCTCAGTTCTCTCCAGAGAGTACTTGATTTTCATGTTACACTTCTTTGTACTATGGATCCAGGAATGTCTTCACTTTCTCGCTGCTGCTGTGTCAATGTGTCGTTTGTATGCGTTTTTGGACTCATTGGTGAGTCTGGGCACGAGGCTGCTGCTGCTAAGGGAGTAACTCTTACTAATCCGTCCTTCTAGCTATTCTGTCCCCACGGACGATTTCATCTTTGCTATACACAGGAATATCGTACTGCTCCAGCACGAAGAATTGTTGTCTCTCCGCCGGTCGGAGTGGCCGAGCGGTTCTAGGCGCTACAGTCTGGAACCGCGCGACCGGTACGGTCACAAGTTCGAATCCTGCCTCGGGCATGGATGTGTGTGATGTCCTTAGGTTAGTTAGGTTTAAGTAGTTTTAAGTTCTAGGGGAGTGATGACCTCAGAAGTTAAGTCCCATAGTGCTCAGAGCCATTTGAACCATTTGTTGTCTCTCCGTGGGAACAATCCCAGGCAGATTAAACCTCTCCCTACGGTTTGAACGACTTCGTCTCATCCATCACGTCGCGAAGAGATAATTTTAGCTAGACTACGTGTAGTCGCAAGCAGAAGATCTACTCTTGTGCAAGATTCAGGGCAGAGTTGACATCCCAGTAAGTGCTCCATAGTCTTTGGTGCTCCGCAGTCACAACTGATGGTATTTACAAGGAAGTGTCGATTTCTGGAGGTTACTTGCAACTCCAGAACGAAGACGGTTGAGTGACCTCCGCATGATCCACTTCATTTCATGCCTAGGTGGGAGGGTCTTCGAAGGGAGAGTCAAGTTAGAGTTATTCTCAAGTCGAGACATGCACAGTTGTGTCCTTGCTGTAGCTGCTGTTGCTTATAAGACGGAAGTGATCTCAAGAAACTTCTTCTGGGTCTAAACCTTGGGACTGCTGGAACATGCTCATGTAATGTGTGAGTTTCCTGTTGAGCCCGATTAGTTCTGTCCGCACTGGCAGCTACTTCACGTGCTGCCAGTGATCTCACAAAGGACTTTATTGCCTACTTCTACCATGATTCTTGTATTCTTGCAGTGCTCCCTGCATGTCAGAGTACGATCAAAAGTGACTCACAGATAATGTGGGTGGGGCGTACTTAATAAGAGTTTTCCTTGCCATGTGACCCTAAGTTTGCGACGTGCCTGATTGTGCTTGAGATGAAACACACACAACAGAATTTAGCTGGATTTTGACGAAGTTTATTATTACAATAATTGAGAATGAAATCCTCAATGCACCTGTCAGGTAGTCTTCAACATATTCAAAAGATTTTTCTTGACTTGCTGGTGTAAAATCGTCAACATGAAGAAAATTCCTTGTGTCCGCCGGAAGTGGTTGGACATTGGTATAGGTGCTAGAAAAAAATTGTACAATTCTGAAGAATTTCATAATTTACCTTCAAGAGTTACTGGTAAAATTTCTTTATTGAACAACCAGTTTCGGTCCACAGACCATCATCGGGTTGATAAAGGCATTTACATTACACAAGGCGATATACAGTGTGAATCACCGACAGCTTGCTCCGCGCATATTGCGGAAATGGAAAATGCTATTGACGTGGCTTTTCATATAATGGATTGGTAGCTAATAGAGGCTCGTATTGTTAGCCAACAAACAGATTGTAATAATACTTTTTGTGGAAACATACGCTTTTTAGATGGAACAATGCCTATGCACATTGACAAACTAAAAGCAGTGTAAATCAGAATGTCAGTGGCGTTTGTTGCAGGATTCCTGTGCGAGTCGCTTACGAGATATCGGATTTTGAAAAGTGTGGTGTCACCGCCAGACACCACACTTGCTAGGTGGTAGCTTTTAAATCGGCCGCGGTCCGCTAGTATACCTCGGACCCGCGTATCGCCACTGTCAGTGATTGCAGACCGTGCGCCGCCACACGGCAGGTCTAGAGACACTTCCTAGCACTCCCCCCGGTTGTACAGCCGACTTTGCTAGCGATGCTACACTGACAAGTACGCTCTCATTTGCCGAGACGATAGTTAGCATAGCCTTCAGCTACGTCATTTGCTACGACCTAGCAAGGCGCCATTACCAGTTAATATTGAGATTGTAAAACCTGTACAGTCAAGAGCGATGTACACCAATTATGGATTAAAGTTAAGTATTCCAGCAGCAACGTACCTTATTGGCTATATTAATTACATTGTCATTTTCCAGACCTCACGCCAGCCTGCGTGAGCTTAAAAGCGTGCATTTCGGCCTCCTCTAGCAACACGGTGTTGGCTCTTCTGCCAACACAATAAAAAGTTCCCGCACTGACACTTGTTTGTGACATTCAATCTGCGTAACTGATAGGTACGATGTTGACATGTTTCCTTACAGTGTGCTTGTGTGTTCCTTGAGAGCACTGCGACTTGCTAGTCTGTTAATGTGTGACACTCCAAGCAGCAGGACGTGAGTGGAGGACGGGATTTACCAATGCAGAAAAAGCCGCATTCTCATGATGTATTGAGAGTGCAGAAAGAATGCAGTTCGTTCTTGTACGATGTACGCGGCAAGATATCCCGATAGACTTCAATCATCTCGGCAATTATTTATCAATCTCTTCAACCAGTTAAGTGAAGGTGGTTCTGTAACACCGAGGCAACGTAACAGAAGGAAACAAGTGGCAACAGAAGAGGGAGAAATTCATGTTCTTGCTGCTATTGCTGTTTATCCTCCCGTTAGTTCCCACGCAATCGCACGAGGAAGTGGCGTGAGTCAGGCAAGTGTCCTACTCATTCTCCATCGACAAAAGTTCCATCCCAATGACTCCGACATCTCTCTCGACATAGAGCTGCATGGAAACTATTATGAGAATTGTGTTAACTTCTGTAGATGGTCATTTAGTCAGGATTCCCCCCCCCCCTCCCCCACAGATGTATCATATACACTCCTGGAAATGGAAAAAAGAACACATTGACACCGGTGTGTCAGACCCACCATACTTGCTCCGGACACTGCGAGAGGGCTGTACAAGCAATGATCACACGCACGGCACAGCGGACACACCAGGAACCGCGGTGTTGGCCGTCGAATGGCGCTAGCTGCGCAGCATTTGTGCACCGCCGCCGTCAGTGTCAGCCAGTTTGCCGTGGCATTCGGAGCTCCATCGCAGTCTTTAACACTTGTAGCATGCCGCGACAGCATGGACGTGAACCGTATGTGCAGTTGACGGACTTTGAGCGAGGGCGTATAGTGGGCATGCGGGAGGCCGGGTGGACGTACCGCCGAATTGCTCAACACGTGGGGCGTGAGGTCTCCACAGTATATCGATGTTGTCGCCAGTGGTCGGCGGAAGGTGCACGTGCCCGTCGACCTGGGACCGGACCGCAGCGACGCACGGATGCACGCCAAGACCGTAGGATCCTACGCAGTGCCGTAGGGGACCGCACCGCCACTTCCCAGCAAATTAGGGACACTGTTGCTCCTGGGGTATCGGCGAGGACCATTCGCAACCATCTCCATGAAGCTGGGGTACGGTCCCGCACACCGTTAGGCCGTCTTCCGCTCACGCCCCAACATCGTGCAGCCCGCCTCCAGTGGTGTCGCGACAGGCGTGAATGGAGGGACGAATGGAGACGTGTCGTCTTCAGCGATGAGAGTCGCTTCTGCCTTGGTGCCAATGATGGTCGTATGCGTGTTTGGCGCCGTGCAGGTGAGCGCCACAATCAGGACTGCATACGACCGAGGCACACAGGGTCAACACCCGGCATCATGGTGTGGGGAGCGATCTCCTACACTGGCCGTACACCACTGGTGATCGTCGAGGGGACACTGAATAGTGCACGGTACATCCAAACCGTCATCGAACCCATCGTTCTACCATTCCTAGACCGGCAAGGGAACTTGCTGTTCCAACAGGACAATGCACGTCCGCATGTATCCCGGGCCACCCAACGTGCTCTAGAAGGTGTAAGTCAACTACCCTGGCCAGCAAGATCTCCGGATCTGTCCCCCATTGAGCATGTTTGGGACTGGATGAAGCGTCGTCTCACGCGGTCTGCACGTCCAGCACGAACGCTGGTCCAACTGAGGCGCCAGGTGGAAATGGCATGGCAAGCCGTTCACACAGGACTACATCCAGCATCTCTACGATCGTCTCCATGGGAGAATAGCAGCCTGCATTGCTGCGAAAGGTGGATATACACTGTACTAGTGCCGACATTGTGCATGCTCTGTTGCCTGTGTCTATGTGCCTGTGGTTCTGTCAGTGTGATCATGTGATGTATCTGACCCCAGGAATGTGTCAATAAAGTTTCCCCTTCCTGGGACAATGAATTCACGGTGTTCTTATTTCAATTTCCAGGAGTGTATCTTATTTAGTGATGAAACCAAATTTAGCAACCACGCTCAGGTAAACCACAGAAACATGCACCAATGGTCTTTTGCAATCCTCGTTGGCTTCGTCAGGTGGAAAGTTAGCGTCTAAGGAGTGTAAACGTCTAATAGGCCTGTTTTTCACAGACTGGACACTGAACGAGAACTGAATTATCGCTGCCTCCTAACAGATCTCTTTCACGGATTCCAGAAGTCGTTCTCCTGCAGACTAGCAGGAACCTGTGGTACCAACATGACTGGTGTCCAGCCCCTAGTACACGAAGTACTACAGCATATATTCATGAATTGGTTCCAGACCATTGGATTGGACGCGGCGGACCTGTATCTTGTCTCGCCGTTCCCTGTGTTTGACGCCTGTAGAATTTTTTTCTGTAGGGAAAGCTGAAAGACGCTGTCTACAAGGACGTACCAGCTACACACGACGATATGCAACTACATGTTGCTGCAGTCTGCTCGGACATCTCCACTGAAATCCTAGCAAGTGTGCAATGTGCAACGGTCGTTCCATACCAGACTGGGAGTATGTATTGCCGCTGTCGTGATCATTTTGAACATAATCTGTGAATGTCAATTGTCTCGTTACTGGGTAGAATCCACATAACTAGTGTATATACTTGTGTTGTTCTTTAGTGTGTGCTGCCACAGGTATTGTAGAAGTGTCGGCGTGGGAATTTTTCAAAACAGATTTCTCATAAACGCTTCGCACTAGATTTCTGCGACAAACACCAATGACTTTTTAATTTACCCTATTTTTATTTAGCTAAGATCAATAAGCACAGTTCCATTTAAAAAAGTTTATGTTTGCACAAAAATACACTTTCTATGTATTATTACAATATGTTGATTGGCTAACAATACGAGCCCCTGTCTACCAATCCATTCTGTGAAAACCAGACATCAATAGCACTTTCCATTTCTGCAATATTTACGGTATACATTTTAGATCGTTCACTCTTTATAATCAAGGGCATCAGATGATGTAATCCATGTATTCGTCACTGTTATCACATAGTAATACAAATTACATAGTCAGTCATAAAATGCGCCAGACTTTGCACTCATTCATGCTACATCAACTGTCAGTATGAACGCTACGGAAGGACGTTTTGTACAGTACGTAGTAATGGTGACTTTTGATATAGCACGAATGAGTGCACAGCCTGGGGCATTTTATGAGTGACGACCTAATTTATATTAGCATGTGAAATAATGACGAAATGATGGCTTTTATTATCTGATGCCCTTGATTTTATAACGCTTAGTATAATGTAAATGCATTCATGAACTTGATTCGGTCCGTGGACCGGAACTCGATGTTCAATAACGAAATTTTATCAGCAACTCCTGGTGGTACATCGTGACGTTCTTCAAATATTTACAAGCTGTGGTGAACCACATTTGAAAATATACTGTCCAGTCACATTAATGTAACTACCAGTCAAACACCTGTATAACAACCTTTTGCAGTACGGACCACTTCGAGACATGCAGTAAGCTCCCTGCCGCCGTTGGATAAGCATCAGCCAGCAGCAAGCTCACTTATTTGTTTTATAGTTTAATTCTTAATTTCATTGCGCGTTTTTGGGTACTTGCATAGTTTAATTCATAAATTTCGGGCGTATTATAGTATTTGAGAGTTGTAGCATCGCTTTTTAGTGCCCGTACAGTGTAAATTCGCCTAGTCGTCAGTCATCTGTTTGTTTTGAACGGCTTGTGAGATAAAAGAGAGGAAAAAAATGGTTAGGGATGCATACGGACAGAGTCTGTTGTGTACAGATTTAGGGGGAATTGGCCACCGTCCGTAAAGAGCTGGAAGCTGTGTTGGCCGTGGTCGACAGGCTCGATGCTGTTGTCCTGGGCCGCGGTGACATTCGGACACCCGAGGCGAGCGCTTTGGCGCCTCTGGAACCTGTAGCATCGCCTGGGATCTGCGCCTTCGGATTCGGACGTCCCTGTCGGTCGACACTTGCCTGACGGTGACTGGCGAACCGTGGCGGGATCGCGAATCCCTGGGCGGATGGCGAAAGTTGGTGCTGGCCGCAAGGCTGTACCCTTACACCTCCGTAGCAGGTATGAGGTACTGCCCACTGCTGAAAGTACTTTTGAGCCAGCAAGGGTGGCCTCGCCTGTTGCGACAGTGGCCGGTCTTCCTGAGAGGTCCGGACAAGCGCAGAGGGTGGGATTGCTTGTCATTGGGAGCCCCAATGTTAGGCGGGTGATGGAGCCCCTTAGGGATATGGCAGCTAAAGACGGAAACAATGCCAATGTACACTCCGTGTGCGTATCGCGGAGGGGGGGGGTCATCCAAGATGTGGTAAGGGTCCTTCTGGATGCCATGAAGGGTACAGGGTGCAGCCAACTGCAGGTTGTGGCTATAGTCGGTACTAATGACGTGTGTCGCTATGGGTCAGAAGAGATTCTCTCTGGCATCCGGCGGCCATCTGAGTTGATGAAGACTGCCAGTCTTGCTAGCGAGATGAAGGCAGAGCTCGCCATCTGCAGCATCGTCGACAAGACCGATTGTGGACCTTTGGTACAGAGCCGAGTAGAGGGTCTGTATCAGAGGCTCAGACGGTTCTGCGACCGTGTAGGCTGCAGATTCCTCGACTTGCGCCATAGAGTGGTGGGGTTTGGGTTCCGCTAAATAGGTCGGGTGTACACTACACACAGGAGGCGGCGACACGGGTAGTAGGGGCTGTGTGACGTGGACTGGGCGGTTTCTTAGATTAGACAGTCTCGGGAAAGATTAAAAAGGGCTCCAGTCTCAAAGGGTACAGGGCAAAGAAACGACGAGAATCGACCAAGCAACAGAGTCGGCATTGTAGTTGTAAATTGTCGTAGCTGTGTTGGAAAAGTACCAGAGCTTCACGCGCTGATAGAAGGTACTGAAGCTGAAAGCGTTATAGGAACAGAAAGCTGGCTAAAGCCGGAGATAAATTCTGCCGAAATTTTCACAGAGGGGCAAACCGTGTTCAGAAAGGATAGATTAAATAAAGTAGGTGGTGGTGTGTTTATGCCTGTTGGTAGCAGTTTATCTTGTAGTGAACTTGAAATATATAGTTCATGTGAATTACTATGGGTAGACCCTGCGCTCAACAGCTGTACCAAAATAATAGATGGCGCCTTCTACCGACCCCCCCTACTCAGATGATATAATAGCTGAACGGTTCAAAGAAAACTTGAATCTCACTACAAAGAAGCACCCCACTCATTCAGTTACAATTGGTGGAGACTTCAATCTACTCTCGATTTGTTGGCGAAAATACATGTTCAAAGCCGGTGGTAGACAGAAAACATCTTCCGAAATTGTGCTAAATGCTTTCTCTGAGAATTACTTTGAACAATTAGTTCATGAGCCCATACGAATTGTAAATGGTTGCGAAAACACACTTGACCTCTTAGCCACAAATAATCCTGATGTAATAGAGAGCGTCATGACTGATACAGGGATTAGTGAACACAAGGTCATTGTAGCGGGGCTCAAAACCATATCAACCAAAACCACTAAAAATAAACGCAAAATATATATGTATTTAAAACAGCAGATAAAAATTCACTTGATGCCTTAGAGAGAGTCTCCATTCCTTCCAAGATAATTATGTAAGTGTAGACCAGATATGGCTCAAATGAGAAACAACTCAAATCACTTAAGAAAGGCAAGTCTTCCCGTCCAGATGGTATAACAATCAGGTTTCTTTTAGAGTATGCAGACACAATAGCGCCTTTCTTAGCAATCATATACAACCGCTCACTTAACAAAAGGTCTGTTCCTAATGATTGGAAAGTAGCACAGGTCACACCAATATTCAAGAAAGAAAAGAGGAGTAACCCACTGAATTACAGACCCATATCACTGACCTCAATTTTCAGTAGGATTCTGGAGCATATACTGTACTCGAACGGCCGACCGAAGTGGCCGAGCGGTTCTAGGCGCTACAGTTTGGAACCGCGCGACAGCTACTGTCGCAGGTTCGAATCCTGCCTCGGGCATGGATGTGTGTGATGTCCTTAGGTTAGTTAGGTTTAAGTAGTTCTAAGTTCTAGGGGACTCATGACCACAGCAGTTAAGTCTCATAGTGCTCAGAGCCATTTGTACTCGAACATTATGAATCACCAACACGGATTCAGAAAATATCGTTCTTGTGCAACACAGCTAGCTCTTTATTCCCATGAAGTAATGTGTGCTGTCAACAAGGGATCTCAGATCGATTCCATATTCCTAGATTTCCAGAAGGTTTTTGATACCGTTTCTCACAAGCGACTATTAATCAGATTGCGTGCATATGGAGTATCGTCTCAGTTGTGTGACTGGATTCGCGATTTCCTCTCAGAGAG